>NC_046320.1:73820265-74133156 GCF_009819535.1 Lacerta agilis
CACATCCGACATTTTAGAGTTCATTCTAGCTAACTTAACTGGTGTCAGATACCATCTATATAACATTTTCATTACATTTTCTCTTAAACTATTGCAAGCAGTAAAATTAATATCTTTCCTCCACAATCTCTCCCAGTCATCCATCATAATATTATGACCAACATCTTTTGCCCAATCTATCATTGTTGATTTAACCGACTCATCTTTAGTATGCCACTCTAGCAATAAATTGTACATCTTGGAAAGGTTTTTTGAGTTCGATTCGATCAGTTCTGTTTCCAGTTTTGATTTCTCCACCTGAAAACCAACTTTTTTGTCTAGTTTAAAAGTTTCATGTACCTGATGATATTGCAACCAGTCAGGGACTTGACTTTTGACTTGATCATAGCTTTTCAGCTTAAATGAGTCCCCTTCCTGTTGCAATATGTCCATGTATCGCAACCATCTAGCAGACATATTTGGTCTCTTATAGGCCTTAGGCCACTGGTGATATCCATCTAGGAGTCTTTCTCTCCAGTAGGTCTTTATACCTAATCCAAACCTGATACAAAGATTTCCTGATTATGTGACTCTTAAAAGTTCTGTGAATTTTAACTTTGTCATACCAAAGGTATGCATGCCAACCGAACACATTATCATGTCCCTCCAAGTCCAACACATCTACATTCTCTAATTTAAACCAATCTTTTAGCCAGCAAAAGGCAGCTGCTTCAAAGTAAAGTCTTAAATCCGGCAGGGCAAAGCCTCCTCTCTCTTTGGAGTCTGTCAAGACCTTAAACTTGATTCTCGGCTTTTTGCCCTGCCATATAAACTTCGATAGATCCCTTTGCCAAATCTTGAAACAGTCCATTTTATCCAGAATTGGTATGGCTTGGAATAGAAACAGCATCCTTGGTAGGACATTCATTTTAATCGCGGCTATTCTTCCCATTAACGACAGTTTCAATCTTGTCCATATCTCCAAATCTTTCTTTATCTCAATCCACAGTTTTTCATAATTGTCTTTGTAAAGGTTCACATTTTTAGCTGTGAGATTGATACCTAGATATTTTACCGATTTAACAAAATTGAGGCCGGTGCCATCCTGTAGTCTTTGTATCTGTTCTGCACTCATATTTTTGCTTAAAACTTTGGTTTTCTGTTTATTTAATTTGAAGCCAGCTACACGTCCGAATTGTTCAATTAATTCTAAGGCTTTGGGGACACTGCTTTCCGGTTCTTGTAGGGATAGCATCAGTTCATCTGCAAAGGCGCGTAGTTTGTATTCTTTCTCTCCCACTCTGATTCCTTTTACCTGTTTCTCTTTTCGTAGCATGTTTAAAAGGACCTCCAGGACCGTGATAAATAGTAAAGGGGAGATAGGGCACCCTTGTCTTGTTCCTTTTTCAACTTCAATTTCCTCCGATATCACGCCATTTATTATTATTTTTGCTCTTTGTTCAGATGGTTTATATTTCTAATTTGTTGTTGTTGTTCAGTCATTCAGTTGTGTCCGACTCTTTGTGACCCCATGGACCAGAGCACGCCAGGCACGCCTATCCTTCACTGCCTCTCGCAGTTTGGCCAAACTCATGTTGGTAGCTTCGAGAACACTGTCCAACCATCTCATCCTCTGTCGCCCCCTTCTCTTTGTGCCCTCCATCTTTCCCAACATCAGGGTCTTTTCTAGGGAGTCTTCTCTTCTCATGGGGTGGCCAAAGTATTGGAGCCTCAGCTTCAGGATCTGTCCTTCCAGTGAGCACTCAGGGCTGATTTCTTTAAGAATGGATAGGTTTGGTCTTCTTGCAGTCCATGGGACTCTCAAGAGTCTCCTCCAACGCCATAAATCAAAAGCATCAATTCTTCGGTGATCAGTCTTCTTTATGGTCCAGCTCTCACTTCCTACTTCAAATAAGTAGGAGTAATGGAGCCTCGGCTTCAGGATCTGTCCTTCCAGTGAGCACTCAGGGCTGATCTCTTTAAGAATGGATAGGTTTGGTCTTCTTGCAGTCCATAGGACTCTCAAGAGTCTCCTCCAGCACCATAATTCAAAAGCATCCATTCTTCTTCACCTGGAGCAGGAACTGGCAAGCCACTCCAGTATCCCTGCCAAGAAAACTCCATGGACAAAGACAACATTTCTAATTAACAGCTACTAAATGCTGCATTTCAGCTGGACAGCCAGTGATCTTTGGTTCAGCATGTTTTACAGGTTGAACCTGTGTGAGGAAAATATGGGAGGACAGCAGTCGTGCTGAACCTACTCAATTGGCTATTACGTTATGTACTGCCACTCCTTGGAGAAACGCTGCCTGCATTTTCGGACTCCCCTTGTGGTGTGGCTGCGGGGGGCTCTTGTGATGAGTTCTGGCGCTTCAACATTTACTTCAACATCACTGGTTATATATGACACGTAGATGCGGTTGGGTTTGCTGAAGGCTGATGAGCAGGCTGTTTTGACTTGAGGAATTGTAAAAAAAAGAGAGAGAGAAAGGTAAAGGACCCCTGACAGTTAAGTCCAGTCACGAACGACTCTGGGGTTGCGGCGCTCATCTCACTTTACAGACTGAGGGAGCCGGCGTTTGTCCGCAGACAGTTTTTCCGGGTCATGTGGCCAGCATGACTAAGCCACTTCTGGCGAACCAGAATGGCACACGGAAACGCCGTTTACCTTCCCGCCAGAGCGGTATCTATTTATCTACTTGCACTTCATGCTTTCAAACTGCTAGGTGGGCAGGAGCAGGGACTGAGCAAAGGGGACTCACCCCATCGCGGGGATTCGAACCGCCGACCTTCTGATAGGCAAGCCCAAGAGGCTCTGTGGTTTAGACCACAGCGCCACCCACGTTGTACCACTGCCCAAATAGGATGTAATCATGTCTGTAACTTGGAGGAAAACCTGACACCTTTTAGGAGGCAGAATTTATGTGGCCGTAGAGGGCTCTTGTTGAAAACAGCACCATGATCACTCGGGTCAGTGCAATGCCCAGTGGCATCTCCTTCCATACAATGACGGATGGACCATCTGCACTCCCTATCCATGTCAGGATGCTGCCTGCTCAGGGCTGGCAAAGAAGAGAGAAAAGAAGAAGGTTTGGCCAGCTTATCTTGCAGGGGGTTGGACTAGAGGTGACCCTTTGGGTCCCTTCCAAGCCTACAATTTTATGCTCATAAACTGGCAGTCCAGTATATGTGCCTTAACATTTCATGTTGTCAAAATACCATAATATGTGTCCTTTCCTGTCTTGACGTCTCCTTTTATTTAATTTAATGCTATTGTGCAAAACCTGTTGCTTTGAAAGCTGCATCGCAGTTTGCCAGCACGCTCACTCCGGAAATTTGCTGAAAGGTGCGCCAGGCTCTCCAAAGGGTGATCTGCCAGGAAGGGTGAGATAAGAAAGGTCTTTTGAAATGGTTGGTATCTGTGCTTTGAGTGAATGTGCTCAGGATGTAGAGAAGCAGAATGGATTTTATGTACCTGAATGGGTCACCAAGAGACTTACACTTTGAGCCTGGAAGCATAAATATTCCGTCTATTCTGCAGTGGTCTGAAGACCATTTAAACACACTTTCTATAAACATTGGCTTGGATACATATTCGCTCCTTTGGATGGCATGTACGGATCTGTTTGTGTAAACTGAGATGGATGTGCTGATGCAAAAATGTCTTGTTAATGTGAGCATGGTTTTCTCCTTGTCGTCCCCCCCCCCCCCCGATTTTTCTTAATGAATTTGCAGTTTTAAAACACCGGTAAAAAAGGACATAGGAGTTAAATTTCAAAGTGAACTGGTGCCATTGGAAGGTTCTGCTCTGGGGGTTTTTCGGGTGAGGAAGGAATTCCTTTGGATGTGCTGGTGAAGGAAAACGCATCCCTTCTCCATTGCTAGGCAGGCGGCTGGAACTTGGAATAGCAGAGGACAGACAGACTTTGTAGTAACTTGGAGGAAGGACACCACGGGAATTTGAAGCGTTATGAATTTACATAATTTTTTAAAAAATCATCTGCCTTATAAGCTTTTTAAATATCAAAGCAGCTTACAAAATCCAACTGATTTGCTATATGATTGACATTATTTTAGCCCTGCGTTGCTGAGCACTTGAGTTCTGTGGGAGAGTGAGGGCAAAGGCCCAGTCCCCCTTCATGAGCCCCAAGCAGGGGGGTTGAGGGACGGCGGGCCCACTCTCTTTGAGTTCAGTTCCCAAACCCAGGAAGAAGAACTTAGGGCTCATTCAGACCTCTGTTTGTCCTGCTGTTTTCCCCCAAGGGGAACCTGCTCTTTCGCACAATCAGGTTTTCCGTGGATTGATGTTCACTCCAATTCAGCACTAAAGAGCAGGTTTTCCCAGGGAAAGCAGCAGGGAAAACAGAAAACCACTTGGACCTGTGATTTGTAGGACAGGCAGAAATGTGGGAGATTCCTTGGTGAGAGGGACTGAGGCCAAGAGGTCCCCCATTTCTCCATTGCCGTGAACTCAGTAGCCCTTCTTAGGCAATTGACTCAGCTTCAGCTGCACGACTGACATGTGCAGCTGGTTGTGGTGGCGACAAGACTGGCTAATGGATGGGGCCCCTAGGGCATGATCCAGCAGGCTTTCCTTATGTTCTTAAAAGTGATATTAGGTATCTCAATCTGCAGCAAAAATATGATAATTTGATTAAGCAGTCATGCACAGAATGCTTTATTTTATTTTTTTATTTTTAAAGACCGGTAGAGGAAGTGCATTGACACTCTCCAAGATAATCCTGTGTGTAGACCTTGCAAACTGAGCTGGTTTCTAAAATGTGGGTTCAGTGGGGAGCTTGCATCCTTTGGGCTGCTGGGAACAATATGGCTTGGGACTCTGTGAATGCGCTCGGGTGAGGAGCAAAAGGAAGTGGGGGCGTGAGAGGGAACACCCACAGAAATGTCACCCAACACGTGACAAACTGACCATACAAAAAATTGGCTCTTCTTCTGCTAATGAGCTTCTACACCAGCAGTGATGGAGGGTGTACAAGGGGTTGTTTTTACATTTTTTTCCACAGCATGGGAAAATCTGGATTAAATGTAGCAAAAAGTGACTTCCGGCGGCGACGCAATGGCGGAGCGGTCGTGGGTTGCCTCGGCTGCGAGGCGACCCAGCCCGTCCCGGGGGTTGGAGCCCCGCTACCGCTAAGCGGGGCTCCGATAGGGTGCGGGAAGAGCGTCCCGCACCCTGGGCTCCCCGGCTATGCCCACTATGGCTCCGAACCCTTCCCTCGCTCCCCCTGTAAAGGGGGAGTGGGGGTGAAGGGAAAACGGAGCCGGGCTTCAGGGGACAAGCCCCAACTGGGACGCGAAGCGGCGGTTGCCCCCGCGATGTGCGTTAACGTTCTACCTGTCAAAGTTGGAGTTTAAGAATCCCGGTGTCGTGAGTATTGGATTGGATCTGTTTTTGTGCCTTGTTGACGACCTGGGGGACATTTGGAAAGGGAGCCTGCCTCTTTCCCTTCGGGAGACAGAAAATAACCAGCTTAAGAGACTGCTGTTACAGCGATGGCAACAAAGTATTTAAAATTTGATAAGTGAGACTTATGGTTTTCCCCTTTGGGGATTAAACTGGTGGACAGTATCTCTTTTTAAAATTTTTGGCTCTTGCGCCCTGGATTCGGGGAAAATGGCCGTGAAAGACTTTGACTGAATGGAAAGTTACTGGCAAGATGGAGAAGTCTGAGAACCGAAACTGCAATTTGACACCTATGCCCGCTTCTGCCATGCTCGGCTTTGTTTTTGACTTGGTTACGAACTGTGAAATGACCCATGAAGAAAGGACTATTTTATTGAGACTGGAACTGCTCAACCGAAAATTGGAGATATTGAACTGTCATATGTCAAAAAAGTTATATCCCACAGAGGAGACTGTACAGGAAATGGCTGCATTGGAGGAGAGCCTTGGCACAGAACTGAAGGGGCTGATTGAACAACAGGATGAAAAGGTATGGCTACTCCGGAGTAATGGATCGTCCCTTGGGGGTGGCAGACCCAGGACGGAGAAAATTGTTATAACTAACTCCCGAGGTGAGAGCTTGGGAGCGAAGGTGAGAACTTTATGTTTATATCTACAAATAAAAGAAGAATGTGATGATGAACCGGAGAGGCTGGGGGAAAAGGTGCGCACCCTGATGTTCTATGCAAGGACTACTTTGGACTTAGTCTGGATCTGTGGTTATGTAAGGAAAAAGGATACTTCGAGGAGCAGCTCTGGAGCAAGACGACCAAAGAAAATGGACAGAAGGGGGATAGGGTGAATGATATTAAGGTATAAAGGAAAAGAATGTATTATGGTAACCTGAAACCGGTGTGTCAAGACTTTAAGTTTTTAGAGAAAGAAAAGAGGTACTCTAAATTTTTGTTACTAACAGCAGTTATAGTGAATGAAGATATTTGTTATGATTTATTTTGAAAATAAGGGGATAAGAACCAGAATCTTGTGTGGAATTAATATTAAGTTATAACATGACCTGATCTATGTTAAGTTAAGAATGGGAAAATATTGTTTATTATGAAACAAGATTTGTTAAAAAGAAGCTTTTGATTTTAATTTTTAGATATTTGGATTCTTTAAGATCAAGATGGTATAAGATGTTATTAAAGTAATATTTGGGATTGGAACCGAAGGTGAAAAGGCAGGGGAAGTCTGTACCAAGATTCGACCAAGAAATTTTTTTTTTTACAGCATAAGAAGAAGAATTATTGGTATTAGTGTATTTGTTTATTTCTAGTTGGGGGTGGGTTAATGTGGGTGTTATATTTGTATGTTGTTTGTTGTAAAACCAATAAATTCTTATATAAAAAAAAAATAAATGTAGCAAAAAGTACAGCCTGGCATTTCAGTGACGATGACACCATATTAAGCTTTCATACAGAGCTGCTGTTTTCATTTATTCTGACACAGAGCATAGAGTCACAGAGTTGGAAGAGATCCTGAGGGTCACGTAGTCCAATCCCCTGCCATGCAGGAATCCCAACTAAAGCAGCCATCATCGTCATCATCAAACATGTTTGTGTGCCCCTATTTCTGCATTACATTCCCCGTCTCTTTACTCTGTGTCCTCTGACAACCACCGCGATGCAATGGACTGCTTTGCCCCTTGAGGGAGGTTTCCTTCTGCCCTGGGGGGCTTCTTTGCAGCTGCTTTCTCCCAGAAGTCACGTTTTAGAAGTTGCTCTGCAGCCTTTCTGAGGACAGCTGTTTGCCCGTCCATCTGGCCACCCACCCTCCATCCTTGTCCAAGCGGAGGCAGCCTCTTCGATAAGAGGTGCTCCATGCCCCAAAATCTGTGTGGGTGGAGTTTTAGTTTGCAAGAAATCTATATTTTAGTGTGGCAGCAGCTGCACTGTGGAACTCCTTGCCTCTTGATATCACACAGGCTCTTTCACTGTACTCTTTTCAGTGCCTACTAAAAACATGTTTGTTTGGACAAGCCCAACCAGATGTTTAATCCATCTTTAGCCCACGGCTGGTTTTAGATTCTGAATGTTTTAAAGAGTTGCCTTTACTGTTTTTACTGATAACTTTATTGTTTTCTTCTCATTGTAAACAACTGAGGTGTTGGGTTCCCCCCCCAACCAGACAGTGGATAATTTTAATGAAATAAATACATAAATTTTCTTACTTGCTTTGATTGTCTAGGGTAGGTTGGAGTAAATATTTTGTATGAATAAATAGGCAGTGCAACCATCCAGCCTCTTGGGGTCAAGTTCAGAGACAGTGAGGAGTTAAAGTGTTTTAATTACTTAAATAAACTAGTAGAAAAACTTCTAAAATGCATTGAGACCACCCGGCCTTAATTTCCAGGCTCCGTTTCCACATCTCCTTCCTTCCTTCCTTCCTTCCTGTTTTATCAGTTTAAAGAAATATAAAGATTCAGAAAAAATTGTACAATGTAGCTTACAAATCTTAAGAACAGAATTACTAAATAATAATATGAATAGCAATATGAAAATATATAATAAACAAAAGAGTGGTGGGCGTGGGGTGGAGTGTACTGTTAGGAGCACATTTAAACATTTCTTATCAACAAACAAAAAATAGAGAACAATGTTTTGGGCTTATACATTGGTGTATTTAGAGAGGATTGTCACCTGTATTTCATTACGTCAATCAAAGACTTCTGAATGCTGGATGCAGGTCCAAATTTTGTGAGTCATCCTTTGCATGCTTAATAAAATCATACCATATTGTAAAATATAAAAATTAAAAAATTGTTCCTTTTGTTTTGTCCTCTTGCTACTCTTCATTAACAGGCCAAGTTTTTCCAATAGGGTGAATACGCACCCTTTGCTGTGCCATGCTCAGAGTGTAGCCCCCAACTAAATCTTCCCAGTGACTGGCAATGACCTCCATGGTGGCCGGTAATAGACACCATCTCTCTGCAGTGCGTGGGGACATCTTCAGTTTCAAATAAGTGTATAACCGGAGTCTCTGTATGGTGAATAATCCTGAGCTCCTCAGCCTCTTCCGCTTCTGTGTCTCCCGCAGGTGAAGGTCTGGTTCCAGAACAGGAGGACTAAATACAAGAGGCAGAAGTTGGAAGAGGAAGGCCCAGAGTCGGACCAGAAGAAGAAAGGCTCCCACCACATCAACCGATGGCGGATCGCCACCAAGCAATCCAACGGAGAAGACATTGACGTCACGTCCAACGACTAGGAGGGAGGTGGGGGGAGGCTGCTGGCAAGACAGTTCGCGGACAGGACCGTGTGGGAAGGGGGGGGGACCAACTATGGAGACTGAGCCAGGACAGGGCAGCCTCCTGCTGCCACACGTGGGCTGTCCTCCGTGGGCCACGCGTGGGGGAACGCACTTCGCCTCGGAGCCCCCTCCTCCCTGGGGCTCCCGCCAGCCCTCCAGTCCGTGGGGATAGGGAATGCACTTGATGGCCGAGGTGGGAGGCTGTATCGGCTCCAGGAAAAGGAAGGGCTTTGCCTCTTGCTCCAGCAAGGAAGTCCCCCGTCAGCCATATGAGCAAATAAACACGTCCACCAAACCCATGCCCTGCACACTCCTCCTGTCTTTGTTGGGCTTTGGTTGGATTCACTATTATTTTTCTAATGGCAGCAAACCCATTTTCTCTTTAATTTATTCTTCAGTGTCTCTGCGTTTGGTGTGTGGATATCCCCTGTGTCGTAGATAGCAACAGATGTAGTGTGTGTTACTGTGCGGTAATAAAAACAACATGGGTTTGAAACATGTCGCCTTATCATAGCCAGCTCCCGTGCAGGAGGGGAATCTGTTTGCAGGAACCGGTAGAATCGAGGCTTCACAGGCATCCCAGGTGTGCTTCCAAGCCTTTAGGAAAGCGTGGCAAAGATAATTTCCTGAGATAATTTCCCAGGTGGGAATTAAAACACTTCCGGTTCTGGGGTATAGGCCTCCGTAAAGAAGGGAAGAGCACCAAGGGTCATTGAGCCCAGCCCGCCCCCCCCCCTGTGATGCCAGAATCACAGCTCAAGAATCCCTGGCAGGTGGCCATCTGACCTCTGCTTCTAAACCTCCAAGGAAGGAGAATTGACCACCTTCCGAGGGAGCCAGTTCAGCTGCCCAACTGCTCTTGCACTCAGAAAGTTCTTCCTGATGCTTCCCTGGAATCTCCTTTCTTGGCATTTGACTTTTGGTTTGCGAATCCAGAGAGCCTATCTTATTTTGGAGTGCCCTCATTCTGGGTGCTGAGATGGGCAGAACCAGGGTGCAGCTGGGAGAGGCGGAGATGCTGCACGCCAGTTAGAGGCCTCCGTGGCTTCAGACTGGGCGTCTCAGCTGCCTGCTGGCCCTTTGAACACCCCAAGCCCTTGCTCAACACAGCTCCCATCAGACCAAGCACGTGCTACAGAGAAGGTGGCCTTGGCATGAGGGCCATTGTATGGAAGATGTATTGGCACAAATTGCTTCCCTCCAGCTCAGCCACTGGCCAATTCATTCAGCCTAGTACTATCTACTCACTAGACCCGAGGTGGGCTGCCAGTTGACAGCTGCAGATTTTGGGGACCAAAGGTGGAGGTGGGACTTCTGCCAGCAAATCTATCTATCTATCTATCTATCTATCTATCTATCTATCTATCTATCTATCATCTCCACTTTTGGGCTTCCCTAGACATCTGGTTGGCCACTGCAAGATCAGGATGCTGGGCTAAATAGGACACACATCTCATCTCTTCTCCTGTTCTTATATCCAGCTCCCTAGCTATTAAGGGCCAGACGAGCACCATGAATTAGGCTTGGAAGCAATCCTCTAAATTGACCTTTACCAACCTGGTGCCCTCTAGATGTTCTGGACTACAAGTGGAATGGACAGTTCAGCAGTGGAGTGGGCTCCTTTCAGAAGCTTTTAAGCAGAGGTTAGACAGCCATCTGTCATGGATGCTTTAGCCGAGATTCCTGCGTTGCAGGGGGTTGGACTAGAGGTCCTCATGGTACCTTCCAACTCTAACGTTTTACGATTCCTTCAGCCCCAGCCAGCACACTGTTGCAACCCAGCACACCCGGAGGGCACCTGGACCCAGCTAATCAGCATGTTTGAACCAGCTGCAGTTCCCAGGCTTCTTTCAAGACCAGTCCAAGAGAGCAAGTTGCAGTAGTCTGTCCTGATCCATGGCAGCTGAACCATGGCCTTATATGGAAACGTGAAAAGGGAACTTGTTGGCTGTGGTTTTATGTGCCAAGAATGAACCTGGCACTGATGGTGCCTGGTGGTGCTAGAGGGGCAGCAGCCAGAGGAGGAAAGGGGTCGTCCTCATTCCCCTGGAGGGGTGCAAAGTGGACCATGATTTCCTGATTGCTTCAGCTTGTTGTGTTTCCTCCCTGAGGACCTGCCGCAAAGGCTGCCTCTGCTGATATTCATGCTTTTCCTAGAGCACCCTTCCTCAGCCGGGGGCTCTGCAGATGTTTCGGAGAGCGCCACGTTCCGGCATCCCCACCCACCATGGCTCTGCTGGCTTTGGCTGATGGAGCTGCAGCTCAAAACACCCGGAGGGCTCCAGATTGAGGAAGGCTGTTCCAGATTGCTCAGCACGTCCTCCACCAGCCTCCTTGTCTTCACTGGAAGCTGCGTTTTAATTGAGCGGCACAGAACGTATTGAAATGCACTGCGCGATTAGTTCTTTGGTGGCCAGCAGGTGGCACTATGGCTTTTCTTGGCTCTGCTGTCAGAAAACGAAGCCCACAGTGGGGGGGGGGCAGTGGAGGTGAGGAGGGGGGAGGCTGTGGGTATGCAGTCCGGTGATGATGATTATTATTCTTATATTTTATTAAATAACCTGCCCTTCACTCTAAGGTCCCAAGGTAGTTTACACCATTAAGACACAATATTCAAAACAGTTTCAATCCCAGGAAAAAGGGGAGTCCAAAACATATGGCAAGTCTTCAAACGTGGGTGGCCACTTTGACCCCAAACTGCATTTGGGGGGCCCCTTCCTTCCTTCCTTCCTTCCAGTGTGCTGTTGAGGACCAGCAGCTGAAGACCCCCGTGTCAAGGGGAGTAAGCAGCGAGAGACTGTTCTCCTGAGAGAAAGGGACGTGTTTGTCTGGCCAGCCTGGGTTTCATGGGGTGGGACCTGGGCATGTGTCCTCCTGGTTGAGCTGAGAATAGGATCCAGCATGGCCTCAGGCCAGGGCAAGGGCCAAGCCCTGGAGAGACCCAGCTGAAGAGCCTGAGGCAGCTTTGGCACAAAGCCTCCCTGCAGCCCCCCAGGCCAGAAGCCTTGCTTTTTGGAAGGGGAGCACGAAGCGCAGCAGCTTGCAAAGGTGCAAAGGAACCCCTTTCAACCTGGGTGTTTTTCCTTTTTGCAGGAAATCCCCTGAGACAGTAAATCTCTGGGAGGCGATAGGAGGAGTCGGGCTCCGGTTGCAGAACAAGGCCCCCCCTGAGACAGCCTGGAGGTCTTGCCAAGGCCCTGGCAGCGGTGCTTGTGCATGAGGCGGCCGGCTTTAGGATCTGAGCAGAAGCAGCTTGGGGAGGGGAATCCAAAGCCATCTTCTCTGCTCCCCTGCCAACCAACCCCCCTCCCTCAGTGAATCACCCCACCCAATTCAGGTGTGGGTGGGCAGAGGGAGCAGAGCCCCCTCCCTTGTGCCTTCTGCAAGGCAGCAGAGAGCTAGTTAGACCATGGAACTCCCTCGCACAGCATGCCAGGATGGCACCCGTCTGTCTCTGGAGACAATGGAGGAGGGGGTCTTGGGGGGTGAAGTGTGGCAGGTTGCAGCGCCTGCTGTGACTGTAGAGACCAATACAGGAGAGACATGTGTTGTTGCAGCTGGGGCTGGTGAGGGCGCCCGGTTGTGCTGCTGCAGATCCGCCAGGGCGTTTCTTGTCTCTGCGCTCCTCCCAGCGGTCATTTCTCCTCTTCTCACTGCTGTGGATGCAAAACCCGCCTGCCTGTCTCCAGGGACTGCGGTCGTCTGCAAGGGATTTCCACAGGGTGCAGTTGATGTTGCCAGCCTCCATGTCTCGTTTGCAGACGTAGGATCCAACTCCTAGGGACCAAGCTCCCTTTGGCCCCCCAATAAAATATTTGAGGGGGCTAGGCCATTCAAATGGTGAGGGTGCACCCTGCCATGTGATTATGTGGGGCAGGACTTACCAGCCCCCCCGTATTTTATTCAAGTTGTCGCCCCTGTTTGCAGACGTCTTTGTGACGCACAGTTGGCTGGCCAATGGACCTGGTGGCTGGAGCCAGCTCCCTGTAGATCACGCCCTCGGGGATCCTGCCATCTTCCATTCTGTGGACAAGACCAAGCCAGCTTGGTTGGAACTGTGGAACTCCCTGCCACAGGAGGCAATGATGGCTTAGTTGGCTTTAAAAGAGGACGAGAGGGCTATCGACGGCCGCTGGCCATGACGGCTCTGCTCTGTCTCCACGGCCAGAGGCAGTGATGCTTCTGAATGCCACTTGCTGGAAATTGCAGGAGGAGAGAAGAGGGCTGCTCTTGTGTTGTGTCCTGTTTGAGGGCTTCTCATTTGGGCAACTGGTTGGCCACTGTGGGAACAGGAGGCTGGATTACGTTTCCGGGCACAATTCAAAGTGTTGATGCTCACTTTTTTTTTTTTTTAAACCCCTAAACGGCCTTGGCCCAGTAGACCTGAAGGAGCGTCTCCACCCCGGACACCGGGGTCCCTCTCCCAAGGGCCTTCTGGCGGTTCCCTCACTGCAAGAAGCAAAGTTACAGGGAACCAGGCAGAGGGCCTTCTCGGTAGTGGTGCCCGCGCTGTGGAACGCCCTCCCAGCAGATTTCAAAGAAAAAAGCAACTGACTGACATTTAGAAGACATCTGAAGGCAGCCCTGTTTAGGGAAGTTTTTAATGATTGATGTTTTAATGTATTTTTAATCTGTTGGAAGCCGCCCACAGTGGCTGGGGCACAAATAATAAATTATTATTATTATTATTATTATTATTATTATTATTATTATTATTATTATTATTATTATTATTATTATTATTATTATTATTATTTTATTATTATTAGATCCAGCAGGCTCTCCTTATGTTCTTACAAGCTGCAGCATGCAAGCAGGAGACATTTGGGGAAGGCGCGGAGCACGAGGACCAGGCCCTGGCGCTCTCCTCCTGTTTGAGGCTGGAACTTGGAAGGCGAGGGATCCATTCCCAGGGGAGCGTCAGGGACCTGAGAGGAGCCTCTGTGCCTTTCTCTAAAAGCAGGCAGCTGCCTCTGCATGGCCTCCTCCGGCCTGTTGAGCCCTGCCACTCAGCGGAGGTAGTGGGTGGGTGTCATGCGCCCCCCACCTCTGACCTCAGGGAAGGTGAGCTCATCCGTGGCCCCTCCTCCATTGTGCCTGGTGACAACACAGCCAGCTTACTGACACAGATCCCCCATCGTGGAGCAGGGATGACAGCTCTCCCTCCTCCACTGCACTCCCCGGACTCCCTCTTTCAAGGCCAGCGGTCTAATGCTCCTGCCACTCACCAGGCAGAAGAGAGGCCTCGCCCCCCCCTGCAGGAACAGCTGGCGCTCTGCAGGTATGGTAGGTATGCAGAGGGCTTTATGGTTGAGGCGGGCTTCACACCTGCGCCAGGGATTGAATGTCCAGGCCGAGGCTGCCTCAAAACAATTTGCCTTCCGCCGTGCCGGGAAGTGCCCTTGAATGACTGATAAAAGGCAGGTGACACTCTGTACGTGGGCTGGGAATCTCAGCGGAGCCGCTGAGTGGCAGGGATTGGCCTTCACCGCAGCCTGAGAGGAGGGCCCTGCAGGTGAGCAGCAGGCCAGAGGTGGTCCTGCCTGCAGGTGAGGAAAAATGAATCTCAGAGCATAGAGACAAACCTGCTGGATCAGGCCAAGGGGGCCCCAAATCACCCAGCCTCCTGTTCTCACCGTGGCCACCCAGATGCTTCCCATGAGAGGCCTGTAAGCAAATCTGAGCACAAGAGGCCTCTCCCTTTGGGTGGTTTCCAGCAACTGGCACTGAGCGTAGCCATCCTGGCTAGTGGGCATCGACAGCCGTCTCCTCCGTGAATTTCTCTCATTGGCCTCTTTGAAAAACCATCTAGGTCAGCGGCCGAAGGCGTGGGGTGGGGGGAGCAGCCATTGCTTCCGCCCCCTCCCAGAGGCACTTACCTGGCCACTTTGGCCCAGGTGGGCACATCACACACACACACAACCCACGGGCAAAGAGCTACAGACCAACCAGGAGAGGAGCCACTTAGCTGCAACATTTTTATTCCAGACATTTAGAAGTGTTACATAAAGTGTCAGGGTCAATAAATCTATTGAGAAAGTTAAAAAGAAACTGTGCACACGTCCAAGTGGATTGGCATTGACAGAGGTATCTGCGCTCCGACAGGTGATCGTAGTCGCTGGAAGACGAGTGAGTTCAGAGCAGGACGAGGAAGAGAAGCGCCTCCTCAGCCTCGGCCTCCTCCGAGTTACAATTTGCAGTTTGACAGAGCGATAAGGTGCATCAAATCTAGGCGCCAAGGACCACCTAAGGCCCCCCAGAAGGAACCTGGGTGCCAAGGCCCAGGGGGGCTCAGGCCCTGGGCGCAAGTGCTGCCCTGAACTCTGCCCGCAGCCCCTGCCTGGCCAGCCAAGCCTCTTGGGGAGCTGCAGTCCGACCAGGCCAGTCCGGAGCCCAGCCAGGCCCCCAGTGCGTCCCCTCTGACGTAGGTGGGGCCTGCCTGGCCAGTGTCTGCAGGCAGCGAGGCAGGCCGCTCCCTTGATGGCTGGGCTCTCCTGCGCATGGGCTGCTCCCAAAGGGCTGCCAGCACCCATGCACCATGTTCCTGAGAACATTGTGGCTGGGAATGGGCAATGCAGGAAAAGGGCCACAAGCCAAGGGTGGCATGGGTTCATGTGCAGTGGGGTGGGGAGGTGATTGAGATGCCCCCACCCCAAACTCTCTGGCATACAGCTTCGTGATGAGCTCCCAGGAAAAGAATTCAATGGGTGGGAAACAAAGAAAGAACTTGTCCCTCCCTCCCTCCCACCCACCCACCCCCACCTGATTCTGGATCCGTGGCTCCTGCGTAACCCTGAGATTAATGGCCCTTTGCGGGGGGGGGGGGCAGTCAGAACTTACACAGGCATTCTGGGGCTGCCTCTTGGCTCCCCTTTTTCATGCAATCCCACGATAAATGGGTTTTTGTTTCTTTCAAACGAAAAGGTTACATTTTGCTTCCATGCCAAATGATACCTGAATGGGTCAAGGAAAGGAATTCCTCCGGGGTGTGTCCCCTCCGCTGCTTCCATAGCAGAAGGGGGCGTGCATGATGCTCAACACCATTCCTGCAGGCTGGCCTCCACCCCACCCTTGGGCTCCTGTGAGGGCACACAGGTCCCCTGCAAGATGCCAGGAAGTCAGCCACGGGGAGCCTGCCCTGGGCCTCCCCCCAGAGGGGGCAGGCAGGCAGGCAGATATTCTGGCTGGGGAGAGGGCTGGCTTCTCTGCACACATCCTGCGCACGCACAGCCTCCAAAGAGAACAGGCTGAAGGTCAACCTCCCCTCACCCCAGTGCCTTCGTGGGAGGGAGTGTGGGCAAGAGGGGAAGCCTCTCCCCACAGATCTCCCACTGGAAGTGGATAATGGAATCAAGGAGCAGTAGAGTTTGGGGGGGGGGGGTGTTCCAAGGGCCGTCTAGTCTCTACCGAAGGAGAGTCCACCATCTTCCAAGGCGGGTCTGCTCCACTGCTGAACGGCTTTTACCGTCAGAAAGTTCTTCCTACTGCTTAGTTGGACTCTCCTCCCATAGAATCATAGAGTTGGAAGGGACCCCCAAGGATCCTCTAGTCCAACCCCCCGCCTGCAATGCAGGAATCTCAGCAAAAGCATCCCTGGCAGGTGGCCACCCAACCTCCTTCTGAGGGAGCCTGCCCCACAGTCAAGCAGCTCTTGCCCTCAGGAAGTTCTTCCTGGTGTTTAGTCGGAATCTCCTTCCTTGCAATTTGGCAAAACCAACTCACTTAAGCTGGAATGGCAAAGGTTTTTGGGACACCCCCGAGACCCTCGCAGGCCCCCTCCTCCTCCTCCTCGTCCACCCAACACCCAACCCTTTGCCGCCTCTTCCTGCTGCAATGCCGTCCTCATTATTTCTTAATTAACATACCCAAGAAATCAATTAGCTGCTCGGTTCTAATTAAAAGCTACGAGGGATGATCATCTCATTATTACGGGCTGCGGAGGTGAGCAACCCACCCTGGCGGGGGCTCCTCCCCCTCCCCAATTATGGGAAATGATAAAACACCAAACGCCGCCGACGCCGTCCCAAGATCACAGGCTCCCCTTTGTACCTTTGGGGAGACGGGAAAATTAATTAGCCTTTAGGTGGACCGTTGTGGCCTTTTGCTCAGGCTTCGCTTGGTGCCCCGGCGGAGGGAAGCAGACACTTGCTCGCTCTCCAAGAGGGAAGGGGAGTGAAACAGCCCCTGGCCCTGGCCCATGAACGCAGGAAGGGGGTTGGGTGAGGCAGGATCAGGGCCTCCTCTGGCCAAGGGGTCCAGCAGGGAAAAGGGGGCTACTCGACAGCAGAAAACACTTATCGGGACAAAGGCGGAGCCAGCCTAGGCCTAGAGCACCAGGGGTGCTTTTGCTGAGATTCCCGCACTGCAGGGGGCTGGGCCACATGACCCTTAGGGGTCCCTTCCGACTCAAAGAGCCACAGGATTCACAGGTGCCGCTTTCAAGAAGTGCCTGAGACAGGAAGGGACTGTGTAGCTCAGCAGCAGGGCTCTGCGTGGCATGCAGGTCCTGGCTCCAATCCCTACTGGAAAAAGACACACCCAGTCTGATCCCCTGGGGAGCCCCTGGCAGTCAGTGCAGAGCAGGCAACTCTGAGCTCAAGGGACCAACGGCCTCATTCAGTGGAAGGCAGATCCCTCCTGGATGCACGAGGGAGGGAGGTAAGGCAGGCAGGCTGGGAGGGCAGCAGGGGATTTGCCTAGGACAAAAACCCACGTATCTGTGATGCCTGCATTGCAGGGGGTTGGACTAGATGTCCCTTGGGGTCCCTTCCAACTCCACCATTCTAGGATTCCCTGCTTTTCAACCCCAAAATGGGTGCTCCTACCTCCTGGGGCACAGTGGGATGCCTTGGGGGGGGGTGCTAAGAGGTAAGGGGGCCAGAATGGGGGCACTGGAGTGTGAACGATGATGAGGCTTGAAAAGCTGGTATCACTGAATCAAGTTCATCTGCTTTGCTGAATTAATTAAACTAAGTAGTTTAAATTAGATTTTGAATAAATGTGCAGCTAATTGTAATTGTTTTGAATTTTATTGCGTTACGAAGGAGCCTATGAAGAGTCTGCAGGATCAGGCCAAAGGCCCACCTAGTCCAGCCTCCTGTTCTCACAGTGGCCAAACCCACAGGCAGGATTCTCAGCTGCTGCAGGCTCACTTCTAAAGCCAGAGCTGCAGACATACACAGGAAAGGGTAGACTACTCTTTGTAAAAGTGCGCTATTTTGAGGAGGATCTGTGCACCGTCCTCTGCATGACTCACATCCCACGACCCTCTTTTAGTCACCTGAGACTGAGGCTCCCAGAAATTGCTGACATCTCTGATGAAAGGTGGCTGCTTCCCCAGAAGCCAAGCAATCTGACCCTCTTAATGCTTTCGGAACAAGGAATCCGAAAGAGACCCCCTGATCCGTTTCACTCCCAGACTAGCGCCTCGCGGTGTTCACCTGTGAGGCACATGGTGAAGAGGATAGAGAGAGAGAGTCACAGGGGTGCAGAGTTGGAAGGGAACCTCAGGGCCATCTGGCCCAACCCCATAGAGGGGATGTGGGTGCCCCTTCTTCCTTCCTTCCTCCTAGGAACCAGGCATGGGGGTCAAACTTCAAGGAATCTAAACAAAATAGGAAACAAAATAGGAAATTCTTTCCAGTAGCACCTTAGAGACCAACTGAGTTTGTTCTTGGTATGAGTGGTATCTGAAGAAGTGTGCATGCACACGAAAGCTCATACCAAGAACAAACTCAGTTGGTCTCTAAGGTGCTACTGGAAAGAATTTCCTATTTTGTTTCCTATTTTGTTTCGACTATGGCAGACCAACACGGCTACCCACCTGTAACTGATTCAAGGAATCTAGGAAGAGCGAGGGAAGTGGCTGCACATCAGCAGAGGAGGTCCCTGGCAAGGGTTGGGTGACCTGCCCCCCCCCCAGGCAACCACTCAGCACAGAGTGCGCACACCCACAGGGCTGTGTGCGCTGCCTCTCTCTTCCATGTGCAAAATCTAATATTTCCCTCTTCCTCTAATGCAGAGTCCTGAAGGCGAGCAGCAAGAGCAGCAGTCCATCCATCCTTCCTTCCTTCCACTTTCATGTTTCCTCCCTGCTTCCCAACCCTTTCCAGGGGTCAAAGCAGGCACTGCAGCTTGGGAATGAAATGCACCAGGAGGGGTAGACCCCTCCACCGCTTGCGGCCTGCAGACTGGCACCCCTGTGCCTGTGGTCACAAGGTTCTCTCTGGTGGTGCAAATCTACAGAGCCCTGCCAATGGAAACCCTGGGCTTAGTTCCGCCACATTAGAATCATAGAATTGTAGAGTTGGGAGGGACCTCAAGGCTCAACTAGTCCAACTCCCTGCAATGCAGGAATCTCAGAACCCCTGCTTAGAAACCTCCAAGGAAGGAGCGCCCAAGGGAGTCTGTTCCACTGTCAAACAATGCTCACCTCCAGAAACAGGTGGGTAGCCGTGTTGGTCTGCCATAGTCGAAACAAAATAGGAAATTCTTTCCAGTAGCACCTTAGAGACCAACTGAGTTTGTACCAAGAACAAACTCAGTTGGTCTCTAAGGTGCTACTGGAAAGAATTTCCTATTTTGTTTCACCTCCAGAAAGTTCTTCACTAGGGTTTATGAAACCAATGGCATTATTCCAGCCGAGTTTGTTTCCTTCTCCAGCAGAGAACCCTGTTTGCAGTTTGCCTCCTCCTCTGGGCCGCCCAGTGACCCTCCCTGCTGACAGCTGCCACCTACCCTTCCCTCCTGCCTCTGGAAGAACATCTGCCCTGCCTTTCCCCCTGCCTGCCCTCCCTTTATGGCACTGCACGGGGCATCTGGGGCTGAAGCAGCAGGGGAAGCAGGGAGGCACTGGTGGGGAGAGAGGGAGTGACAGCGGTTGAGCAGCCCCCCCCCCCCAGCCCCTCCACCGCTGCCAAGTGGGGAAGAAGGCTGGACGAGCTCATTGTGTAGGCACAGCCCTGCACGATGGCAGCACACCAGGCACCCAAGAGGCTGGGCAGGGAGTTGGCAGCCAGCCGGAAAGCTCCCCCCATCCCATGATAGGCAGAGTGCCACCTGCAAACAGCGCTTTTTGCTACCTCCTACCGGAGGGTGAGAAGAGGCCACGATCCGGAGACCCACCACAGGAGCTTCACACATTCCGACCAACCAAGTGACGGCTGCAATTAGAGCAGGGCGACTTTAACTTGCGAGCTCGCCCACTGGAGAGAGACACGTATGTGGTGGAGTGTTGAGGCAGTCCTCAGGCCACTGGGGGAGGGTGGGTGGGGGACGTGGGGGCTGCATGTCGGCTACGACCTTGGCCGCGTTATTTGTTTAGAATCAAAGCGAGTGCTGCGGATCTAAGATTGATTCTGTGCACATCGACTGGTGCAAGAGTGACACTGAATCGAAAGAATACGATTATCAAGACGCCCTACCTACCTAATTCTTCTAAGTCATGCGCCGGGGGCTGATTGCTGTGCAGAACCAAACGGAGCGGAGGAGGCTGAGCTCCTCAGGCTGGGAGGGGAGAAGAGCGGTCGACGTTGGCACGAGGGCCGAGCGGAGCCACGGAAAGGGGCCACGACAATCCCCTCCGCACGGCTCTGCTGCGGATTCAGGATGTTGGCTCTCGGCTCCTTCCCTCCCCTCCCTGGCGCTCCTTCCTTTGTGCTGTTACTGTCGCTAATTTAAAACTTTAAATATTAATCTTTTCAACCGACGTGAGATGCCGGGTCTCTGAAAGTGTTAATTTACGCTTGGCTCTTGACGGTGGGAAGATGCTACGAGGTTCTCCAGCTCTTTCCTTCTACTGTCTTAAGTCATCCTCCCTTCCTCCTCCTCTTCCTCGCTCTCCTTTCCACGCCTCTCAGTCTCCGCTTCTGCTTACAATCCTTTGTTGTAGACAAGGGTCTCGCTGGTGGTGGCCCGGGCGATTTCGGGCTCCAGGCGCGACGTCTCAATCTGCCAAAGGGGGAGAAAAAAAACAGGCAGGTCTGGAGGAGCAGATCAGCACACAGGAACATGAAGAGAGGCTGCTGGATCAGGCCAAGGGCCCATCCAGCCCAGCATCCTGTTCTCACAGTGGCCAACACGAACGCGGAATCCTAGAGTCACAAGGGCCCCCGAGAGTCATCTAGTCCAACCCCCTGCAAGGCAGAAATCTCAAGTGAAGCATCCATGGCGTGTGGCCATCCAACCTCTGCTTGAAAACCTCCAAGGAAGGAGAGTCCACCACCTTCCACCCCACTGCTGAATGGCTCTTACTGTCGGAAAGTTTTTCCTGATGTTGAGTCGGAATCTCCTTCCTTGTAACTGGCCACAGGTGCCTGTGGGGACCCTGCAACCGGGACCTGATCGCAAGAGCCCTGTCCGTCCCATGGCATTCGGAAGCACGGCTGCCTCCAGCCATGGGGCAGAGCAGAGCCATTGGGGAGGAGGGCTGCCAGGTGTGGCAGAGACCCAAGTGGCGTCAACCAGATGTTGGGCATTTAGTGTCTCCAGTCTGAATACAGTAGGGCTGCCCAGCAACTGTGAATCTGTTGCTGCCTCAGCCTCCACCTCCTCCTCAGCTGCCTGCCCTGTGTCTGCAGTGCTTTCTGCCTCTTCTTCCTCTCTCTCGCTCTAGCCTGTTGCTTGTTCAGCGCCCAACCGTTCTGCCCTGCTTCCTCCTGTGGCCTGTCCTCCGTGTCCCAGCATGACCACCCTGGCTCTGAGCTCTGAGGGTTCCCTAGCGGGTTCCCCGGCTGGAACCTCCCAGCATTCCTCCTCATCCAGCCGGTCCCTGACTGGTGGTGCCCAGTGCAGCAAGCCCTTCTCATGCTCGGAGCTGGCTGCCAGCAGGTGCCCCCAAGGCGGGCTGCTACAAGGGACTGTCCCACCCTGGTCCTGTGGGCTGAGAGTAGATGGAGACAGGCATTTGAGACACGTGGAAGCCAGGACTTCAAGCAACCCTCAGCTCCTTGGCGAATTCAGGGCAAGCAAGGGAAGAACAACTCTCACTCCAAGGTTGGCGAAGGAGACCAGAAGTGGGCACATCAACCCTCAAGCGAGGAACATGAGAGGCAAGCCCAGCTTAGACATCATTGACTCTGTGGTGAAAAAGCCTCCGCCAGTTGCAGGAAAACTAATTACGCAGCGACTTTCTAGGAGCAGATGGCCCATTTGAACCTCCCATCTGGGACTATCAGCACGCTTTCCCCGAGACCCGGATTATAGCAGAGCCCCTTGCAAGACAGCAGCTCCTCAGCAAATAACACGAGGAGGCAGCTGCGCAGGACTAGGCCGCCTCTGTCACCTCCCTGGATGCCAAAAGGACCCCTTCCCCTGGCCTGGCAACAAACGCCACTCTGTACAGACCACTGTCTTGGTTTGGCTGAGTTTTGGGAGGTGACGTGAGAGGTTTGGACAGTGGTATTTGTCTCAGAGACCCTCCAGCAATAGAGCATCGGAAGGGCACAACAGAGGAGGATGTTGAGCTGAGAGGAGAAGATGATCAAGTGTAGGTAAAACTGACAGCATTCCAGGTTGTTGTTTTTTTAAGATAACCAAAAACAAGGTGTGGAGGGATCTGTATAACCTCCCAGCTGAGAGCAGGTTGATAAAACCACGGGATTAAATTACAAGAAGTTCAAAGCATCGGAGCAGATTAGCAATGAAGTATAAATCATCCAGTCAGATAGAGTAGCATTCTTTCTTGGGAGGTGGAGAAAGAAAATTAGGAGAACCCCCCCCCCCTGTGCCTTGCATTGAAATATCTGTGTTTTTTTTAATACCTGCATCTCACTCTCCCCACTTTTAAATTTGTCCCCCCGCCCTGGGTGGTGGACACGGCCAGGTTCTCTGTATCACCCTTTCCCGTCTGTCAACCTTCTTGGCCAAGTGGTACCCAAACCGAGCCTCAGGGTTCCAAGAGTGTTCCTAATGCGCCTGGGATGCAGCGCACCTGCTAATTTGGCCCAAGATGGCACTGGCCCCTTGAGACCGTGCCCACAGGTGTGTCTGCCAGGTGAAGAGGGGGCATCCCTTTCCTCCCCGTTCGAGTGGGATGTGGTCTGCAAAAATACCCAGGAGAACAATGCCCCGTATTTGAACTTCTTGGAGAACAGTTCTCAAAAACTGCATCAATGCTGCCTCCACAGCAGGGTGAAGACATCGCAGGGGTCTTTTCCCCAACACGCTCTGAGTGCGCTCTCTCTCTCTCTCTTTCTCTCTCTCTCTCTCTCTCCCCCCCCCCTCTCTCCATCTCTGCAAATTATTCTCTCTCTGTTTTCCAAGTGCTTCTCAAGGATCTATAAAAATGCCACACACCTCTTGTTATCTGGAGGAATCTCACCCTCCTGTCCTGCAGCACGTCACTCAAGAAACGATTCGCTTGCACTTCTATCTTGCAACCACACATTTTATGTAGTTTATAAGTTCAATTTAATACGCCGGAAGTCCTGTGTGTTGGCTCCAGCGCCGAGCCTGACACAATACTAGGAGCCTAACATGGGAAAACCTAAATGCTTTTGAAAATGTTTAACCTAGTTAGACAAATTAGCAAAAAATTGTGCAAAACAATTTAGGTATTTAAAATATTCAATGTTTTTAAAAACTGGAAAAACTGTTCTTAGCTTTCAGCTGCAGAAACCCAACAAAATATAACATCCAAGCAGTCTTAACATGAGGTGCGACATAACCCTTCAGCAAAGCTGTTAAACAGTTCCCGGTGCATCCTGGGAAATAGCACTTCATTTATTCAAATGCACATATGTCAGGTTTTTGCACCATATGTCATTCCAAGCTATTTACAGTAATAATTAAATCTTAATCAACGTTTAACCTCTGTAAAATGTTTGAAGGGATCTAATCACCCTTCAGTCTGCACTAATGAAGGAGAAATATATAAACATAAAAAGAAAATGATGCGCACCAGAAAGAAGAGTAATTGCAAAATTGTATTTCTTTTAAATATAATCAGCAAGTTATGTAAAGGAAGCCAACGGGTATTTTAAGTGAAGACATCTTGGGTGTCAGAGGTGTGAGTAGCTAATTTTGTACTGCTATCCATAACAGATGTAGCATATTTTCTCTTAGAGCCATTATTAGCAACTTCACCATTTCATTTCTTACTGGAACACAAAGCAGAACATGGAAAGATCTTGAGAGGTACAAGGGAGGAACGAGGAGGAGGAGGAGGAGGAGGCAGCTCCAGACGCTGCTGAGATCCCCTCTGCTGGCAGCTGGAAGGCGCAGCTCCTCCTCCAAGCTGCCAGGAAGAAACCCAGGGGGTGGGGGGCTCTCGCCACAGAGGACAAGTGGGCTGGGCTGGGGCTTGTGACATTGCCCAGGGCCTCCAGGGCAGAGACCTGGCATCCTGGCTGGAAAGACCCACGGGCGGAAGGGTCCAGGGCCAAGGTGGCAGGCAGAGGCAGAGACCCAACTGGCTCCCTTTGACCAGCATTGTCCACACTGACAGGCAGCAGCTCCCCAGGGTGGTAAGGGATGGTGGGGCTGCTTGCCCAAGGACTTCTGGAATCCTTAAGCCCCACCAGAAAATGGGTTGATCTACCTGCCGGTTTCATCAGATGGGCACCATCTCCACAAGGGTTCAGCAGAGGACTCTGGGGATGTGGAGGCAAGCAGGGCAGGCTGTGGGAGGAGGAGGAAGAAGATGCCGTGTTTGGGGTGGCTGCTTTGCCATGTGCACCCCACGCAAAGGTGGCCAGAGGCAGAGAGCAGGTGCTTTGTGCCTGGGCTTGATGCTCCACCTTTGGAGACAGGCACAGGTAGGCAGGCAGGCAGGTTCTCTGAAGGAGAAGGGACCAGGCTCCCTACCAGCAAGTGACGGGGGGGGGGGACCAATGCAACAGGGGTGGGTCTGGCTGCAGGGGCCCAAAGGAGAGAGCTGGCCAAGTTCAGGGGAAGTGGGGCGTGGGGAGTCATCCACACCTGTGGTCCAGGAAGGGCCCAACTTGACAGCAGCCGGTCTAGACAAGCTGGCTTTGGGGTCTCTTTTCAGTCTCGGCACTCTGTGTTGTCTGCGGAGTGGAAGCATCTCATGGGGCTGCCAGAGCCCAGAAGCAACAGCGGGGAGGGAGGGAGGGAGACTCCACAAGGGGAGACAGCAAAGCTTCTGAGTACCAGTTGCTGGAAACCACAGGAGGGGAGAGTTGCTCTTGTCCTTGATTCCTGCTTCTGGGTTTCCCAGATGGGGCACTGGGGGGGGGGCACTGTGAGAACAGGATCCTGGACTAGATGGGCCACCGGCCTGATCCAGAAGGCTCTATGTATGCTCCTGTTAGCTCCCTCTCCTGCAACACCTGGCCTTCTGGTCACCATGGGAAAGGAGGCCAGTCAGAGAGGTGCCCCCCCTCTGCTGCCCCCCTCTTCATCTGCCAGGCTCAGAGATCTTTAAAGGGCAATTACCTGCTCCAGAGGGGACGGGGTCCCCTCATTTCTTCCTGCCTCGGCTTTGATCATCTCCCCGTGTTTGACATTTCGAAGCAGTGAGTTTTGGAGGGATGAATGACGTTCCTGAGGAGCTTTCAGCCTCTCCACTTTGCCTGCGCAGCACGGATGGCGGGAGCTTCCCCGTCTCAGTTTGCACAGCTGAGCATGAAAGTCCCACAGGTGCAAGGTGTTAAAAGGAAAGCGCTGAAGGGCTTAGCGGAGAGCCTGCCCTGAGCCACGCAGAGCCTCTCCAAAGGGCGCGGCGGGGGCTGTGTCAGCACAACAAAGGCCTCAGGATCCTGGACTAGGCTCAGCTGGGGCCGGGCTCACAGGACTTCTGCAAATCCCCAGAAGGGCGGTTTCACAGAACTGCAGAGTTGCAAGGGACCGCGAGGACCATCCAGTCCAAGTTACAGGTGGGTAGCCATGCTGGTCTGCCATAGTCGAAACAAAATAGAAAATTCTTTCCAGTAGCACCTTAGAGACCAACTGAGTTTGTTCTTGGTATGAGCTCATACCAAGAACGAACTCAGTTGGTCTCTAAGGTGCTACTGGAAAGAATTTTCTATTTTGTTGCATCCAGTCCAAGCCGCTGCAATGCAGGAATCTTTTTGCCCAATGTGGGGCTTGAACTCACAACCCTGAGATTAAGAGTATAAATAATAATAATAATAATAATAATAATAATAATAATAATAATAATTTATTATTTATACCCCGCCCATCTGGCTGGGTTTCCCCAGCCACTCTGGGCGGCTCCCAATCGAATATTAAAAACACAATACAGTACAGCGTTAAACATTAAAAACTTCCCTAAACAGAGCTGCCTTCAGGTGTCTTTTGAAAGTAAGATAGTTGCTTATTTCCTTGACATCTGATGGGAGGGTGCCACCACCGAGAAGGCCCTCTGCCTGGTTCCCTGTAACCTCACTTCTCACAGCGAGGGAACTGCCAGAAGGCCCTTGGAGCTGGACCTCAGTGTCTCATGACTTAGGAAGGGCTTGGTATCACTCAAAGAACAGCTTGTGGAACCTCCTCCGTTGCGGGTTTTCCGAGCAAAGGCATCTCTTGGTCCTGCTTTGGATAAGAACGTAGGGAAAGCAGGTGCCCAGGGAAAGCCTGGAAGCAGGAGCAGAACTCTCCTCCCTTGGGACCCCCAGCAACTGGCACCTTGACAGAGGAGGGAGAAAACGAGCCATCGCAACTAGTAGCCACTGATAGCCTGATCCGCCATGAATCTGCCTCATCCTCCTCAAAAGCCATCTAAGTTGGTGGCCACCCCTGTTTAACTCTGCGCTGCGTGAAGAAGGACTTGCTTTTGTCTGCCTTGAACCTTTCAACATTCAGCCTCACTGAATGTCCACGAGTTCTAGTGTTATGAGAGAGGAAGAAAACCTTTTCTTTACCCACTTTCTCCAAACCAAGCATAATTTTTAATACACCTCTATCATGCCTCTCGTTACCCACCTTTTCTCTAAACGAAAAAGGCCCAAATGCCGCAACCTTTCCTCACATGGGAGCTCCTCCACTCCCTCAATCATTTTGGTTGCCCTTTTCTGGACCTTTTCCAGATCTACAATATCCTTTTTAAAGTGAGGTGCCCAGAACCGTACACAAAAGTCGCACCAAGCGTTTCCATCATGGCATTTGTGAAACTGCAGGAGGGGAGAGCTGCTGCTGAGTTCAGGTCCTGCTTATGGGTTTATCATTGCTGTATCTGGTTGGGCACTGTGAGAACAGGATGCCTGGCTAGATGGGCCCCCCCTTTGGCCTCATCCAGCAGAGTTCTTCTTAGGTTCTCTGGGGTAAAGGACTCCAAGCTCATGGTATGGGAAGCGCTGGACCAGTGCACCCTTCAAGGTCCTTTCCAAAGACTTTCGCTCAATGTATCAAAACATATAATAGTCAGCAGACAGGTAAGGTAAAGGGTAAAGGGTAAAGGGACCCCTGACCATTAGGTCCAGTCGTGTCCGACTCTGGGGTTGCGGCGCTCATCTCGCTCTATAGGCCAAGGGAGCCGCCGTTTGTCCGCAGACAGCTTCCGGGTCATGTGGCCAGCATAACTAAGCCACTTCTGGCGAACCAGAGCAGCACACGGAAACGCCGTTTACCTTCCCGCCAGAGTGATACCTATTTATCTACTTGCACTTTGATGTGCTTTCGAACTGCTAGGTGGGCAGGAGCTGGGACCGAACAACAGGAGCTCACCCCGTCGCAGGGATTCGAACCGCCGAACTTCTGATCGGCAAGCCCTAGACTCTGTGGTTTAACCCACAGCGCCACCTGGGTCCCCCAGCAGACAGGTAAGGATGGTCAAAAGGAATACGGTAAATATCTTCCCTTTTGCAGGATTTGGGAAGTGGAACAAATCACTCAAAACGAGCCAGTGCCCCAATGTGCCCACCATTTTCTGGCCCGGAAAAAATAAACATTCAAAGGCTTGTCCAAGTACGAGACAGTGGTGACTTTACACATCTTAAGCCAGGCATGTTTACTGCAGCTCAGCGGACGGCGAAGAGGAGGACCTGGCAAATGTAACACTCATTTGCACGCTGCAGGCACAGACTGAATCTGGGCGCCGCTGCTAACCTCCCCTCGAAAGGTAATCTACTTTGCCAGAGCACTGCTAACAAACCCTACCAAGCACAACTCCTTTCCCATAAAGGCCCGGGGCATCCAAGGCTCCTGTGAAACAAGAATGGTTTTCGTCAGCTTGCCAGGCTCTCTCTCTCCACAAACCAGAGGCCCATCTCCCAGGAAGTTATATCAGCTTGTGCTCCTTGCCATTCTCCCCATTTCTTTTCTCTTTTAAAAATATATATTTTTTATTGACTTTCAAGCTAAGAATTTCCCAGCTGCCATCAGAAATGGCCCCCTCTGTGGTGTCCAGCAGAATGCAGGTATTCCCGCCGTACTTACGGAGGAATGTCAGTTTAACAGGGTTAATTACACAAGCGTAGTCGAAGCTTTCCTTGGAGACAAATGAATAACAGTGTTTTCAGAAAGTGTGGTTGTCTCCCAAAGTGTTGAAGGATGCTGGAGGTTGGGGGGGGGAGAGAGAGTGGGGAGGGATAGCAACTTCCATCACTCACATTTTGCAGCATCAGCAACACACACACACACACACCACTGCTGCGGCAGCAAGTGACACAACCGACCGTGTCTGCAACAGAAATAAGGCAAGTAGCCCCCCCCCCAACACACACACCTGGAATGATGGGAGCCAAGGTGGAGCTGCCTTTCTTAGTTTACAAAAGTATGTGCAAAGTCTCTTTTTTCAAGTTACATTTTCTACAGGTCAGTTTCATTTGTTGAGACTTTAGTGTTACATTAGGAAGACAAAAAAAGGGGGGGGAAGGTGGAGGGGGCCATGGTGGGTGGGAATGGGGAGCTGCCTTTCTTAGTTCAAGTCCTCAACCCTCAGGGGCTGAGATGGAGCAAGACTCTCGCAGGCCAACGAATAAAGAGATTCTCAGGTGAATGACAGGCCAATGCCATTTCAACAAATATTTCTCTCTCTCTCTCTCTTAATAATAAAAAAATCCTGAATATTTGTCATCAGCATACATGGCCTTTTGCAGAGGAACACATGCCAAGAAACCAAAAATCCGAGTCCCTGCCCCGAGGCAACTACATCAGGGCAAGGAGGAAAGGGCACCTTGGGTGGGGTATAAATGCAAAAAACCAAACTATTAGATAAACTAAGAGTGGCTGCTGGAGAGGAAGGCTGGGGGCCAGGTGATGGCAGCCCTGTGGCCTGTAGGGGACGCACCTGCCTTCCCTACCTCTTAGAGGGCTCCTACACATGCATCCAGGGATTCTGCCAGCCCCACACAGAGCCCAGAAGCAATGACTCCTGCTTCAAGGCCTTATGGGGCGCGTGAAGGATGGGCAGGCCCAGGGGTGGGCAAGACAGGGCGAGGCAGCCACGCGGCAGAGGAGAAGGAGCAGGCCATGCCCAAGCGGCTCCGCGGCAGCACCGGGTCTTGAGGAGGGAAGCGGCAGATGGGGCTGCCTGGTAGCCAGACCCACTTCTCCTGCTTCCCCCACTGCCGCTCGCTTGCCAAGCCAGCCTGCTGCTCCGACACTGGGCAGGAAGCCGTGTCGAGGAGCCCTGAGCCTCGGATGAGGAGCGAGATGGAGGCGCAGTCTGTGGAGGGTCTTAATTGCCCTGGCTGTCGGGAATCACAGAACCAGCGCTATTCTTCTGGGGAAAGAGGCGCCAGAACTCACCAATGAACTCCTCCCTTGTTCTCTTAGAATGGCAATCGTGCCCGCCTGAGAGGGGCCAGAATGGAGTTCTTGTGAGTTTTGACTGGAAAAAAGCCCTGCGCAGAAACACAGAATTCTAGAGTTGGAGGGTGCCCCCCCCAGGGCCCTCTAGTCCAACCCCCTGCAATGCAGAAATCTCAGCTGAAGCACCCCTGACAGATGACCACCCAACCTCTGCTTAAATGCCTCCAGCGAAGGAGAGTCCACCACCTTCCGAGGGAGTCCATTCCACCGTTGAACAAGTCTCACCATCAGACAGCTCTCCCGGATGTTTAGTCCAAAACACGTTTCTTGTAATCAGTTCAATCCACTGGTTTGAGTCCTACCCTCTGGAGCAGGAGAAAGCAAGCTTGCTCCCTCCTCCATGTGACAGCTCTTTAGATATTTGGTGTTGGTTCCCGTATCTCCTCCTTTCCAGGCTAAACGTCCCCAGCTCCTTCTAGCGTTCCACCTAAGGCCTGGTCTCCAGACCCTTGGTCCTCTGCACACCTTCCAGCTTGTCAACATCCTTCTTAAACTGGGGTGCCCAGAACAGGACACATCCCTCCAGACGTGGTCTGGCCAAGGCAGAGGGGAGGTGCCATGACTTGATCTGGACAAACTATACCTCTTCGATGCAGCCTAGAATTGCATTAGCTTTTTTTTTTTTTTGCTGCTAGGTCAAAGCATGTGCAGAGTTCCATTATGCCTTTTGCTTTGGGCCGGGGACCAAGCACAGCCGCCGGCAGCAGAGATGACTGCCCAGTCCAGCTGAGGTGATATTGCCCCTGCCCTTGGGCCGTCACTCTGCACATGGGCAGAGGCATGGCCCGCAACGGCAGTGGGAGAGAGCAAGTGTCTGAGATGGGTCCCAGAGAAGTAAAACAATGACTAGGTCTTTTTTCTCTCGGCGGGGCAGGGAGCTGCGAGGCGGTTGGTGGCCTAAAACACACACCCCGCCTGAGCATCTCTCCATCGCCCACCCCCTGCTCCAAAGTGCCTCCCTTCTGAGAGCGGCTTTCAAGCCTCTACAGGGTTGTTTGTTTTTTGTAGGACTCTTAATGGCTTAGAGGCACTAGGAAGTGAAGGAATGTTGTGATGCCCACCAGCACCCCACATACCTGGGGGTGGGGGCGGTAGGGGCTGGTTAGCAGGGGCTTGCAACACAGATAGTTTACATACTTGAAGCAAGGAACTGACAGGAGGAGGAGGAAACCGGATCCTGCTCGGATCCGGCTGCTGAACCCTCCTGAGCCACACAAGAGGGGCCCCCCCTCCCCTGTCCTGACCCCTTTGGCCTCCAGTTACCCACCGGACGAGCCTCTCTCTGCTTCAGAAGGGACGCCAACACTGGGACCAGGCTCAGCGCTTGGGGTGGGGGCTTGGCCTGGACTGAGCCTCTTGCAGAACCTGCTTGCCTTGTTTCAAAGGCCCGTCTCAGAGTCCAGAGGCACAGGGAGAAAAACAGAGAGAGGGAAGTCTTCCCTTGCAGAGCCATAGTCTAGAGGCCATTGCAGGGAGGGGGGCTCTCGTTCCTCCCTCACCCCCTTCACTCCTGACTCCACGGATGGAAGTTTCTTTGGCAACCCAGTGGGCTAAAATCCCCTGCCGTGCCCCATGCCCCACACCACCCTCTGTGGTTCAGGAGGGGCTGTTGCCCCTGGCCAAGGCTCCTCGGGATGGGCTGTAATAAGAATGTGATTCCTACATTGCAGGGGGTTGCCCTAGATGACCCTTGGGGGTCCCTTCCAACCCTACAATCTTATGAGATGTGGCCACAAGGCTGGCAGAAGCACCAGTCCGAGGAGGGTCCCTGGGGAGACCGGGGGGGGGGGGTTGGTTGGTTGGGTTGGCTCAGCTCACCGCTAACATGCAGGGTCCTTAAGATTATGACTCCATGGCACATTTCAGGGTGCATAAAGCACAGGCAAAGGCAAAGTGCCCAAGGAGAGAGGCAGAGTTACTCAAGAAGAGACTGCTGTTGGATGAGGCCCATGGCCCACCAAGTCCAGCATCCTGTTCTAACGGGGGCCAACCAGATGCCTGTTGTGGGAAACCCGTAAGCAGGATCCGAGCACAAGAGACCTCATGGCAAGTCACAATCTGAAAGGCAACATTAGAAATAGTTTTAACTTAATAAGAAAAACAAGAATAGAGTGGCTCCATATACGTATATTCTTCTTGTTCTTCTGGGCATCCAGCTGTCACGAGAGGCAATGGAGTGCGCCTCTGGGGGTGAAGTCAAACCGCTGCGTCAGCAGCACCAGAGTGACCTCCTCAGGGCACAAGCCTGGGCAATGTGTCCGGAGGTCCTGGGCTGCCCGGATGAGAAGACCCCCCCCCTCGGCCTGGCTGAAGGGGTCCAAAGGAAAGCAGAGCAAGAGCCAGTGTGGTGTAGTGGTTAAGAGCGGCAGACTCGTAATCTGGGGAACCGGGTTCGCGTCTCCGCTCCTCCACATGCAGCTGCTGGGTGACCTTGGGCTAGTCACACTTCTCTGAAGTCTCTCAGCCCTACTCACCTCACAGAGTGTTTGTTGTGCGGGAGGAAGGGAAAGGAGAATGTGAGCCGCTTTGAGACTCCTTCGGGTAGTAAAAAGCGGGATATCAAATCCAAACTCTTCTCTTCTTCACCAGCTTGGCTGCAGGAGTTGCCGGAAGGAGGCGTACGAGGGAGGCACCATCCAACCACCTTAGGGACTCCACTCTGGATTTGTGGGGGGTTTACTCCTGAGCCTTTTATTTTCCCGAAGATGTCCCTCAAGCGGAGTTTCAGGGTCTGAGAGAGAGGGAGTGGGAATGTGCATCTAGTGTCAAAGACCAGGGCAAAAGCGACTTCAGGAGCCCACCTGCTCCAGGAAGAGGGAGCAAGGGAGGGAGGCAGCTCCTGCTCCAGCAGACTTCCCGGCCCTCCGGTGGTCTTTGCAGCAAAGGTGTCTTCCGGATGCCAGGCGAAGGGGTGGTGGGAGCCGAGGGGAGTGTCAAGGGAAAGCCAAGGGGATGGAGAGAGGAAATCCGGAGTCCCCAGCTGGGCCCATGAGCTTTGCCTGTGATAGAGACAGGGCTGGCGCGCCAGCAGGGTGAGGGGCGAGAAGACTGGCGAGAGAGGGAGGGGGCAGGGTCTTGCTTTTGCTAGCTGCTGCTTCTGCCTGTGATGTGAGAGATTCAAAGATGCCACTGGCCTGATCCAGCTGAAGCCTCTTCTGATGCGGTTCACTCCTCCCATCGGTCCCAGCCAGCAAGTCTGTGTGCTGCTGACGCTGGCAGGAGTTGCAGCCCAAAGCCTTTGGAGGGCGCCCAGTTGGAGAAGGAGGCTGGCACAAAGCGTGGGCTGAGAAACTGCCTAGCCCAACGCCAAAGCCCCCCATGCCCCTCACTGGATGCTCCCAAGTCAGATGGCACAAGGCAGGAGAAGGCAATGAGAATGCCCTCCTTCCCAGGGGCGTAGCATGGGTTGCCGGTGCCTGGGGCTACACACAAGGGATGAACAGGGGGAAACAAAGGGAGGACACATACGCATTCAACTGCCTAATGGCATCTGCATCACCCAAGAGGTTGTAGCCACAGAGATAAGAAAAGAAGAGCCGTTCCATTTTCTGGAGAAGTCACTTTCTGGTTTGCATGGAGAAGCCGTTTTCCATGGAGCCCAGCGACGGAAGTGCGTAGCTGTATTGAGGCTGCACTGGGTGTTGAAATTTTGCCCCCCTAATAATTTTGTGCCCCTGTGTCAACGTCCCCCGTTATGCCACTGCTCCTGCCCCCCCCCCCGAAATGAGCCTGGTGCTGGAATGCGCTTCTTGTGTGGTTCTGCTGGACTTTGCTGACAACGGCTGGGAGTCTCTCAGCATTGTTCTTTTATTGTTCTCCTGTTCTCTGGCAGAGGCATCCCAGCAGGCGGCAGGAGAGGGGGAGAGAGGAGAGGGCAGCGCCTCTCCATCAGCTCTGAGGAAATTCTTGGCGGCTCATCTCCCATTCTTTCCCTTCCAGCTGGTCACGGCAAGAATGCTGTAACTAAGAACCGGTTGGCTCTCTTCTTCCTCCTCCCTCTTGGTCGTGCTTCCTTTTGTGTCATGCCTTTTGGCCTGTCAGCTTGAGAGCGGGGGCTTCGTGCTATTTCTACACCACCCTGGAAGCCTATTTTCAACTGAACGGCACGATTTAAAAAATGCTTTGAATAAAAGGATGCTGTGGGTTGGAAGCATCACTTTCCCCTTTTCATGGGACTGTGACTCTCAGCCTGAGCAGGGCAAACTTCAGTTTCTTGGTTTTAGATGCGCCTTCAGTCGCAGAATTGTAAGAACCGGGAGGGGCCGCCCATGGTCATCTAGTCCAACCCCCTGAAATGCTGGAATCACAGCCGGAGAATCCTTGACAGATGGCCACCCAACCTCTGCTAAGAAACTTCCAATGAAGGAGAGTCCACCTCATTCCAAGGCTGCCCATTCCACTGTTGAACAGCTCTTGCCACCCCGAAGATCTTTCTGATGTTGCGTCGGAATCTCCTTCCCCTGGAGAGCTCAGCTGCCTGCCCCCCTTCCCTTTTCGGCCAACTGCGTAGCTCTTCCTCCTTCGCCCTCCTCCCCAGTACAAATTCTCCTCTTAGTGCCGACTTTTTTCAGATGAATTCATAAACCATTGTTTCGTTGTATTTGTTTTTCCTTAGATTAAGTTGTTTGCCACTCTGGGAGTTGTTGTACCCTAAGGTCAGTTTATAAATAGAGGTCACTAATTTTCTTTTTTCGAAAAGGGCACTGGCTGCAGCAGCACAGCCTCGAGGACCATCGGAAACGGCTCCAGACTTCTCGAGCACAGAGCACAGTCGCAATGGGCACAAGGCCAGTGAACTTAAGGGCAGGCAGAGCGTGGCTCTTGAGGAGCCATGGCAGAGGCGGAGGCTTCTTCTGAGGCTTTCGAGAGCAAGACGTCTTTGCTTTCCACAGTGTTTCTGGACCTCGTGGCCACAGGGGCAAGACCGGGAATGTGGTGGCAAAATATTAAAAAGAACGAATATATATCTATACACACACAAATGCAAGAGGAATAGCCAAAGGCCACCGTGTCCTCTTGAAATGTCCAAGACTTTTTCAGGGGAGTTTATCAAGTCGCCCCCCCTCCGCTCCATATTGCTAAATGACAGCCAGAGTAAGAACTCTGCAGAATAAAATGCCTGGACTCTAGTCGGGCATCTGACAGGCTTGTGGAATTGTGGTTTGAAAGACTTTGACTGCTGGCAACAGAAGGAAGTGCGGGAGTTGGAGAACCCCGTTTTGGACACATGTGGCCTCTCTTTGGACACTGAGCTTGACAGACTTTGAGTTGGCATCTGGCCACATGAACTCTCATATTTCAAAAGATGGCTTTTGTGCCGATCCCACTTCTGCCTCCAATGAACCCCTTGGTATGCCAAACTACTCATTCCGACCCCTCGGCCCCACTGTGCGGCCAGCATCACACGGGTCAAAGGAGTCCATGCGCTCTGCCACACTTGAAGGACTCCATCGCCCGATCTCTCATGAAGAGTTTGCCCCTGGGGAGGTGGCAAAGTGCCTGAAGATTCACCCCACCACTTACTGGTTTGTCCAATCTACGAAGACTTAAGAGCAGCCTTGCTCAAAGAGTTAAATCTCCCAGCTGGGAGATCGAGTGGGTCTCTAACTTCGTCAGGGGAGAGGTTCCCCCAACACTTCTGGAAGAGTGGCTTGCTTTGCCTTCAGAGAGGCAATTTTAAGAAGGAAGGCTTGTGGGGTGAAAAGTTAATCTGACAGAATGCCTGGTTTTAATCATTATTTTAACTGCGTAATGCATTTTATTCTGTTCTATGTATTTTGTTTTTCATAGCTTCGACTACACAAATAAATAATACTCGTAATTCATAGCATAGAATTGTAGAATTGGAAGGGACCCCAAGGGTCATCTAGTCCAACCCCCTGTAATGCAGGCATCTTTTGCCCAGCATGGATTTCGAATCCATGACCCTGAGATTAAGAGTCTCATGCTCTGATTGAGCTACCTACCTACCGGGGGACAGATGCCTATTGTGGATAAATAACCTTTGTGGTCTATAGTCTATTCCCCCCTCCCAGCTCAGTACTGCTCACTCTGACCAGCAGCAGTGGCTCTCCAGTGTTTCCAGGAGGAAGTCTCATTCCCAGGCCTATCTGGAGATGCTGCCATTGGGGATGGAACCAGGGACCTTCTGCATGCAAAGCAGAATCTCTACCACAGAGCTACAGTCCTCACCCACACATTCACAAGCAAGGATTCACCCTGGTCACTGCTGTCTTGCACAATGGAAGTGAACTGAAGCTGCACAAGAGCGCCGCCACCAGCAGAAGAGAGGCAGTGCAGTTCAGCGGTGGGAGTGTTGGACTAGGACTGGAGAAAGTCAGCTTCAAATCCCGACTCAGCTATGATGGTCACCGGGTGGCCTTGAGCCGGTCTGTCTGTCTCTCAACATAATCTCCCTTGCAGGGTTGTTGCGAGGAGAAAACAAGGAGAGGGGGAAGACCCATGCACACCTCCCCAAGGTCCTTGAGAAAATGCCCACCCTGCCCTTGTGCAGCTCCAGTTCATTTAAGCGAGGCCTCAGCCACAGATCCACACCTGGCCTTGCATTCACAGCCAAGGTGAGAACGTCAGAAGAGGCTGCTGGATCCAGCCAGTGGCCCATCTATGAAATAGTTTTTGCTTGATTTTACAAGTGTAGAATTATAACATTACCAAATACATATCCATATTTAGAGATTTCTCCAAATCGCTAGACTTCCCACCTTCCCCTCCATGGGTCCTAATGCCAACCTTTTCAACTGCATAATTTTTTCATCATCCAAGTCTCTCCATTTTGTCCATAGTGATTTCTACATTACAAGTGTTATTGTAACCCTGCTAATGTTTTCATGTTTTCGGCCAATGGCCCATCTAGTCCAGCCTCCTGTCCTCACAGTGGCCAGCCAATGCCCCCAGGGGAAACCAGCATGCAAGATCCCAGCCCAAGAGCCCTCTCCCCTCCCGGCGATTCCAGCAACCGGCCCGCAGAAGCATTGCTAGGTAGTAGACATCCCTAGCCCTCTCCTCCTCCACCAACAGGTCTCACCTGCCTTTAAAGTAGGGATCCCCAAACTAAGGCCCGCGGGCTGGATACAGCCCGCACGAGCCAATTACCTGGCCCCCGACTATCCTCACCTGCTCTTACCGGTGCGGCGCAGCTGCCCATCTCTGGGTTGGCGCGGCACCGGAAATAGCTTTTGCGCATGTGCAAGTGTCATTTCCTGTGCACTTCCAGGTCTGTGGAGGCCCATGCACATGCACACAAGCTATTTCCGGTGCCGCGCCATGCCGGAAAAAGCAAGTGCGCACGGGTATGGGTGTGTGCTCCCCCACCCTCCGGCCCGCCGCGTGATTGGCGCCAGAGGAACCGGCCTGAGGCCAGGTAAGTTTGGCGACCCCTGCTTTAAAGCCATCTGTTGGTGGCTGCCAGTGTGGTGTAGTGGTTATGAGCAGTAGACTCGTAATCTGGTGAACCGAGTTCACTTCCCCACTCCTCCACATGCAGCTGCTGGGTGACCTTGGGCTAGTCACACTCTCAGCCCCACTCACCTCACAGAGTGTTTGTTGCGGGGGGAGGAAGGGAAAGGAGAATGTTAGCCGCTTTGAGACTCCTTCAGGTAGTGAAAAGCGGGATATGAAATCCAAACTCTTCTTCTTCTTCTTCTTCTTCTCCTCCTTCTCCTTCCTCTTCTTCTTCCTCTTCTACATAGTTTCACCACTGCCCCCCTCCCTGGCTTCCTCTCCCACGGGGGGCCATCTCTGCCACTGCGTCCCCTGCCCCGCCCCAGACAGCAGCAGCTCCCAGAGGATCCTTGTCCTCCTGCCTGATTGGGAGATCTTTCTCGGGGACCACGGCAGTGACCTCCGTGCGGCTCTTTATATTGAGTCCCTTCCCCCCCCACCCTTCCATTAAAAAGCAGCCTTTTAACTGTGGACACATTTCAGCCTCACCAGATCCGCTAATTATTGACAGTTGGTGAAGAGGAGATGTCACTTGTTCCTCCTGTTAAACTGCATCTAATTAGTAATTGCTGGTTCACTGTCATCCTCTCTCCCTGCCGCTGCGGCTGCTGCCACTGCTGCAATCCCACCCCCACTGCCGCAAATTATTAGCTCATTAACCTTTTGCTTTTCCAATGGCGCCCTGCCAGCAAGATGGCGGCTCCAACAGATTGGGAAAGAGGGAGCTATTCCTCCCTGCCTGCCTCCCCCCTCCTGGCCTGGAGATCCAGAAGGAAGCCTGTGCAGGGAACAGAATTTCAGCTGGGAGCAAACCCCCATCCGCAGAGACAGCTTGTCTCCCATCCAAACCAGGGGGAGGAGGAGGAGGGGAGAGGCTCTCAGCCTTTCCAGAGCATCACACCATCCCTCAAAGCCTCCCTCTTCAGACCAGAGCCTGACACGAGCCTGCCACTCAAGGTGTTCCACGCACGTCCGGGTCAGAGGGCTCTTTCAGCTGGGGCTCAGGACTCTGCTCCAGAATGGATGGCTTGGATGGCTTCCAAAGACGAGTGGGGAACTGCATGGAGGACCAGGCGATGTGTGGCTGGCTACATGCCACAATGACCACTAGCCAGGATGGCTCAGCTCTGCCTCCACGGTTGGAGGCAGAAATGCTTCTGAATCTGTTGCTGGAAACTGCTGGAGGGGAGAGTCCTGCTCTTGTGCTCAGGTCCAGCTTGCTGGTTTCCCCTCGGGGCACCTGGTTAGCCACACCTGGCACCCACGCCTGCCCCGTGGTTCTTCTGAACAACTTCTCTCGCGTCTGGCCCACCGGCGCACATTCTGGGCTCACCGTCTCAACTCCCCCTTTCAATTTTTTAGAATTATTATCATCACCATTTATGTTTGACTAAATCCGCATTCTGCCCACCCACCCAAAGGTCCCCAGGGTGACCTAAAGCAACAGACGAAAGCTATTCAACACAAGAACCGTAAAACCAAACATGTAAATCAAATACAGCTTATTGTTGCTCCAGTAGGGTCACAGTCACACCAAGCCTTGACTTTGAAAGAGCCATCACCCAAAAGACGTTCAAGTCTGCCTGCAGCCTCCTAGGTGGCCTCACCAACCAGCACGGACCCCTTTCATGGAACATTCTTCTCTCAAGATGGTACTCGCTGCTGCTGCTGCAGCACTGAAGCCGGTGCAACTGGGCCCCCCCAGGCAGGACAGTGGAGGGGGTGGCTGCAATGGACCACCTGGACCACCAGGTAGGCAAAGTGACCAGAAACGACCCCGTTCACTACCAGAGAAGCAACCCATGAAGGACTGGCAAAGAGAGGTGGGAGAGAGCAGCCCTGACTCCTTCCTGCAGAGGTCTTGGTGAGGATGGGGGAGGAGTTGGGGCTGGAGGACACACGCCCTGTGGGGAGCAGCATCGAGGCCTGATTCCTTCCCCACTGCCTTTCTGGGTCCTTTCGTCCTTCCAGCATGCCCAACACCCAGCCTCAGCTTGTGCCTGCTGGGTGCCCCAATGGTGAGGGAGGGCCTGCGCCACACTTCAGGAGACACCCTCTGCCGTGTTTTTCTGCAAGGCTCCTTCCCACAGCCTCTCCCACATTCAGTCTGGACCTTGCAAACACCAACACCATCCTCAGTGTTCCCACATCACTTATTGGGTCTTCCGAGTGTTTCATGCACGTCCTTTTGGTAACCCTCTAAAACCCAACCGTCAACTAACCTGATGCTCCTGGTTACAAGTGGGCAGGGGGGGGGGTCTCCCTAAATAATGGCATTTAGGAGAAGCATGTCTCAACGCTGCCGCTGGGGTGGGCAGGCACCTCCCTCTGCTTGTTTTGATCCCCTATAAGCAAAGTTTGAGTCTGTGATGGGACCCACGAGGCACCCACATCACGGTGGATCCGTGGCAGGAGAGGAAGAGAGAGCGAGAGTTGCTTGCCACACCTTAGGCACCCAACAGTTCAAGGCCACCAACCTTCTCAGGCCCGTGGGCACATTTGGATTTTGGGGTGAGAGACATTGGTGCCCCCAGCTCTGGTCATTTCTCTCCCCCTTGCCCCAGATCACCCCTACACACACACACAGAGAGAGAGAGATACAGGAGGAGAGAAAGTGCGCGCACACACACACACCAAGTAGGCTTTTCCAAAACATCTGCGTAAATGTCAGACCCAGCTGTATTAATCTAAACTTTCAAAAGCACAAAGAGCTGAAAGGGGAAGAGTGTCCTTCTTCCAGCTTCCTCCTTCAGCTCTTCGTGTTTGCCAAGGGAGGAAAAAGGTAGCCGCCCTCAGCCACTTATGGCCAAGGGGGCAGGGAGCGGGGGCACTCACGAGGTTTCCTGGGTGCCGGAGGAAACCTCAAGGGCCCACGGCTGTCATGCTGACAACCCCTGCAACAGACCCTCGGGCAGAGGGCAATGGATCCAGGACACAAAATAACCAGAAAGCACAGGGTCCCCCAGAGCACATGCAGAGTCCTCCCACCCCAGCCTGCTCCCTTCCGCCCATCCGCCCGTCTGTCGCAAGGAGGGAGGGAGGGAGGCGGTTGTGACACTGACCTCAGACATCTGCGGGAAGAGGCTGATGGCCAGGGGCAGCGCCAGGCCGAAGGCAGCAAGGCACACAAGGCTCTGCACAGGGAGGGCCATCCGGGGCCGCGACCGCAGGAGAGCCGTTCTGCAAGAAGGAGGGCTGTTGTCGTGAGACCAGCAAGCGCAGCAGGGAGATCCCTCCTCGCCCCCCTCCCTCAACCGCAGCCTCCGCAGCGCCGACTCAGCAACACCTGCCTGCAAAGTGGGATCGATGCAGCTGCACAGAATCTCAGGTATACATTGCAAGGGCTTGCTGGTGCGAAGAGAGGTATGGACTGAACATGAGGCGGCCAGGAGAGCCTTGCGGCTTCAGATGAGATCTATAGACCACCTTTTCTCCAGGGAGCTCAAAATTATGTACCCTGTTTCTCCTAAAATAAGACATAGCCATAAAATAAGCCATAGCAGGATTTCTATGCATTTGCGAAATATAAGCCGTTCCCCAAAAATAAGCCATACCCCGAAAATAAGCCATAGTGACGTGGTACCTCCCATTAAAACAGCCTGGAGAGGCATGGCTATGCAGCGTACCGATGCGACACGGTTAAAATAAGATATCCCCTGAAAATAAGCCATACTGTGTTTTGTTGAGCAAAAATAAATATAAGACGGTGTCTTATTTTAGGAGAAACACGGTACATGGTTCTCCTCCTCCCCATTTAACCCCCACAACAACCTTGGACCTGACAAAGTCCCAGCTGTTGGTCTTGCCGGTGCCCTTGTCATGGCTGGCCTTGGCCTTCATAGTTTTGTGAGGATTATATGAGGAGGAGGCTGGTCAGGCTGAGAGGCAGCTACTGGTCCGAGGGAGGGTTTGAACCCTGGAGTCCGACACTCTAGCCACTAGGTCACACGGGCTCCCTGGTAGTGTCCCCCTGAGCAATGTCAAGCATTGCCAAGCATACCAGCTCCCCAAGCCGCACCAGCGGCAGCTGCGGATCTGGGCCTCCGCAATGCGCCACAGCTTGTGCTGAAAGAACCTAAGAAGAGCTAGCAGGATCAGGCCAGCAGCCCTTCTAGGCCAACATCCTGTTCCCACAGTGGCTGTGGGAACTCTGCAGCCAGGATTTGAACACAAGAGCCCTCTCCCCCCCCTGCGGTTTCCAGCAGCTGATAAATCAGAAGCATGGCTGCCTCTGACTATGGAAACAGAGCGTGGCCACTGTGGCTAGTAGCCATTGACGGCCCTCTCCTCCTCCATGAATTGGTCTAATCCTCTTCTGAAGCCATCACTGCATCCTGCGGCAGCGAGTTCCATAGTTCATGTGCTGTGCAAAGCAGGACTTCCTTGGGCTCAAAGCATGAAGAAGCACTTTCCATGTGCTCCGCCCTGAGAGAGAGCTGGTGCTGAGAAAGTGGCCCGTGCCACCTCTCTGGGAACCATGGCAGCACCCGCTCCTCGCTCAGCCCCCCCCCCCCCAGAGGCTGCACCCTTCTAATTACGGCCCTGCTGGGCTCCTCATAATCACCGCCAGGGAACGAAACCAATTTAGAGTGTTCACTGGCTGCGGCTCCCAGGTGCGACTTCCGCCACGGGTGTTTTTAAACTCAGACCAGTTCAAATTACAATGGCTATAGCCTCCTAATTAAGAGGAGTTGTGGCCTGATTTAAAGAAAAAGCCTTAATTAACACATGAAGTGCAATGTCTTAATTGGGAACTCAGATCCTACCATTTGCAAAGTTCAGCCTAAATGACTCGCAATTAACCGCCAGGGCTGCCCGCTCCCTGCCTTCAGATCTCTGCTCTCCCGGTTGCAGCAAGCCCCAAACGGCCGCCCCAGAGGGGAACCAGAGCAAGGCTGCGTCCTTCGGGGGAACAGCCTCCCCACACTTGTTGCCTCTGGGATGCGGCCGCTGCCTTGTTAGCAGAAGGCACCCCCAGTGAATTTGATGCTTTAAGATTTAGGGAAAGTCCGACAGCATGGATGCAGAGCACAGATCTGGGTGCCACAATTTCTCTGGTGGAAATGCAGGAGAAGTTACAGAATTGCAAAGGCAGCAGCATCCAGGAAGGCAAATGGACCAGATCAGCCTCCTTTGAGACTCTGCCCAGATCTAAACAGCCTCAGTCCAGTATATCTGAAGGAGCGTCTCCACCCCCATCAATCTACCTGGACACTGAGGTCTTTCTGGCGGTTCCCTTCCTGCGAGAAGCTAAGTTACAGGGAACCAGGCAGAGGGCCTTCTCGGTAGTGGCACCCGCCCTGTGGAATGCCCTCCCACCAGATGTCAAAGAGATAAACAACTACCAGACTTTTGGAAGATATCTGAAGGCAGCCCTGTTTAGGGAAGCTTTTAATGTTTGATGGATTATTGTTTTTTAATATTTTGTTGCAAGCCGCCCAGAGTGACTGGGGAAGCCCAGCCAGGTGGGTGGGGTATAAATAATAAATTATTATTATTATTATTATTATTATTATTATTATTATTATTATCTGGTAGCATCAGAGGAGGAGGAGACCCCAGTGTGGCCACCTTGCCCCCAAGGTTTGCCCCACATCTCTGTTTCCCTTTTTTTCTTTTTTGAGCCTGTGGGCATATCTGACACTTGGAAAGAGTGTTGTGGGCACTGCCACAAATATGGCTGCCACGGGGAAGCGGCAAGCCACAACGTGACAAGAAGTCAGATCCAGTTTTAAATAAACCCCCCCAAAACTTGGTCCTCTTGAATGTGCATGGTTTTTATATGGGATCCCCAAAGACTACCACTAAAGAAAAGTTTTCATTGGTCACTAGGGTCAGTAAAAATAACAGATTCTGAGTTTGGCACACCCGATGGCACAACCACATGGATCCAGCACAGATCCTTAAAGATCCCCTAATTGTGGCAATGGATTCCCCTGAAAACTGTAATCAAATCACAGGCCACCTCTGTGTTTCATTGGCATGTCATTTTAAAACCACGAAGATCCACGAGGCTCTTTCGAGCCATGACAGTGCTGGCAGGCCTGTGACTTTGACCATGCATAAAACAGGCACCAGTGTGGAGCTTCTACTCGATGGTGGTTCCGGGGTGGGGGGTGGGGGGGTCCTGTGTCAAACGTCATGCAGATTCAGGAGGGAGTATTCACGGGGGAGAGGGGTGCTCTGCTCTGCCTTCACAGCCGAGGCAACAATGCTTCCGAATACCTGGAAACCGCAGGAGGGGAGAGGGCTGCTCTTGCACTCGGATCCTGCCTGTGGGTTTCCCCATAGGGACATCTGGTTGGCCCCTGTGAGAACAGGACGCTGGACTGGATGGGCCACTGGCCTGATCCAGAAGGCTAACCTTATATTCTTAGTTCCAGTTACAGGTTTCTTATATTTTCTTATATTCTTAGTTTTCATAAACTCCATCAATGGGTAGAACAAAAAGATGCAACGTCTGGTTGTAAGAACAAAGAGCAGTGTAAATAATGCCCTCCCTTTTTGTAAATTAACATGGTTATGGTGGTCATATCTGCACCATTGTTTGGGGAATATATGATGTAGCGCTGATGGGAAACTGGATTTAAATCTCCCTTTTTCCTTGGCTGATTTAAACTGCCTCAGATCAACTCAATCCACCCATCCAGAAACCCTTTTCTGGTGCCTGCGCTGTGCTGGGCACCTGTTTTCTTGCAAGTGATTCCCACTCTGATCCTCAGCACCACTGCCTTGAAGGCTTGCTCCTGCCAGGCTTTGGCCCTTGCTGCAGGGTGGGGGGTCCTTCCTCAGGCCTGGCAAGACCTAAGACTGCTGTCGGTGGCAAGTGAGTCTAAAATCGGAAAGCCTCCTAGTCTCTGCTTCCTCTACGATGACACACATGCAAAAAGTTATGCAGACAGTACACCTGCTCCGCAGACGCAGCGCGTCGCAGATCTTGCAAATACACCTTCATTCAACTTTCAGCACGTCGCCAATTGTGGTTCAAATTTTGCATAATGTGGCAGCTGGCTGCCGGCGTTTTCAGGGGGCTCTGCAAAGTCTTCCATATGGAAGTTGCTCTCGGAACTCCAAAGGAGTTATCGGGTTTCGTGCTCCAGAACGGCGCTTGCCTCCGAGAAGGTGTGAGATGCTAAACTAAATATGACAGGAGCTAACCGAAGGCTCCCAAACTGACAGATTCGGGGCGGGGCGGGAAAGTGTCATGTTTATATTAAACAGAGCTGCCACCGATGCCTCGATTCCTAGGTGGCGGCGGGGGTGGGGGACTGGCAAAGGGGCAGGGTGGGTGAGAGGGCACAGGGCACCAGGTGGACCTTCCTCCTTCCCCACAGACCGCTGGCTGGAGAGCTGGCAAAGACCCATTGGGACAGAAGCATACAATTATTGGAGTTGGAATTATATGGAAGCATGTAATTATTGAGGTGGAAGAGACCCAAGGAGCCATCTAGCTAAAACCTATTGCAGTGCAGGAATCACAGGCTGCCAGCAAGGAGCACAGGAAGTTATCCAGAACAGAGAAACGGCACGGGGGTCTAAACCCCGGGCATCAGGAAGAAGTTGGGGTACACACACATACCCCAAACTGCACAGGACTCCTTGAGATTAAATCCCTAGGGTGGGGGGGGGCGAGAGTGATTTTGAGCCCACATTCCCTTCTGGACAACCTGGGGGGGGGCATGCCAGTGGTGGGCGGGGTGAGAGGCAAAAGTGGGAGGAGCAATGAATTAGCCCTCACCTGCGTAGAGTCAGTTTAGCTTCTGTCCTCTATCCTGAGGCCCAAGCAGTGTTCAGGGACACATTCCAGCCAGGCAGAAACATATGGGGAAGGATTTGGCCGGGGGAGAGTGCTGAGGGCCAGACAGAGGGAATGGCGGTCCATTTTTGGCCCCAGGCCTGAGGTTCCCCACCAGAAACTCCTCTTGAGATGGAGGACTGCAGCTAGTGAATAAGCATAGACTTCTTCAAGATGGAAATGCTTCATCTTATTCTTCATTTACTTGCAGTGGAACAGATTCCCCCAGAAGGCTCTCCTTCCTTGGAGGTTTTTAAATGGTGGTTGGGTGGCCACCTGCCAGGGATTCTTCAGCTGTGATCCCTGCCTTGCAGGGGGTTGGACTAGATGACCCTTGAGGTCCCTCTCAAATCTCCTATTCTTTGACCTTAGAACCATTCACAGGGAGATCCACGAGGCCTATTTCCCCGTTATGTCCTGGACCTGGACTCCCCATGCATGATGTAGTGGCTTCCTCAAATAGGAGCCTCCTGATTTCTACGCAAGCATCAACGGACGGGGCTTGCGGGGAAGGTTGTAGCCTTGCAGCTTGAGCATCGCCAGGCACAGTCCTTGCGCCAAGCAGGCAGCTCGAAATAGACGTTGCCTGGCTGGGCTGGAAGCTTCCCTGGAGTGTCCGAGCCACAGGAGGGAAGCCCGCCAGTGGGAACAACATGCAGCAGCCTGGAGAACAAGGAACAGCGTCTCCGGGAGCTGAAATGCGCAGCGGGAGGGAAAGAGGAGGAGGGATGCCAAGAAGCCCGGGAGACGGAGGAGGCCTTGGACGCCTCCAGATGGAGAGAGGTAAAGGGAGGGGATCTGGAAGGAGGGAGGGGCTGCTGGGTCCAAGCAGAGAACCCCCCCACCACCACCACCACCTTCACCACTGCTAGGATCGTCAGGATCTGTGCTGGTCTTAAATCCAGGAAGGAAGATAACAGCACCCCCAACAGCTGAGAACTAGGAGCTGCTCCAGTTGCTGGAACCCCCAGGAGGGGAGAGTTGCTCTTGCGCTCTAATCCTGCTTGCAGGTTTCCCACTGGGGTGAACAGGATGCTGGGCTAGGTGGGCCACTGGCCTGATCCAGCAGACCCACTTGCAGCAGCTGTGCCTCACAGCAGATTCTTCAAAATTGTTTGTATGAGTCTGGTTGACTTTACTTGCATTTTCTTAGGAATGTTTTCTGTTATTTATGTAACCCACTTTGGGTTTTGTTTTTTTGCTGGGGGTGGGGATTAGGCATAAATTTTGTTAAATAACCAATAAAGCGAAACAGATCCTAGGACGCCGGGTCTCAGCCCCTGTGCGCGTGAAGAGTGCCTCTGGGCATCGTCAAGAGCGTACTTCTCTCTCACTCGTTTAACCACTTCTGGAACGGGGGGGGGGGGCACTTCCAGCCTATCCATTAGGTGTGGTTTCTGCACTGGCTGAGTCCTTGCTTTAGAAGTCATCTCCTGGCTCCCTGCCCATTTCAGATTTCAATCAGTCAGCTAATTAAGGAGGTTTAATTAATACTTGCTTCAAAATGATGGAACTATTTGTAATTATAATTTACTTTCAAAACGCGTCACCTTCCGCGCTGCCTGCCAAGGAATTGTGCAAGGGGACCTTGGGCCTTCTGTGGCTGGCTGGCACAGGCTTGCCTGAGCAAGACGTGGTTGGGCAAAGGAGGGCCCAGAAAGAGCCCACTCCAGTAAGAAAGCTCCCGTTGCTCTTAGCGGAAGGGCTGGGGCTGATGGGAGATGGAGTCCCAAGTTTCTGGAGGGCAGCAGGCTGGGAAAGGCTGCTGCAGGACCTAAAAGCTGCCGTGGTTCTGGGTTCACACCCCTTCCCAGCCATTCCTCCTTGGGAGGCCCTGATCCAAGCCCTCGCTCAGCCTCAACAGCAGCCAGCAGGGAGGCAGGGAGCTCTGATGTCCCTCAGACAGTGGCAGTCTCCATCCTTGGAGGCTCTCAAGAGGTTGGATGGCCATCTGTTGGGGCTGTCAAATTGTGATTCCTGCACTGCACGGGGGACTGGACTAGACAACCCTGAGGGGTCCCTTCCATGCCTACAATTCAATGATCAAAATACTCAAAAGCAAGAATGAAATGGGCTGCTCTGTGGCAGTCTCTGGAAAGGGCTTTGTGGGGCAGCGGCTGCCGCCATCCCGGGGTAAGTTAGGAAAGTGGCAATTCCAGTATTGCAGGGGGTTGGACTAGATGTCCCTTGGGGGCTCCTTCACAACTCCATGGTTCTAGAGTGCCCTTTGCTCTTAGGGGCAATGCCACCACTCCTCTGATCCCAGCCATACAGGGGAGGGGAGTGCCTTCCCTCCTCCCGTCCCTTCCTTTCCGAGCATCGCCCCTCGCCCCACCCCAGACGGCCGCCACTTACTTTTCCAGTAGAGACATGATGATGGGAGGTAGAACCAGTATAGGCATTGGCAGGACCACTCTGGTCAGGGCTGTCTCTAGCAGTGCCTGGGGGGGGGGGGAGAGAGACCAGAAGGAAGAGAAACAGTCACTTTGAGTGCAGACTTAAGCAGAAACTCACCGCACACAATTATCTATGCAATTATACAGAACTTCCCAAAAAGAACAAGACATTTATATTCCACCAAGGGTCTGTTTCTTTAAATATAGTCTTTACATAATGCATACAATACTAAAATCATGTTTTTTGGTTTGGGGCAAGAGACACGCTGCCCTGGCTTGTGCTAACGCAGCAGTCTGACTTCACCCCAGGAGGCGAACTCCATTGTCTCTCTCTGCCAGCAACCCTACTATGTGGCACCTGTAACGGAGCCAGTTCTGCCTACCAAACAAGATGCCACCAGTGTGGGCACTTGAGCATCGAACATGCTCAGGCTGCAGCCCAAACTCTGCAGAGCCTTCACCCCGGAGCTTCTCAAGCTGCTACCCTTTGTGTTTTATTGCTCCAGGTGCCAGGGCTGCTCACACCGGCCACCTCTGAGTGCCGATGGCCACCCTCCGCTCTGATGGCACTTCACAGTCCTGGTCCCATGCTGCAGAAACAGAAGGCTGGCAGGGTAGGTGACGGGGAGGGGGGCAGATCACCCTATTCCACTTCCACCCAGGTCCACAGCAGGATTCTCCTCCCGCCCCCCTCCTCGCCAAAGTTCAACAAAGGCAGGACTGAGCAAAAGTGAAACCCACCATGGTGCCTGGAGAGCAGTAAACTCAGCATTACACGCAGCAAAGCCCAAGACTTATAAAAATAAAAAGCAGCCTTGGGGCAAAGGAGCAGCAAGAGGCCTGCGTGGCAGTCACATGACTTCCTCAAACACGGCTCATTGAAAGAGCTTGCTTGGATTCTCCTTGGACAGGTGTCAGTCGTCTACTCAGACAAAAGGTGCCGGAAGAGGATTATTTGGGGCTCAGACCCCCCACCCAACACATTGGCAAATATATAATAATAATAATAATAATAATAATAATAATAATAATAATAATAAATTTATATGCCACCCATCTGACTGATTATTCAGGTGAGTGGCATATAAATATATTATTATTATTATTATTATTATTATTATTATTATTATTACCCTTGGCAAAGTCAAAAGCAGTCAAAGCGCCTGTGCTTCACGCGGGTTTTCTCAGGCACCACAGCTCGGGGTGCAGAAGCGCCAAGGAAAAGAAGAAAGGGAAAGTCCCAGCGCCGTTGTGCGCAGATGGCCGGGTTCAGGAGGCTCCTAAGGAAACCAGCCAGGTGTTTGAAGCAGCCTGGAAACAGCTGGCGCCTCTTTCCAGAGGCAGGGCTGACAGTTGCTAATGAATTCCAGGAAGGCGGGGGTTAAAAAGTCCTGCAGTTTCCTCCCACTCACTTAAATTTTTTTTTTAAAATAAAATAAAATAAAATAAAATAAAATAAAATAAAATAAAATAAAGCTGTATGTTTTCTCTGCCAGCCTGGAGTTGTACTTGAGGTTCTCCTGTTCTTCCTGGGCAGCTACAGAGGGGAGCCAAAGGGTCCTTCCTCTCTGGGTGCATCTGGAAGGGCCGAGAGCGGCTGCTCTGCCCCCCCAGAGGCCCCGACACGAGTTCCCTCTTCCTAAGCGCAGAGACAAGAGCGCTTTGCTTCTCCGACGCTGCTCTGGCTGCACAGGCCCACCAGAGGGGGCTGCGGGGGCAACTGTGCATGCATGGCTCAGAAAAGACTCTCTCCTTTCTCTCTGGCTAGATGCAAAAGGAAAGCTCTGGCATGCTGCCCTTTCGACCTGCCCCCCCCCCCCGACACCCTCTGCAGGCAGGGGGAACCTCACGTGTAAAGGTTGGCCAGGCCCGTCCAACAAGAACAAAGCATGGAGCCTTGGCCTGTGGAACTCCCTGCCACTAGAGATTCAGCTGGCACCTTCTGTGCAGACTTTTAAACGCCAGCTGAAAACTTTTCCGTTCTGCTAGGCCTATGCAGGTCAGGAATACATCCTTCCACAGTGGCTAATTGATGTCTGGTTTTAGTTTTTTAATGGTTTTTATTGTATGGCTTTATGTCTTACTGTAAACCACTTTGATATTTATTTATTTATTTAAGTAAGTAAGTAAGTAAGTAAGTAAGTAAGTAAACCACCCTCTATCTCAGGGCAGTTCACAACATAAAAGTACAAGGAACACTCACCCACCCCAAAATACATAATAAAAACAAGGGGGAAAAGCAAACCAATAACCCCCCTGTCTCCCACTATGAAATATTTATTTATTAAATATTTTTAAATAAATAAATAGAAACCTCCAGCTGCTCGCAGGCCCTTTCCCTGGGAGCAACAGGACCTGCTGATTTTCCCTCGCTCTCAGAGGGAATTGTACCAGGCGGTGGGCGGGCAAGAAACATGGCTGCCTGGATGGGGATTGCTCTGCTGCTCCATTCAAATAAATAATAAATAAAAATAAAACCTGGTGACATGATGATTTGCGTGCTAAACACTCCCAGGCAAAGAGGCTGGATGATTTTTGGATCCTTCTAAAAGTGCGTGTGGAGAGAGAAACAGTTTTAAGAAGGGAAGAGTCAGCGATGGAGCCCTTGGACCACTGCATAATAAGTCAACGTCTAGCTCTGTTATTTCCATTGGATCAGAGTCCTCCTGGACGAGGGATGTGCAGGGGTCTTTTAATGAACTGAATAGACTGAACAGAGTGGTTGATTTTGAGCTATGGGGCGGGGAGCGTGATTATGTGTGCATGCATGTGAACATAATAGCATTCAGCTTATTTTTCAGTTGCTGTTTTGAAAATACTGTTTTATAGATTATGTTTTATTGATTTGTTAATTATACATAATATGATTTATGCTGTACCTGTGATGTTCTATTATGCTACTGAAATAAAATAAAAAAAATTTGTCCAGTAGCACCTTAGAGACCAACTAAGTTTCTTCTGGGTATAAGCTTTCGTGTGCATGCACACTTCTTCAGATACCGTATTATGCTATTGTCATTTATTGTTTCGTAAGCCATGTTGGGATTTGTCTGACTGGAAAGTGTAATAGAAATATGATCAATCCATCAATCCATCATGGAGCTGCAGGACTGCGGATTCTAAAATGGGGTCCTGGTGTGGTTTGCCAGGATCAGCTCAAGTGAGTCTGCTTTGGAATCTGCATTCTGTGGGTTCTTCTTCCTCCTCCTCCATCCTTCTTGGCATACCCCACCCCCCAACCCTCCCAGTGCATGAATCCACGGGCCACAGCAGTCCTGATTCACCCAAGGGCATCCCACGGCACCTACATGTTTGGCAGCAATTCTGGAAGACCCGACCGTGTTCCCATCGCTGTCCAGGACGTCGATCCCCTCCTCCAGCTCCATGTGTCTCATCAGGACCACGTTGCAGATATTGGCACTGGCTGTGCAGGGGAAGAAAAGGAGAGCGCAAGCGGCAGTCAGGATCAGGCCATGTCAGGGCGGGTGTCGGGAGCAGGTCTGCCATGAAGGGAACTCTTTATTCAAAGAAACGAAACAGCTCAGGCCTCGTGGGCACAGCAACCCTTCCCAGTAGAGTAGACCTTGCCCTGATGAGGCAGACAGAAGGAGGAGGAGACTTAAGGAGCCTTCTCCTCCCCAGATCCTCTCCAAGAAATCGGAGACTCTGACACCTTGCCGGTCTTTGCTCCACCCTCTTCATACCGCTTCAGGTTCTGGGAGACCAGGGTGGAGGGCAGCTCGTCGCGCAGGAGGGAGAGACCCCCTGGCTTCTTCAGCAGCCTGACTCCACTCTGCCTCTTGACCCTTCTCTGCTTCTGCCTGCTCTCTGCCACAGCCTGTTCCTGCTCACTACCTGCATTTAGGAGCATCATAATCTTAGAGCCATACATTGTAGGGTTGGAAGGGCCCCCCAAGGGTAATCCAGTCCAACCCCCTGCAAACGCATTAATCTTAGTTAAGAGAATTAGCTCTTAGCGTCAGTAGGTTCTTCCGACTAAACGTTAGGGAGAACTTTCTGACAGAGGAAGAAAGCAGACCCTCTGACTACCTCTTGCCTTGGCCTGGTTCCGCGGGCATTTCAGGCAAATCTTCAAAGCCTATCTTTTCATAACGGAAAGTTTAATTAACTGGTTTGCCCAGGATTCTGATGCAAGAGATTCCGGCCCCCAGAATAACAAAGCAGCAATTAGCAGGAAGATGGCCAGAGTCCTGGCACACAATTAAGCATGTCAGTACACAAATAAAAGAAGCAGAGAACTAATGAAGGGCTGAGCAAATTAATTGCCAGCCCTCAATCAATTCCGACTCCAGCTTAAGCTCCTTCTCTTAACACCTTGGCATAATAATAGAACAACCGGACAGATATCCCCCCTTGCCCTGGCTGCTGAGGCCAGTGGGCTTAGTCCACAATCGGAAACATTTTCTTGTTGATGCTGCTGATCTCTTGATGAACGGCTCAAAGGGGGCACATCTGATCTAAAAATTCCCGCAACACAAGGAAGGTCGTTCCTCCTTTTCTTCTTCTTCTTCTTCTTCTTCTTCCTCCTCCTGCTCAAAGTGCCTTGCACAGAGAACAAAGAGGCCACCTTTTCCCATCCATCCCCCAGGTGCAAAGGGGTCCAGAGACACACCTGGTTCAGGTAAGCATCCCTTTCCCCCTGCCGGCCTGCCTCCTGCAGACAATTATGGGATCCTCCCCGCACCCCAACCGCCTGGGACATCCTGAGATGCAACAAGGATGACTCTTTCTTACGTACGCACATGCTAAAGAGCCCAGCTGCAGGTGGAGCAAGGGGACCTACCTGGGACCCAGCACTCTATTTTCCACAGGGGACAACCAGATGCCCCAACAGGAAGAGCCCACAAGCAGGGCCTGAGCCCCACAGCCACAACTCCCTCCCACTGGCACTCTCCAGCCACTGGCACTTAGAGGAAGGCCAGCCACAGCCTCACCCACCGTGAATCGGTCCAATTCCCTTTCAAAGTCACCCAATTCAATTTGTTTTCCTTGCCACCAGGGCAGGCGGGCAGCACCCATGAAACCCCAGCCACACACTGTATTTTTAAAATAGCTTTTTTATTATTCCTGTGTTTCGTAAAACAAACCAACAACCAATACCGATAACCCAAGCAGAGGCATGGAAAAGCTCAAAGAAAGCTCTCCTTTTGCTCTATTCATTTTTGTTAATTTGAGTGAGCCCTTTCCTATGGAGCTAGGAGTTCTGGCTCTTCCATCTTCTTAAGTCGCCCAGAGGTAAATTAAGCCCCGACAGCAAGATGAAGCCAGATTTTGCTTTTCCCTCTGAAAACGGGTGGAAATTTGCACCTTTACGTATAAATTAGCATATGCAAATTTGTACTCTGGGCCAAATGGCACTTTGGGGGCAGCCCTTCCAAGCACACCATTTTCTCTACGGAAGCGGGGGGAGGGGGAGTATGGACCCCCTTACCTACAGCGGGGAATGGCACAAATCTCTGGATCAGGAGCCGGGTGGCCGGAGTAAAGTGATTAGCTTTCTGGATCAGAACGTTAAGGCCCACCTGCAGGAGAAGGAAAGAGGGGCAGAGAAGCCCTGAGGAGAGCCGGGGGGGGGGGGGGAGCAGCCACAGCACAACCCCACAGGCCACCACCATCGGTAATATTCACAGACTGCTTAATATGCAAAATCCCTAAGCTGTTTACATAAAACACAATAAGGTCACTAAAAAAGGGGGGGGGAATGTACATACAACATTCAAAACCAAAAATACCAAGAAAAGCCGTCAGTAAAACATTCAGTAAAATAGCAATAGATAGCAAAACAAGCCCAGGCATCTGCTGATGGGGTAACTCTGATCACAACCAGAGGTTTTACTTTCTGTGACCCTGGCAGCCCCTAACTAGGAATCATTTTAATAGTCATTCTAATCAATCAACAAACAACCTCCTCTGGGTGATCTGCACAGTTCAAACGACATGCACTTAAAACAATCAAATGTTAAAACAATCTAAAATGTTTCAAAAAGCAATCCAGCCTTCCAGATCCTCAACTTGGGAGCAAGATTCAAGGAATGAAAATTATTTTATAAAAGTTTCTTGCGTTATCTTTGCGTGGGTGGGTGTGTTTTTATTCTCCCAGGCCAGAATCAGGAAAGTGGGGGGTGCCTACAAGGGTCTCCTCCCGCACAGGGGACTTTGAGGTGCTGGGGGGGGGGGAGAGGGAGGATTTAGGGCTTGAGGAGAGACCATTGTTTTGAGGCTCGCATCACAAAGGTGTAAAGGCCAGACCAAGGCCCTTGGGGCTGAAAGGACTGGCCCCCAGAGGCCACCCCACCCCAGGCAGGAGGGCTCCTTCCCCCCCCCCCCCCGCTAAGTGGCCACACGAGGGCCGAGGGCGGTGGGTGGCCGCCTTCTCTATCTCAACCTGATTATGGGCTATCGCAGCAAATTCGCAGGCTGTCCTCCTCCTCGCAAACAATTATCAAGGCGAAGGAGCAAGCATTAGGGAAAGCCACAGGGGTGCCCTCACCTAGACAGGAGGGTGAAAAATGGTGTCGCTGTGGGGGTGTAATGGCCGGGGGGGGGGGGTGGAGAGAGAAGGGGGCTGCAGACAACAGGCAGCAGAAAAGGAGCCTGGAAGAGAACCTGGCAGCAGTGAATTAACAGGGGCAGGGAAGGGGGATGAGGAAGCAGGCAGCTGCACAGACTGCCACCCCCCTCCACGGGGCCCTTGGGTGTGTCATTGCTGCGGAGTTTGGGGCCACCTAGAAAAGCAGAAAAGAGGGGGTGCTCTGACTGAATCCACGCCAGCCCTGACCTCTGTATTTGCAGACTCAGAAACGTCGCCTGCTATGGCTCTGAAGAAGAATTGCCAGAGGCCACACGTACCCAAGGGGCGACCTTCAAGACCTGGCCTGCTCACAGGAAGCAGAGACGCCTTTCCAGAGACAGGGGCTAGGATTAAGAGGTGGGGATTTCCCCATGCACCTGTCAGAGGTGGCCTGGGGGTGGTGGGGGAAGGAAGCGCCCACGCTGTGGGCCAGATCCAGGTCCCCATTCCTGCCATATGGAGTTGGCATATGGGCTACAGCAGCTTTTGCCAAACGGGTGCTCTCCAGATAGACAACGCCTCCTATGCGTCCCAGACGTAGTCCAAAACATCTGGCGGGCACCAGGTTGGGGAAGGCTGTGCTACAGAATCCTCACCTCCTTATCCAGCTGACTCACAAGCCCATGCATGGATCTTCTTGACTATTCTAAACTGCTTATTGTTGTGAATGACATTTCATGCTGCCGCTCTTGACTTCTGTGCAAGAAGCATGACCTGGGAGCTCTTCTCGGAGCTGCTCCTTGGCCCTCCAGGCCCTCTTTTGACACCAGTGGCCCCCTGCATTCTGTCTGCTGCCCAGGGCAGGCTGTGCACTTGCGGGGGTGTGTGTGTGTGTGTGGAGGGAGAGACCTGGTTTTAATTAATGCAAGATCTTTTGCAGACCACTTGGAGGTGGGGAATGGCACTTGTTTTCAGGTCATCTAGTCCTAATGGGATCACCCTAGGAGGCGATTTGCTGCTAATTGACATCAGAGCGCATTTAATGAGGCCTAAGGCCTCCGAATCTGGGGATTCTCACCCATTGAGAGCTAGCAGTTCAAAGGAACTGAATAATGACTAGCCCTGGCAAGGGGGGGGGGGTCTTGGCAAGCGAATCAGGGTGCAGCCACGGCTGGCAATGCCTCCATGCGAGGCGCCAGGTGCACAGGCACAGTGCGCCAGCCAGCAGAGGAGGCCATCCAGAGGGGCTGGGCCCAGAGCTAACCCAGGTGCCCAGCGGTCAGAGCACACTTGACAGGCAGAAGACAAAAGGGTTACCCACTGCGATCGAGACAGCACTTATGACAGCTCCCAAGTAGCCCTGGATGAACTTGGACGTTGGAGAAGGCTGCAGGAAGAACAACAAAAGCAACATGTCAGCCAGAACATGCCACCTCAAGCCCAGCTCACAGGGACTGCAAACAAGAGGGAGAGCGTGGCGTCCTCCAGGCATGCTCTGGGCAGGGCTGTGTGTGTGTGTAGATTGAGGGAAGAGAAGTGCCCCTCTGCTTTGGTGCCCCTGGGAACATGGGGAACTTGTGCCCCACATGTTCTGACCTGTGCACACGCTGCAGAAGCACCAAGGAAGGGGGTCCCCAAAGAGCACAAAAACCAACGGGGCCCACAAACAGGATAAGAGGACATGAACAGAACTGAAAGATGTAACAAGGCAATACATTGCAGGTCTCAGGGGTGGCGTAAGTGGCTTGCCTCTGCCCTTGTGCCACCCCTGAGCTGTTTCATCCAATCCACAGCAACTGAGCCCACTGTCGATCACCAGCCCAGGGCAGCAGAATCTCCTCGGGAAGATCTCTGAGATCGATCTGATGCTCTGATCCAGGAGCCATTGGCTGGCTGTAGGCCCCCGGCCAGTAGGGTCAGGTGGGGGCCAGAGGCACAGGCCAAGCGCTTTCCAGGGGAGAAACTTACACCACCTTCCTTGAAAATGGCGCACACATAAAACGACCTCTTACCTTTGTCGCATTTCGGTTTGCATAGTTGACACAGGCATTGTGGCTCTGATTCAACCACTAAAGGACAAAACAGAAAGAAACAGGAACAAACCGCTGGTTAAAAGAGAGAGAGAACGAGAGGGAGGGCGGGAGGGCAGGCAACAGTAGCACAATTGCTGAAAAGAAGGAGTTATAGCAAACATGCAGGAAAGCAGCATTTCCAATTATGGCTACCGCTGGGAAGGGAAGTTTTTGTTATCAAATCCAGACAATGGTGTTATGTATCCGCGAAAGAACAAGCCCTGCAGAGACGGGCAGCTTTGGCAGATACAGCACTCTCTCCCTTGTTCTCTCGCACACACACACACACACACACACACACACGAAGTGCACACTCTGGAACCTCTCTTGCTAACTTAGACCCCGCGAGGCCAGAGCTCCTCCAGCCCAGCGGCAGCAGTCTTCCCCAACCAGGTTCCTGTGCTGGGGAAATGGGGGGGGGGGCGCTGCATGGCCAAGGGGGCTCCTGCATGGCTTGGGGCTCCTGCAGGAAACAGATTTGGCCACTGTGCCTGTCAGGGGCTCCAATAAAGCCCCCTGCCCTCACATTCACCTGAAGAGAAACCCCTGCCATCTCAGAAGCTGCCTTCTCCCCCAGAGTCGGACCAGGGTCTTGTCCAGCTCAGCATGATCTACCCCCTCACTGGCACACAGGAAGCTGCCTGATACATCTTTTTTTTTCACAGGGACAGTCTGGCCACTGCAGTTCATGCGCCTATCAACTCACAACCAGATGGCACATGGCGCATGATGTGCGGCTGCCCTCACGCTTGGCCCAGAAGGTGCGGCCAGTGCAGAACTCAGCAGGCTGCAGTGCTAAGCACCTATTTCGCCACGACTGGAGGAGCTGCACTGGCGGCCAGTTAGATGCTGGACCAGGTTCAAGATGGTATTGAGGACATAGAAGCCCCCAAACAACGAAGGTCCTGGGTAACTAGCTGACCCCCTTCCCCCCCCCAAGCCTTCAGAGGAGACACAGAGGATTGCTGTCTAATGATTTCTCAGAAGGGGGCCTTCTCTGAAGGTGGCACCGGCCCTTTCGGCCTCCATTGCCATGAGCTTCAAAATGACACCTGAAGGCTCCTTTCTTCCTTTACTGGACTTTTAAGACGTTCTCAAACTGGGTTGCTAAGCTCTTGCCTCCCCCAGATTTCACTGATTTAGGTGGCGCTGCTGGTGTATTTGGGATGAGACAGGTTTGTGGTTTTAGACCTTGCTTGGTATTTTCTTTTGCAGACTGCACTGCTTTTTGGTATTAAGTGTTATATAGAAGTACCTGGAATAAATGAATAAAGAGACAAGGCAGGCCTTCCCTCACCCCTGACATCCAGGAAAGATGTGCCGGAGGGTGTGTTTTGGGGTGGGGTGGGGGGTGCCCCTGAGTAGCCCAGCTTCTGCCGGTGCCAAGGCCTCAGGGGCTCCCTTCCGTCCCCTGCGGAGCTGCTCTGGGTGGCGCTTACCTCCATCGGGGCCCTGACATGACCTGGGCTGCAACCTGCACCCTAAAACCTGGCTCTGCACTGCTCTCTCTCTCTCTGTTCCTCTCCAGTTGCCGGGCAGAACCTGGGAAGCGAGGCTGAGAGGAGAGAAGAGGGGGAGAAACAGAGAGGAGTCAGAGAGGAGGGAGAAAACGGGAGGGAGGAGGGGCAGGAAGAGGAAGGGCAAGGACAGCAAAAGTGAAAAGGAGGGGAGGGGGGAAACTTTACAGGGGGGGGGCAGAACAAGAAGCTGTCCAAAGAGGAGACCCTCTCTGCAGAGGCCACATTTCCTCCAGACTTTCTGCCGAAAGTTCAAAGGTACGCGCGATGCTTCTTTAGCTACCTTTACTTGACTGTCACTGCCAAGCGCAGCAGCATCCAAGGCCAAGAGCACACTCTGCACCAAAGGTGCGCCATGCCTGCAGCATGAGGAAAAAACGAGGCAGGTTCTGCATCCGTTTGTTTGATTTCCTCGGCTCCTGGCTCTTCATACGGAGAGGAAAAGGTCTTAAGACTTTCCCCACCCGACCAGGCACTGCCCACACACTTCCAAGCACATCTCCACCACCATGAGGACTAGGAACTTGCTGATTGAAAGGAAAAGGAAGATTACCAGTACACTCGATTCAGTGCAAGGGAACACAGCGCTTCACGCTTACTATCTGCTATCCACAGGTGTCTGGAATGCAGACCTGCCTGGACCCTTTGAGGGGGTTGGGACACAGCCAGGAAGGGGCGCTAAAACAGATCTTTTGCATTAAAAATCCAATGTTTTTTTTATTTCTGTTGTGGAAGGTCTTCCAAGGAACAACCTCCAGAGTACCCAAGACACCCCAAGAGATTTCCTGCCCCCATCAAGATGCTCACCCTTCCTTCGTGATCCTCACATCTTTAGGCAGAAATGTAATTTATGCTGAGGGCTCTCCCATCTTGCATGCCATAATCACACAGAAATCTGGCACTAAGGGCAGGATCTGTGGTAAAAGGCCCAGACCATTCACGAGAGCAAACACCAGGGGAAGGCAGGGAATAACCTTTGAGCAGCCTTGGTCAAGCTGCTGCCTCCCAGCTCTTTTGGACTCGGGTTCTCCTTAAGGATGCACTGCATGCATGGGTCCATTTTGGCTGTGTCAGAGGCTGATCTTTCCCTGGAGAGCGACCCATGGCTTCCTTTCTCTGGCTGTGTGCTATGCCGCTCATCCCCCTGGGCAACTGTTCTGTGTACCCCTAGAAATCTTGCAGAATTCAAAGTGTTCCAGTTATAACTGCTGCTAAGATTATAATAGCTAAAGAGCTTATTCCATTGCAGATTCCCTGCCACAAGCAGGGGTTGCTCTCAGAGCTGAACAGCAGAGAAAGCAAGCCCTGGTGGCAGCAGGAACCGGCTCCCCTTGGGGCCTGCATTGGGCACCAAACTGAAAAGGCACCAGATACAGGTTGTGTTAGCAGAGGAACAAATAGGAGCACACTCTCATAGAATCACAGAACTGTACAGCTGCAAAGGAACTCAGGGGTCCTCTAGTCCACCCCCCCCCCCACAATGCAGGAATTTCAGCTAAAGCATCTCTGACAAATGACCATCTGACTAAAAGCCTCCAAGGAAGGACAGTCCACCCCCTTTGAGGTCGTCCATTCTGCGGTCAAATGGCTCTCACCATGAGAAAATTCTTCCTAATGTTTAGTCGGAATCTCCTTTCTTGTAACTTGAAGCCGTTGGTTCGAGTCCTACCCTTCGGAGCAGGAGAAAGCAAGCTTGCTCCATCTTCCAGGGGACAGCCCTTAAGATATTTGAAGATGGCTCTCATATCTCCTCTCGGTCTCCTCTTCTCCAGGCTAAACATACCCAACTCAACTGCACAGAATCATAGAATTGTAGGGCTCCCTGGCCTTCCTTTGCAGCTGCAGGTTGACCTGCCCCACAACCGACCTCAGGTGTGAGAGCAGGTGAGCCTGGCTGGAGAGGAAAGAGGAGGACTCCCAGGGAACCCCTTTGCGCCTTTGGGCTGAAGGTTCTCCATGCCTGGCTAAAGGGATGCAAGCGATGGCTCTGCTCTGTCTCCACGGTCAGAGGCAGCAATGCTTCTGAATGCCAGCTGCCAGAAGCAGGAGGAGGAAAGATGCTCATGTGCTTGTGTCCTGCTTGTGGGTTTCCTTTCATGGGCACATTGTGGGCACTGTGAGAACAGGAGGCTGGACTAGATGGGCCATGGGTGCGATTCAGCAGGGCTCTCCTTATTTTCTCTTAAAAGGGGAAGAGAGCCCACTGCCGAAGGGGCTGTTCCCCCATCACCACACACAGAAAATGACGGCCTCCCTCCAGCCTCCCCATCCCACAAGCCAAAAGAAAGCTCAAAGCCGGGATTCTGCTTGTGTTTTCGGGTGCAGCGAAGAACAGAAGCGAGTCTTTTCGAGCACAGCGATGACAGGCAGCAAGTCGTCATTACCTGCCAGAAGACGGTGGATGCCAGCGTCTGATTTGGCAGCAGGAGACCGACAACCTGCGAGAGAGAAAGAAGGGGGAGATTTCAGGGAAGACGGTGGGTGGAGCTGGGCATTTGGGGAGGGATGATGGAACTGCCTCTCCCAACAGCAACTGAAAGCGCCCCGCCTGCCCTTCTCCAAGGGTGGCCAAGAAGCTCCACCATGAAGCGTGAAGCCACAGAAAGATGAAGAAAGCCAAGTGTGCATTAAATCTCTGTTTGGGACAGGTGGACCCGGAAGGAGTCCGAGGGAAGCAAGGAAAGGCTGCAGGGGAGAAAGAGGGTTCTGCCACTGGCAGGTGGGGGCTGTGAGGATGGCGAGGGGAGAGCGACTGAGAGTGGGTCGCCTGCAAGAGGCGCATGGGATGCAAGTGCTCTCCCTATGGGAAGGAGTCTGCCAAGGAACATATAGCTCCATTTCTAACTACTGGCTGGGGTGGCGCGAGAGAGTCTGCAGACCAAAACAAACTGGGAGGGCCCCCCCCCCAGTACTCCAGAAATGGCTGCACCATGGGACAGTACAGTGGTGCCCCGCTAGACGAAAAACTCGCTAGACGAAGGCATTCGTCTAGCGGAAGGCTGCCCCGCAAGACGAAATTGTCTATGGGGCTGCCTTGCAAGACGGAAAAAAAATTCTTTTCTTTTTTCGTCTAGCAAAAACCGTGGTTTGCATTGCCGCTTCGCTAGACAAAAAAACCGCTAGACGAAAAGATTCGCAGAACGAATTATTTTCGTCTAGCGGGGCACCACTGTATGTTAATTCCTTTGCAGATGCAGACATGTTTCCTCATTAAGTTCTGTTCTCACCTGCCCTGGAGATCAGGATGGGCCACAAACATTAAGGTGATGCACACCTCCACGGAAGTCAGACTGAAAATACAGACATAGATGGGGGGGGGGAAGCCTAAGAGCCGTGGCCACTCCAAGCCAGGTGTAGTCCTAAGGGACATGAGCTGGTCTCCCACACTTTTCTACCTGGCAGGTATTCAACAGGTGGGGCTTTTCCACATTACTGCCTCTGTGTGTGGCTGGTCGGAGTGCCAGATCCCTGCTGCTCTGCATGTGTGTAACCTTCCTCTCTTTCAAAACCGCAAGGTGATTATATCAAACCGGTACCCCAACAGGTCTATCAGTTCCAGGGTAAAGAGGTCTGGCTCCTGAATGAGACGAGGACACAGCTCTTCCCAGGCTGTTCCCAGACCCGTCTTCAGATGGCCTGGCCTGGCCTGGCTGCCAGCCGGTCTCATTCCTCCCTACCAGGATCTGCCCGATGCGTCTTCCTGTCCTCCCTCTGCTTGCTGGGCAATTGAGAGGAGACACAGCAGACGAGTCCAGCATGATGCAGCGGAGAAAAGGGGTAAGACTAGTTCTCAGGGCTATCCAGTGAAGATCCAGGAGAGATCCCAAAGGAAGAACTGCTTCACTCAGCGGCAGAATGTTCAACTATGGAATACATCACAAGAGCACGAGAAGAACCCTGCGGGATCCAGCCAACAGGGGGCCCATCTAGTCCAGCATCCTGTTCTCACAGTAGCCAACCAGTTGCCCCTTGTGGGAAACCCGCAAGCCGGATCCAAGCCCAAGAGCCCTCTCCCCTCTTGAGGTTTCCAGCAACTGCCTCCGGCTCAAGTCCTGCCTGTGGGCTTCCTTCCTTTGATGCGTCTTGTTGACCACCGTGAGGATGCTGGACCAGATGGGTCCCCCATGGCCTGATCCAGCTGCATGGTTGTTCTGGGGTTCTTCTGGCTCCAGGCCCTCCACTCCAGGCACAAGGAGCCGCCAGTTGCCTTGGCTTATAAACAAAGCCCTCTGGAGGGAGGCAAATGATCGCCCCAAGTTTAGCACGCCCTGAAGTGGAGGCAATGGAGACCCACACTGCCTTGGGGAGAGGGAAGGGGGCTCCCAGTTCCACTCCCTCCATCGCCACCCGCTTCTTCCCAGTACGCTCAGTTTGAGACTCAGACTGCGAGAGCAGACGGCCAATTATGTCACTACATTTCACAGATCAATTGGCATAAATGTTAAAATTAAAATGTAACATTTGAACATCGGTTTTTTCCCCCCTTTCCTTTCCTGCTTTATGACAAGAGGTTCCATTTTATCATTTGCAGCTCACAAAACTGAGCTCTGCTGACAGCTCTCAGCATCTCTGACAGGTCTGGATTCGGGCCGATTTTGGTGTCAACCTGATCGCTAACTCAAAATTTGTGTTTAACTTTTTGCAAAGTTAATTACAGATTACCACCCAAATGTTAAACATAAATAAGGACACCTTTCCCCTCTCTGTGCTGGGAGCCATGCCAGCCCCTCCCTCAAGATCTATCATTACAGGAAGGGCCATATGTCTCCAGCAATGTGGCCCAGAATGCATCCATGGGAGGGTTTCAAGCCTCAGAATAACTGAGGGGGGGGGGGGCTGAGGAAGAACGGAGCGGAAGGGCAGAGCAGCCAGGAGGCTCTCTGCCGGGAGCGAAGGAGAGGCAGTTGATTTCAGGTGGCATTAGGGGGAGGGAGAGACCTGAGCCGTAAGGGAAGTTCCTGCGAGGGACCTCCGGGAAAAGGATGCTTTAAACTGTGGCCGTCAATCCCACACCAGGCAGGGATGGCCGCCAACCCAGAAAGCTTTATAAAAGGACTGGGCAAATTCATGGAGGAGGAGAGAGAGCTACTGGTGGCTCTTAGCCAGGATGGCTGTGCTCTGCCTTTCACAGTCGGAGGCAGCAAGGCTTCTGAATGCAGGGGTTGCTGGAAAACACAGGAAGGCAGAGTGTGACTCTGGGCTCAGGTTCTGCTCCCTGGTTTCTCGCAGGATGCTGGACAAGGTGGATCTGACCCAGGGGTCAGCAAACGTTTTCAGCAGGGGGCCGGTCCACTGTCCCTCAGACCTTGTGGGGGGCCGGACTATATTTTGAAAAAAGAACATGAACGAATTCCTGTGCCCCACAAATAACCCAGAGATGCATTTTAAATAAAAGCACACATTCTACTCATGTGAAAACACGCTGATTCCAGGACCATCCGCGGGCCGGGTTTAGAAGGCGATTGGGCCGGATCCAGCCTTAGTTTGCCTACCCATGGTCTGATCCAATAGGCTCTTCTTTATGTACTTAAGGGGACAATACCAATCAGTCTCAGGAAACTGGGGAGACCCCTCCTCACATCTCTGTTAGATGCTCTCTGTTTACTTCACCATGAGAAATTATTCTCAGGCATTGAGGCCAAAGCGCTTCTCATTAAGAAGAAATATTTCTGGATCAGACCGAGCCTCTTCCACCCCTAAGACAAAAGGCACACCTTGATGCCCAGAAATGGCATCCACTTCTGAACCTCAAATTCTGCCACCCAGACCCCCCCCCCATTTTGCCCCACTTGCCTCACCCCATTGACTTCAGCCAAGGGGGAAATGCCCCTTGTACTTCTAACAGCTTCATTCCTTCATTAAGTGCTTCAGGCAGATGGAGAAGCCCTTGCTGGGTGAGGGGAGGAACGAAAGCAGAGCGTGGCAGAGAGAAAGGAAGTGGATTCTTCCCAGGCTGAACCCAACCCAAGGTGGGGCGCTCCGTCTCCTTCCTCCCCCCACCCCCCAGTGACAGCAGAGGAGCAGCATGGTGAGTGTCCAATGGGAAGGCTGCCCCTCCAAGGCCAACAGGGGACTTTGCACCAAACATGAAAGCCAAGCACCCTTGGAGCAAGAAGGTGCTAAAATACTCACAATAGGTGTCCCAAAAGGAATGTAACCTGCAGGAAGGAGAAGGGGGGAGAAACATATTTTAGTATATACAGAGAGAGACTCCATCACCCCAAAATAGGTTTATAGTCTACTGCAAGTGATACCTCAGATGCAGAGCAGAGGAAAGAGACAAAAGACCTCACCCCTCCCCAGAACCAGTGCCGGATTTACGTATAAGCTCAACAAGCTATAGCTTAGGGCCCCCCTCTCTTGGGACCCCCCAAAAAATTAAAAGGGAAAAAACTGGATGTACATTTCCAAAATATAAGATAAAAAACAAATAAAATAAAACCTACATACAGAGACAGTGTTTTGTGTTGTGTAGGCTCCTATGGTGTAAGTCATGGGCCCCGCCTGCTAGCCTGCTCCCTAAAATATCCCTGGTTTGCTCCTTTCTATATATAGGGTGCCTACGTGGACTGGCTGCATGGCAACATGTGCAAAGGGCTTGAGATACCTATTAGGTCCGTAAATTGCCATGTAGCATCTATTCAACACAAAAAAACAGCAACAATTTGTTGTTGACAAAGGACAGCTGGACACATAAAGGGCCCCATTACCTTCAGTAGCTCCTTAGGGCCTCATCAAACCTAAATCTGGCTCTGCCCAGAACAGCACTATCTTTTTCCTGTGTCTCAGGCGACATTAGGATTCTGCCCACCCTCCTTCACTCCTGAACCCTGGCATTATTATTAATATTATTATTACCACTACTACTACTACAGACCCTCCAAGTGTATTTCTTTTCCAGGGACATCCCTGATTTGGAGAAGCAGCCTCGGTTTCTGATTTGATCCTGGAAGGTTCCACTTTTCCCTAGGACGTCCCTGTTTCCATGGGAGAAATGTTGGGAGGGTAGGGAGTTATGCGACCCCTGGGCCTTCTAAAGGCAACCCTGTATGTTGGAAGCTGCCCAGAACGGTAAATAGGGAAATTGTCCTTATGGAATGGGACGTCCCCGTTTTCACTGGAGCTACGGCTACTATTCTTATCTGTATGCCACTCTTCACCCGTAGATCTCAGGGCGGTTCACAACATAAAATGACAAAATGAAAATCTTAAAATACGTAAGGCCAGAGGCAATGATACCACAGGTCTCATCACATGTGTGTGTGCACCTCCGGGGGAGTTAAATCTGACGTGCCAGGTAAGCCGTAGGATGAGCAAAACTACGTCCCTCCCTGAGGGATGCAGCGCCAGTGGGGAGGCGAGAGTCTGAATCGAGGCAGCTGCTATTTGTGGTGGCTCTTGCAAGCCAACCCCGGCTGGTCACGCACTCAAGGCAGCGCTTGGCTCTGGGGCAGAAAGAAGAGTGCCAGGGCTTAGCCACGAGGCTGCAGAGCAGGTGAGGTTCACCCAAACACTTTGGGGGGAGCTTTGTCTCAGTTATTCCTTTAAGTAGGGCTGCAATATTTAACCAATTACTTTGTCAAATCAATCAATTTAAAAAAAAAACAACCTCCGGTGAGCGAAGAAGGCACCCCCAGCCTATCAGGCAGCAATTTTTTTTTGGGGGGGGGGGGTCATTAGTTTTAATGCAAGTCCTTTAAAAGGAAAGATGGGCAGTACCATCTTAAAAGACAACAAAGTGACTCGCAGCATCTTAAAGACTAACAAATTTATTGCAGCATAAGGTTTTGTGGGCTGAAGTCCACGAGAGCTTATGCCAAAATGAATTTCTTTTTTTTTTTTAAACAGAATTTATTAGCATTTTCATAATATAACACAAACCCAACCCCACACCTACAAATACAAAAACAAATACAAATACACATAATGTCAGGATTCTTCTTCTTATCTATATACCTTGCAAAAAAAAAAAAATTCTAGTTCTGAATCTTGACTTTTGACTTCCCCCGCCTATACACCTTCGGTTTTAAATCAATATACTATTTCCTTAACAACTTTTCTCTGTAAAAAATTTAACTTTACTTAAAAAGAAAAAACACAATTGTCTTAATCTTTACATTATAACCTAGATCTTAACCAAGTATTCTTATAGCTAAACTTATTTCTTCTATCCTTTATCATGCTGCTTTTAACTTAAAATTCAATATCTCCTTACTTATTTAAAATAAACTTGTAATTAACAGACTTCACACTCCGATTTCGGATACCATGGCAGACCATTTGGATTGTACATTTAATATTTCAACCCACTCCCCCTCTGTCCATTGTCTTTTTCTGTCTTTCACCAGAACCAAATCTCCAATTGTCTTCCTCTAAGTGTCCACAGGTCCAGGCTGCATCCACAACAAACCCCGCATCGAGCCTCAGGGTGTTCCTCCCCTCCATTCTGAGTTTCTCCGTTTCTTTTTCTTCTTCTTCTTCTTCTTGTAGAAATCTTAATTCCATGTCCCTTGCCCCCGAGCTGCCACCTCGGAGTCTGGATATTGTAAATTTTCCCGTTCCAGGGCTGCCACCCCCAGAAACCGGCCCCCCTTCCTTTCGGAGTTGCCCAGCCATCTCAAACCATCCTTCAAGCGCCCCTTCCAGCTCTTTGCCAAAGTTTGTTTCCATTGTGTAAAACTTTTGAAAAGCCTCTTCTGTGGAAAGTAAGTTCTTTTCGTTTATAATTCCGCTCAAAATTTGTAGTTTTCGATTAAGCAGTTCCAGTTGCAAGACAGTAAGCATTTCCTCATCCTCCAAACCAGAGCTCGATACCAGTGCAAGCGCAAAGTCCAGCATTTTAGGAGGGAGGGTGAGTATCAAGTTTCAGTTCCTGTCTCTTCCTTTCTTTGTTTCAGTTTTTTCCCACGAAAGTCCATGTCGTCGCCATTTCTCCGATGCCGGAGTATAAAGACCAAAACTTCAAATGGAGATATTTTTTCCCCAGTTAACCCCCGAAGGGAAATCTCAACAGTCTCAGTTTTCAAATTCCAGATACTTTCTATCGATTGTTGTAGCAGCAGTCACTTAAAGAGTTAATTCCTTTCATCTCCCGAAGGGAGGGAGGCAGGCTGCCTTTCTTCTTTCCCCCAGATCGTTCCAGGAATACAAAGAGTCAATCAATTACTCACCGCCTCTGGGTTCTTAACAGCTCATTAAGGACAGGTAGAACTTAGACGCTCATCACAGGCTTTGTCACCGCATTTACATCCCGGTTGGGGCATGTCCCCTATAGCCCGGCTCCGTCGTCCCTTCACCCCCACTCCCCCTTTACAGGGGGAGCGGGGGAAGGGTTCGGAGCCACAACGGGCACAGCCGGGGAGCCCAGGGTGCGGGACGCTCTTCCCGCACCCCAACCGGAGCCCCGCTTTGCGGTAGCAGGGCTCCTAACCCCCCGGGATGGACTGGGTGCTTCGCAGCCAGTAGCAACCCACGACCACCCGCAATGGCGTCAGCCGCCGGAAGTCCGCCAAAATGAATTTCCTAGTCTTTAATGTGCCGCAAGAATAATAGAATTGTCAAGTTGGAAGGGATCCTGAGGATCATCCAGTCCAACCCCTTGCGATGCAAGAAGAGCCATCTGTCCCACACGGGGATCGAACCTGCAACCTTGGCGTTATCAACACCACACTCTGACCAACTCGGCCCCCTTGTTGTTTTTGCTGCTCCCCCTCTGGATCTTCCTAAGAGAGACCTTCCTGTTGCCTTTCCTCTCATAAGGCAGAGGCTCCCTATTCTTCCTAAGGCAATGCAAAAATGCACCAGGAGGGGTCTCAGGGGCCACAAAAGCCAGTGGGAATTGCATAAGCACAGCAGGGGGCCTGCAGGAGCACTCAGCACAAAGATTTTTTTTAATGTTTAATTTAAATTGACACATTCTGGTAGCACAGTATCATAGCAGGGTAGCTATGGGAGCAGTCGGTGTGTGTGTGTGTGTGTGTGTGTATGTGTGTGTACACACACACAAACACACATACACAGTACATACCGCATATTCCGGCGTATAAGACGACTGGGCGTATAAGACGACCCCCAACGTTTCCAGTTAAAATATAGAGTTTGAGGTATACTTGACTGCAGATTCTCCACCCGGCGTATAAGACGACCCCTGACTTTTGAGAAGATTTTCCTGGATTAAAAAGTAGTCTTATATGCCAGAATATACGGTATATAATTTTAAAAGTTTTTATTTTAATTGTGAGGGGCTTGCAGGTCCACAAAAGCCATTATGGCATCCTAAAATCACAATGGGGGCATCCAAAGAGCAGCACAAAATATTTTTGTTTAAAGAATTGCTGGGGGGGTTGGGGGGGGACATAATGCATCCAAGGTGCTTCTTCACGAGGCTGGGCCATACCTGACATTCTGAAAGGCATGAAGATCGTCTCGTTAGTGTCCGGATGGATGATGGCCTACAGAAAAATCAGACACAGTGAAGGTAGAGAGGAAGGGGGGGGGTGTGCTATCCCCAATCCTGCCATCCCAGCCATGGTGCAAGTGAGTTGCCTACAACCCCAGGGATGGGGGGGGCACTTTAAGAGAGGATTTTTGCCCTGCGAGAGAGAGAGAGGTGGTTCTTGGTGACATATTCACTGCTCTACTTTTTCTCCTGCCTCCATGACCTCCTTTGTAACCCTCCCACCCCTGCATACAGTCAAAAGGAAGCAGGTCTGGCTAGCACTGCAAAGTTGCCACCCACACCTCCCCATGCACATTCTCCCCCCCCCCCAGTAAACTCTCTCAAGAGAAGGTGGTATTTGAAAAACTAAAAACCAATAAAGATCCCAGGCTGACATTCCCCGGATTCAGTCGGACTGTGTAAGTGCGACAGAGGGTCTATTAGGTGAGAAAAGGGCCTTTGCTAAAGTTTTGACTATGATTACCTTCCAACTGTGGGTTTCCCTCCCCCCCCCCCATCCCTGGAATATATGGCACAGTTATGAAAAAAGGAAGGCTTTTGAGCATACGCAGAATGTCCTTCCTTTGCCACTAAGCAAACACTGCCGGTCCCCAAGGATCCAGGGTGAGGGGGAAGGGCCCAAAGGCAGGAAAGGACCCTCCCCTGCCTGTCTCTCCCCACCCCCCCCACCCCTCGCACCAACCTCTCCTTTTAGAAATTAAGAACCAATCTCCTTTGGGACAAACAGGACAAGCAGAGCCCAGCCTGCCTCAGAAATTATGCAGCAATGAAGGACTTTCAGAGGGCAGAAACTCCATCTGGGGAGGTCCAAACTTGTTGGATTTACAGGCAAAGCTGTTGTAAATGAGAAGACAAGTAACTGATCCAGACCTTGGGGTGCCTAAAGAGGGGGTGTGCCTGGAGAATTCGCTAGGCTGCTTTAGCCTTTGCTGGATTTAGCAGGAACATCACGCCTACCTGCAATTGGGCCTATCCCCCCCCCCTCCAGCATCCCCATGCGCTTGGAAACCATGCATTGCCTCTCTCTTGGTCTGGGGCCCCTGCAGCGACTCCTCCTTGAGCCTAATGGAAAAGGGAAGCCAAGAGGGCAAGGAAAGGCCAGGCATCCCATTGGGCAAACAGACGAGGCAACCAGCACTCAAATGGCAGCAGAAGCAGCAGCAGAAGCAGCATGATAAAGGAGAAGCAAAGAGTGGGTTACCTGTTTAATTTTTTGTGCTTTCCAAAGCTAGAAATACAAAAGGACATAATTAATGTTGCATGTTATGGGGTGGGGATCAGTCCGGTGAGCCCAGGAGCTTGCAGAGTCGGTGCACATGCAAAACAAATGTCTGAGGAAAAGGTCACAGGGTGAAAGGCCAGGAATCCACAACCCAGTTTGCCTCTGAACAAATTCACTGTGGAAGCACGAGTCTGCAACCTGAACATCCCACCATTTTCCAAAACTTGAGATGGGTGGTGGCCCCTGACCCTCGCAGGAGAGATGTCTGTCGTTGTGCCTTCCCATTGCCCGTGGCTGGCAAGGTGGGGGCCAACCGAGCAGCACCTGCAACCCGACCCAGCGGCCAAGGGCTTATCCACGCTTACATTTTGCCCTGCCCTTTCCAGCTCCGTGTTCAAGCATTTTGCCCTGCACCCCCCTGGCTACGCCCATGAAAGGGGAGGCGATGCATCCACCCCTCCCGCCAGGTGAGGATTTCTGTGTGAGGTTCTTGTTAAAATTCTAAGAAGAAGAAAAAACATTCCAGGTGAGTTACTTTGCATCAATGGATGTATAAAGCGCAAGGGCATCTTGGCACCCACCAGCTCCAGCAGCAGAGCATGAGACTCTTAATCTCAGGGTTGTGGGTTTGAGCCCCACTCTGGGCAAAAGATTCCTGCCTTGCAGGGAGTGGAACCAGATGGCCCTCGTGGTCCTTTCCAACTCTACGATTCTATTCCTTTGTATTCAGATAACAGGGAATACAATCACATCACTCCAAACGGCACAGCACTTTTCAAGAATGATCAATTGCACTCTTCCAAAAAGTCTTCTTAGCAGTGGAATCCTAGGCATGTCTACTCAGAAGTACAGTAAGTCCCACTGAGTGTACCTGTTGTTCAGTCGTGTCCAACTCTTCGTGACCCCATTGACCAGAGCACACCAGGCATGCCTATCTTTCACTGCCTCCCACAGTTTAACCTGACGGCAGTTCAATTGGCCTCTGGGTGACTGCTTTAGCACCCTAAACCAGCAATTCAGCAGATTTGGACAAGTGTAGCTGACTGGAGAGACATCGGGACTTGGAATGGCTGGGGTGGGAAATGCAGCATAGCCCCCATCCCGCACCTCCCCTGCAGCATTGCAAAACAAATATCTGACTCTCTTGTAGTCCCACGGAGAAGAGCCCTGCCAGAACCAATGGACTGACTCCAATGTAAAATAGCATGCAACCGAATGGAGTCAAGTTCTGAAAGTGACAAGATAATAAAAATGCACTCAAACGACATTAATTAGTCCTCACGTCTTCCCCCTAGGAAGCAAGGAGGGATTCAGACAAGGGTCACTAAAGGGAGCGAGACCCCCAAGACACCTCCCAAGAGGGGGGTTCTTCTCACACGGTCCTCATGTAATGGTGCAGGCAGCAGGGGGGGGGGCAAATGCAGGTGAGAAAAGGTTCTTCCTAAGGTTAATTAGAAAAGAAGGGCAGGGAGAGAGATGCCCACCTTGCCTGGCCTGCCGATCTCTGGGGCGTGGAAGAGGCAGCCAGAGAGGAAGGCTTCCCAGGAGCTTCTCAAGGAGCAATACAGTTTGAAGAAACTCCCCCTTCTCTTCGCCACGGGCGCAGACATTTGGGTCTCTTCCCCACTCCCCACAGCCTCATTCAGACCCACAGTCAAGTCCCCAATTGCTCACGTGGGGGATCTGCTGAAGCGCCCCCCACCCTGCCACGGACCACCTATGGCGGGTCTCCCTGTCTTCTGCCCAAGGGACACCCGCTGCCACCGTACACCACCTGGTGAAACAGGCTCTGCCCTGGCCACCTCCATCAGGCACTTTGTGGGGAACTGGGGCAAACTGGGGGGCCTTTAATGGGGGACCCCCCTCCTCCCGCTAAGGGCTGCCAAAGGGCTTCTCAGAGTGCCGGCCCCAGCATCCTGCAATCTGTATCTTGTGCAGGGCTGAGTAATACTTAGGCGCTAGGCGAGGCGAGAGGAAGTGAAAAGTGGCATTTTACTGCAAACAGACCTCTTCGCTCTTCATCAACAGTGTAAAAGAAAAGCCATTTATCCCCGCAAAGGGATGCTGTTTGGCCTCCGGCAGACTCTCTGTCCTCTGCTGTGCCTGAGCCAGCGGGAGGGGCCCTTCCCGCTGCTAACCTGATTGAAGGGGGAGCCCAGCAATAAATACCTGCCCATTAGGGTGGCAGAGTCTCTTTGCACTTCAGCCACAAAGGGAGATGAATCCATCTCCAGGCAGAGAGCTGCGGAGGCTGCATTCGGCAAGGGCGAGGAGGGGTGCGAAGTTACCACCCCGAGGAAGCACCCCTTCTTCCTCTCGGGTGGAAGCAGGCTGGAGATTGGGAAGGCGAGAGCAAGTCCACCTCCCCGGGAGCAGGCCAGCGGATAGTGATGCCTAGCCACCCCGTTTCACAGGGAGGCATGCTTGTGTTAAATGGGTGGCGATTTCCGGTTAGCTCTTCTGCAGCAGCTGGTGGGAGCAGTAATTAAAAGGACTTAAAGGTGAGGGAAGCGGCAGCTGGGTGAGATACCTTGCTGCCAGGAGGCTGTGGTCAGGGGCACGGCCGGCAGAGGAAAGCGAGGCAGAAAGCAGGGTGGGCTGGAGATCTTCTACACCAGAGAACATCAGAAGAGCCTGCTGGATCAGGCCCACGGCCCATCTGGTCCAGCATCCTGTTCTCATAGTGGCCAACCAGGTGCCCCCAAGGGAAACCTGCAAGCAGGATCCAAGCAGGACCCTCCAGCTGTGGAGGCAGAGCTTGGGCATAATGGCTCGCAGCCATCGATAGCCTTCTCCTCAGTGAGGAAGGACATTTGTCTGCATGCCTCATCTGATAACTGTGAACCAAAAGCTGTGAAGTTTCCTGCACCTACATAGAATGGAGTGCTGCAACAGAAGAGGCAGGAAGGAGCCCTCTAAGTCAGGGGTCAGCAACCTAAGGCCCATGGGCCACAAGCAGCCCACAGGGGTCATTTAACCAGCCCACGAGCCACCCACGAACCAAGCCACCCACTCAGCGAGTCCCCGCTCACTGCGCTAAACCGGCACAGCGCGGCGTGGGGACTCGCTTCCGCGGCACCAGAAATCGCATCTGCAAATGCGCAGATGCCAGAAATTCCAGGCGCACGCGCTTATGCACGCACACGATCCGGCCCGCGGAGGGATCTCCGCTGGAGTGAACCGGCCCAGGTGAGGTAAACCTTGCCGACCCCTGCTCTAAGTGACCAGCCTAGGCTGATCACCAGGAAAATATATGGGGAAGTCCTCTGGTTGCAGTGATAAGAAGGTGAAAGGAGCCTGGCTGCTGGATCAGGGCAAACAGGGCTCCTCAGGCCCAGCCTCCTGTTCGCCAAGCAAATGCCTCTTCTTGGAAACCCCCAAGCAGGATTCCAGCACAAGAGCAACTCCCCCCCCCCCCGCCCTCCTGTGAGCTCCAGCAACTGGTGTTCAGAAGCACCACAGCCTCTGACTGTAGAGGGCAGAGCACAGCAGTGGCCACAGATAGCCCTCTCCTCCGTAAATTTGTGGAATCCTCTCTTCAAGCCATCTAGGTTGGTGGCCGCCACTGCCTCCTGGGGGAGGGAGGGAGTTCCATAGTTTAACAAGGCACGGCATGAAGAAGTCGTTTCTTTTATCTGCCCTGAAGCTTCTGACATTCAGCTTCACTGGATGTCCCTGAGTTCTAGAGCCAAGAAGCTGAGCTGCAAGCCAGAGAGCCCTAGAAACTTAGCCCTAGGCAGCCATCCAGTCTAAGGCTTCTCTATCAGGACATCTCAAACCGCCATGCTTGGTGGCTCCTCTGATCTTGTGGGTCCTTTGGGCAGGCTGGAAAACAAGCTCCAAACACAGGTGGCACCTCCACAAAGGGGGGAACTCCAAGGAAGGGACCGTGGAGGTTGGGAAGGAGGTTTCAAAGACTGCCGTCTTTATTTTCTGATCACTCTCTCTTTAAACAAGAGTGACATCTATCCAGCGCTTCCTCCGAGTTCTCAAGCTTCACAAACAAATTAACTTAGGAGGTAACCTGTGGTCCCAAGGTGGGGCTCTGTACACCAGGACCAGCAGATTGGCAGCTCATGCAATCCTTCCAGCAGAGGCGTAACAGAGTCTGCTCCAGGGAGCAGCCAAGCAGGGGAATTTTGCTCTAGCCACACCCCCCGGGTCAACCTCAGGGGCAGCCCTACAATCAGAACACTACAGTAGTCCAACCTGGAGGTTACCCATCAGTTGACAACACCGATCAGGCTACCTTGGTCCAGAAATGGCCACGTGACCCTCCAATAATGGGAGATTCAGCCCCAAACACCTGGAATGGCCAGGTTAGGGAAGGCTGCAGCATCACGTTTTCTGTATGCTCTGCTAAGCACGGATCACAGGAAGCTGGAACTGAGCAGGAGAGCCGAGAAGTTGCCCCCGCAGCCATGAAGGCAGTCCAGGCCCTGCCGACTTCCTCCTCCCCACGGCAGCCCACGCAGTGCTGGGAAACCTTGGCAATGGCCGCCAACAGCCTGTTACCATCATTAGCGGCACACAAGGACGAGCTCCGATGAGGAGCCTTCAGCGGAGGAATTGGGTAACACCTCTTCCTAGGCAAGCTGTTCGCTGGACACTCATCACTGGTGGCTGGGCTGCTTCCACAGCAGAGGAGCCTAGTGCGTTTCCCCATATTAATTTCTGTCATTAATGAGCTGCAGGGCCCGTCCTGCATCTCCCCATCCCAAGCTGGCCTCGCTGAGGAGGGCTGCCCAAGCATGCTCAGGCCCTCCATAGCAGCCAGGAACCAGCAAACAAGGAGGGAAGTCGGGCATCTTCTGGGCCCCTCTGTTTGAGAACTGTGTCTCCAGCAGATGCATCCTGGAAGCGCCCCCAAGCAGGATGCAAAGACAGTAGTGCTGCCCAGCATAGCCTCTCCTTGCCCCCAGCATCACATCCCAGGTGGCCTGAGTAAGACATGGGGGAGCAATGCCATCAAATCATAGAATTGTAGATTGCAACCCAGGAACCACAGCTGAAGAATCCCTGTCAAATGGCCAGTCAGCCTCTCTTTAAAAACTTTTAAGGCTAATTCCAGGCAGCTGAGGACAGAGCTGCTAACACACACTTTGAGAAACGGGGAGACTCAGAAACGCTGCCCGCTGCCCCTTCTTCCCCTCAGCCTCATCATCTGCCATTTCAGCACAGAGGAGGCAACCATGTGAACTTCTGAGATGGGGACAGACAGAACCGAGCATCCCTAGATAAGAATCCCAGCAAATCAAATACACTTAACTACGGTGCATTTTTGCGACACGAACAATCCCTTCTAAGCACTTCGGATGATCTTTTCCAGCTGCAGAAACGATTTGCCACAGTTGCTTCCACGCCGTTGCTGAGTGGCCCGCCACCGCTAAGTTTTGATCTGTTCTGTGGATGGATTATTTCGTTTATTTATTTAACACTGCCGCTGTGCATCACATTATCCGGAGCCACAAGAAGAATGCAACAGATCCTTGCAAAATCCAACGCAGGGGAAGGCAACAGGCTCAGGAGATGCTCTGCACATTAGTAGTGCATTGCCCAAGCTTCCTGTGGCTGCTCCAGGGTTCTGTTTTTGCATAGGGTAGAAACATTTTAATGAATGGTAGGTTTTGTATGATTTTTAAAAAATTAGTACACTGTGTCTATGCTTATGTTTTTACAGGTGCTGCAAGTCTCTTGGAGACCTTTGGGTAACGAAGTGACTATCAAAATCATTGTCATCGTCATCATGGACTAAAGAGCTGGAGGAGCCCAGTTACACCCCCATAATAGCTCACCTGGCACAGGAAGGGCCAGAGAAGAGCTCAAGGGCTGCCTCTTTCGGAGGCGCTCGCTCTCCAACCAAGGGAGCCGAGCCGAGGGCAGGCGCTCAAAGGACTCTGGTCACTCCCAACGCTTGTTGGAACAAACTGCTCACGATGCGCTCTCTGTGGTACTGTGTTCCACCTGGCCCCGTGGGCACCTTCAAGGGACCAGGAGAGGCCAGGTGGGTCATCTGGCGGTATGGGGGAGGGAGAGATGCAAGTGGAAGAAAGGGAGCAGGGGAGGGTGGGCAGAAGGAACCAACGCCCGCTAGCAGCAGACCCCTCCTGCAATGGGGCCTTCCCCAAACACCAGCTGCTCTGCGCTTTTGACACATGCCAGACACTTACTAGCCCATCTGCCGGCAAGGCACTTTCCTTCACAGCCTACTGGCTCACAGCCGCCACCCAGCACCATTCCTGGCGCTGCTCCTTGACACTCGCCAAGTGCAGAGCTGGCGCCGTGTACCTGCCACCCGCATCCCACGGGCAAGGTCTCCATTTCCCTCCCACCCCAATTCTTCCTTGCTCCTGCAGCCCTTGTTTCTGGAACAAAGAGGCCCCTTCCTGGCATTCAGGTAGGTTAGGCTAAACAAGGGCAATCCTGCTGCCTCTACACAGCCAATTTAGCGGGGATGCCCACCCAGGAGGATTTTCCAGAGGATCTTCGTGCAACACGTCTCCATCCCAGTTGTCCAAAAGTTGTCTGGACGAGGCCTTCCTGGCCACAGTAGTGAAGAACCCTGAACTGGCTGAACCATGAATTGGGGAGTGGGGAGGTCAATCTTTGGGCTTGAACCTCTCCTGTAGAGGAAAATAATTTTGCACCGATACATCTGTGCTCACAGCCAATGGGGGAGAGAGGATGTCATTGGACAAAACGTTGGTTGTGGACACAAGAAACCCAAGTTCAAATCCCAGCTCAGCCATGGCCAAGTGAAAGGATGTGTCTCCTCTCCCAGATGCTCTCTGCAACAACTTGTCATGTCCAGACTACCCCTGGATGGAAATCCAAACAATGCACCCCTGGCACCATAGAGATGGGGTCAGGGGGCAGCACACAGTGAAAAATATAGACCCCTCCGATTGCAAAGCTGTGCCTGCACCAAGTTTGCTCACACCCCCGGACACAACTATGCCATGGTTCTCTGCCACAAGAATCATAGAATCACAGAGTTGGAAAAGACCCCAAGGGCCATCCAGTCCAACCCCCTGCCAAGCAGGAAACACCATCAAAGCATTCCTGACAGATGGCTGTCAAGCCTCCGCTTAAAGACCTCCAAAGAAGGAGACTCCACCACACTCCTTGGTAGCAAATTCCACTGCCGAACAGCTCTCACTGTCAGGAAGTTCTTCCTAATGTTTAGGTGGAATCTTCTTTCTTGCAGTTTGAATCCATTGCCCCTTGTCCGCTTCTCTGGAGCAGCAGAAAACAACCTTTCACCCTCCTCTATATGACATCCTTTTATATATTTAAACATGGCTATCATATCACCCCTTAACCTTCTCTTCTCCAGGCTAAACATACCCAGCTCCCTAAGCCATTCCTCATAAGGCATCGTTTCCAGGCCTTTGACCATTTTGATTGCCCTCCTCTGGACACGTTCCAGCTTGTCAGTATCCTTCTTGAACTGCGTGCCCAGAACTGGACACAGTATTCCAGGTGAGGTCTGACCAGAGCAGAATATAGTGGTACTATTACCTCCCTTGTTCTAGCCACTATACTCCTATTGATGCAGCCCATAATTGCATTGGCTTTTTTAGCTGCTGCATCACACTGTTGACTCATGTCAAGTTTGTGGTCTACCAAGACTCCTAGATCCTTTTCACATGTACTACTCTCAAGCCAGGTGTCAGCCATCCTGTATTTGTGCCTTTCATTTTTTTTGCCCAAGAAATTAGGGTGACCACCAGTTTTAAGAGGATTAAACAGAGCAATGGAGGAAAGGCTTAAGAAGGCCATCCGTCATGTGAGTTAAAATGGAGCTCCAAATTCAGAGGCAGCACCCTGTTGTTTCCCAGGTGTTGGGGACTGTTGGGGACTGTTTCCCAGGTGTTGGGGACTGTCAAGCTCCTAAGGCCACTGGGCTGCATGTGAGGGCGGCGAAACAAAATCTGGCAGAAACTTGGGATCACCAGAAATGTCCAATGCCTGAATCAAGTTTTGAATCTGGTTTTCTTTACCTCAGAACTCAGAACTCGAATGCTTTATAGACTTCTTGGCATCTTTTGATTGTTTGGATTCTGGCAGCTGTCAAAAATGAAACTTCATAACCTGACAAACACTGTCAAAACATTAAATACCACTGCATGTCAGCTGTCAAATAAAGTGTGAAATTTCAAGCACTAAAGTCCAGCATCAATGAACATCACATATTAAAACATCCAATTAATATCTGGCAAATATTCAGAGGCTGGATGCGTACACATAGTGTCGTTTTAACCAGGGTTTCTTCCACAAGCCACAAGCTGTCTCACGGACGATTCTAGAAGCCCCACAGCTTGGTTCCTCCAAGGCTTCTATGTTTTGCCTTGCACCTTTGTGGCTTGGTGAGCATCTGGGGCAGCCAAACAAACCATGGTTAAGCAAGGCTGTTTGCTTCAGACACAATGCTAAGCAGTAGTGAGAACAAGCCATGCTCCATAAATCTACAAACCATGGCTTCACAATGTGGTTTTTGTCAGGAAACCAACCACAGTTGGCCTTCTAGGCTGGGTTAAACATAGGATACAGAAAATATTCAATATCAGAACGCACAGAGGAGAATGTTTGGCTCTAGGCTAGATGCATCTTTGTCTTGATCTAAATTATGGGGTTCAAATGCAGAAGGGAGCACATCCGATGTGCACCTGACTCTCAAAGATGCAGACGTGCCTGTAGAGCACAGACCCCATTTTGGCCATGGAACTTATAGCAGCAGATCAGTAGGTTCTTATGCTTACGCAAAGCTTGTACAGTGGTAGCTCTGGTTACGTACTCAATTTGTTCCGGAGGTCTGTTCTTAACCTGAAACTGTTCTTAACCTGAAGCACCACTTTAGCTAATGGGACCTCCCGCTGCCGCTGCGGGGCCAGAGCACAATTTCTGTTCTTATCCTGAAGCGTTATTTCTGGGTTAGTGGAGTATGTAACCTGAAGCGTACGTAACCCGAGGTACCACTGTACAAAGATCCATGCACTTCAGTTACCTCTTTGTTGGTGACTCCTGGGGGCAGAGTCCCATGTTTATAATCCTCCAGCAACTGCACAGCTTCTTTAAGACGACTCTGCACACAAACAACAAGCAGAGGTGAGAGTTAGCAGCAGCTATTCCACAAGGGGTGGGGGGAGGACTACAGTTCACACCAGGTGTCAATAAACTACCCAGGGGCACCAGCTGGCCAAGACACTTAGCTGAATTTTAAAACTGTGAATTTTCTGTCCTCAAGGCCTAGTTGTGGCTTTGGCCGTCTCACAGGGAGGATGCTCTCTGCAACCAGGTGGACTAGGAAGGGGGACCCTGGAAATGCCAGCTCATCCTGCAGGTGCAAAAGAGCTGGCCTGGCTGCACAGGAAGCCCTTTGGGGGAAGGCATGGGAGTGGAGATACTGAAATCACCCCCTGGCCCAAGGAAGACCTCAGCTACACAGTTCCTGAACAATCTCCTTCAAGGAAGTCCACTCAGGTCCTAGAAAATTAGATATATGTTTTACACCAAGAAAAGTTCTGTTATTGGAATAAATCATGCAACTTGTGCAAAAACTACCCAAGTATTTTCATTTGTCTGTCTGTTAGTTTATAAGAATCTTAATAAACCAACTCATTAAAAAATATGCAGTAAAATCATTAAAACATCAATAAACTTTAAAGTCTTAAAATTCTAGAATCATAACATATGGAAGAAATGACCAACACTGAATCAAATTAAATTAGCTAAAAGTGTTGGCGAAACCAATCCATTTTCAGCAAGGGAAGCAACATGAGGCCTGCCGGGTGCCTGTCTGATTTCCGTGGGGGAAATGCCATCTACTCATATACAATTATCAAGAGGTCCGTTCTGCCCTGACGGCCTCAAGGGTAGCAGGTGGGCAATGTGATCTCCTGAGAAGTCCTCCACTCCCCTTCCTCTCCTTCATCCAGCCAGAGATTCAAAGTGGTTCTTCTTGAATTAAGCAGCGTAAGAATGCATTCCTTGCCTCAGTCAGCACTTAGGGCAGCAATAGATTTACAACTGAACAATTCCCATTGAAGAATTATGTTAAATGTAAAAAAAATGATACAACACAAAAGTTCAAGTTTGAACACTGCTGTTGCTTTATCAAAGTTTACTGCAAGTTTTGAAGAAAAGGCCTTTTAGGAAAAAGAATCCAGTTGGCTCCAAAGGTTTTGGCTTCTGCAGCTACTGGAGCCCCACAGAAGGAGGAGAAGGAAGAGACCTTCTCTTCGCGTTCTGCCACCCAGATTGCTCCTTCCTCAGGCTCCCGATAATTGCACGGAGATCTCTTTCTTCCTTTTTCATTGCAACATCTAAGGCAGCTTTGCAATTTGCTTGGGAAACTGCAGAAAAGGGCGCCAACCTGAGAGCTGGAGGTGCAGCAGAGAGGGGGCTTTTTAGAGAGCTAATGAGAGGAGACCCCCACCTCCCCACCCAGCCAACACACTGCCCGCCTGGGCACTCACTAACTTAAGACATTCGTTGCTGGCTTTTCATCAGACCAAAACGATAAACCTACATCTAGTAAACGATGAATCTAGTGCTATCATGTCCTCCTGAAAGCTGGTTATTAAAAAATTGAGATTCTGAACACAGGACATTAGTTTATACCAAGTCAGAGCAATGGTCCCTCAGTACCTTGTCCCTGTGGTCTGCCACCGTGCTTTGGCCCTTTCCCTTTCGCTCACCTTCTGCAGAAACAGGGCACTGTGCAGGAGAAAATGCAACACTGCTGGGGCCACCACACAGAAGGCCCCGATTCAGACTCCGGATTATTGGCAAACCAAATTAGGCAAAACTGGGAGAAGATCTCAGGTAGGAGGTCTCGTATTGGAGGCAGGAGGGAAGGGGTGCTATTCATTTGCAAATGATCCATCACCCCAGAACACTGAAGGAAGGACACCATGCAGAAGGAGAATACCTACATGGCGAAGAATGGTCTCCTCCACCCATTCAGGTCATGGGGGGGGGGGTTCTTTTCCAAGCCCCACATAGGAGTGGCCCCTCTCTGTCAAGGTGCCCAGACTGTGAAACCCTCTGCTCCAGGAGATGCGCTTGGCCCCCTCTCTGATAATCCCATGTCAAAACGATTCTACTTCAGCAAGCCAATGGGCCTGGCTGAGCTGTGGGGTTTACGTGGGTCCACTATTTATCAGCCACCTCATGCAATGAGTCTCCAAGGCTCTCCAGTTGTTTTTCTTACTAGTTTAGTTTTGAGCTTTATAAATTGTGTTACTGATTATGATGGGTGGCATCTGAGTAGGTTTTACTCAGAGCAGACCCACTGAAAGTAATGAACTTGACTAAGTTAGGCTCACTGATTTCAATGGATCTACTTGGAGTAAAGCTTGGCTGACTATTTTTATTATTTATTAAATTTATATACCACCCTCCATTAATAAACCACAGGGCACAACGGTAGAAGAATGGCAGGCGAAGATGATGGACTATGCGGAATTGGCAAAGCTGATGGGGAAAATCCAAAACCAGAGTGACCAAGCGTTCCAGGGAGAGTGGAGTAAATTTATTCAATATATAGACAATAATTACACACACATAAAGACACTAGCTGGACTGTGATAAAATTCGCAATGTTTAATAGAAGAAACTTTCTACTAATGCTTTAAGTTTTAAATAATTTAAGATAAATGTATAATTTAGATGGTATAAATGTGTGGATGTAAGATGTGATTTATAAAAACCAGATGACAGAATGGAGGGCAGTCAAACACTTGGCAGAGCTACGAATTTGTAAAGGGGATATGATGTTATAATACTGTTAAAAATGGAAAATTAATTTAAAAAATATTTATTTTTTTAAAAAAAGAAACCACAGGGCACAAAATACAACACAAAATGCATGCTGTTTGTAAACCACCTTCAGCACTGCTGCGTGCAAGGGAAAGGTGATACCTGCTCTTAATAAATACAAGATTTGCATCAATATAAAAACCATTATTGGACACAAAATACCAAGGAGCATAACCCTCAGGCCACATTGCACTGGGTGACGGTGAGGCCCAGTCTGTAAGCCCAGGCAGCAATGTGGAAAGCCTTCCAGAAGATGTTTGGCCCAACCTTTGGTGGACTTTCAAATGAAAGGACATAGGAAGAGCTGGCCATGATCCAGGGTGATGGGAGTCGTGGGAAAGCTTCCCTTGGTCTACACTGACCGGCTCACCTGGACTCCCAAAGCGTGCCTTGGGAGAGCAAAGAAGTGGCAGCCAGGAGAACACAGGTCATTCCGTCCCCTGAAAAGGGCCAGTGTCCTCACGGCATAGGGGCGCCATTAAGCGTTGGCCCAGAACCCAAGCCTTACTGGACCTTGGAGCAAGGCACTTTTCATGCCAAGAGCCACAGCATTCCAGTGAAACTGATTTATGTTTAGACCCCACCCATCTAGCTGTGTTTCCCCAGCCACTCTGGGCGGCTGACAGAATATCTAAAACAGAATAAAGCACCAAACATTAAAAACTTCCCAGTACAGGGCTGCCTTCAGATGTCTTCTACATGTTGTATAGTTCTTCTGGCAAGAGCCAGAAGCCACACGCTGGTGGCCGTTTCCGCCTCCTTTTGCTCCTGTGCGATGTCGCTCTGCTGCCTATCAGTGACTCCACAAGGAGCAGAGAATCACAGAGTTGGAAGGGACTCTTGGGGTCATCTACTCCAACCCCCTGCAATGCAATGCTCGCTAGGCTCCAGAATGGGGTCCCCCCACCAAAGCAAGTCTGGGGGTGGGGGACTAGGGTAAGGGGGACACGCGGACATCAGGAATTGCGGCAAAGACAGACTCCTGCCTTCCGAGGCCAGCACAACCTTGGGGGCAAAACCTTAAGAGATTAGCACCGCAAGCTGTTGAGCCTTTCTTTGAAGGAAGACTAATCGAAGACTAATCCGCAGAAGTGACATGCCAACCACATTGTATGCAGACATAGAGCAATATTCCAGTTCCGTGCTGGCCGGGGAGATCAGCTTCCTAGCAGGAATGCAGGAGGGAATTAGGCAATGCTTCTTCTGCACTCCAAATAACAGGCTCTGCCTCTGCAGACAAGTTCCTGAAAGGCAGCCGCAACAGTCAAGGGCAAGAAGGGCAGAGGGGGCACTGTTGTGACCCCCTGGATGCAGCTGTGATCTAGGCACTGAGCTGGAGGCTGCAGGAGTTGGATCGGGTTCAGGGCTTGGAGCTGACTGCTGAGCATGGGAAGAGCATCGCATCCAAGGCCGCTGGACAACAGTCCCCAGAGAGACCTCCAATTTGCACACGCAGAGAGGAGGGTCAGGCAATGAGGCTGCCAGGGCACACCGCTAGCACCCTCCCCACTCCTGCAGAAAGGGAGGCTCCTCCCAGCCCCATGCTTGTTGCAGACACCGCCTGTTTAACCGAGATAAACTACAGTGTGGTTGCTTCCTTCCAGGAGAAACGTCAGTAGCAAATCTGGATTTTAATTTTCACAAGGAGGGAGGATTGGGATGGAGCTGAAAATCGTGCTGGCCCTTTCCTTCCCTGCCACAAAAGTGAGAATATTTTCCTCCCATTTAAACCAGATGCAGCTCCCGAGGCAAAATAACCAAAAAAAAAAAAAAAAAAGGCATGGAAAGGTTTGCAATAAAATAAAAGGGAGTGAAAGAGACCAGTTGACCCAAGATCTAGAGGAGGAAAGCCAGAAGCCTGCCCCCGACACACACCTAGATTTTGAAGGACTGACAATCCTTCTGGCAGCATTGTGGCCGTGCGGAGAGAGAGGCAAGTGAGTGGACGGTAACTAAGGAGCCGAAGGAAGTGACCCAGTTCCACACAAAAAGCAAAGCAAACAAGAACGGTCTGCTTAGCATTCGGGGAGCTCTTTCCACTTGCTGCTGGTATGTTTTCGATGCTGGGATTACCTAGCAGGAGTTGTTCTTCTTTGCAAGGGATCTACGTGGCACACTGTGCTCCTCTGAATGGAATCATTGGGGGGGGGGCGGTGAAAATAAATGAATGGTCTTGTCCTCTACCCCCCTCCCCACCCACCTTAACTGAGGAATCCTTTGTAGTCGCTGTTAACAACAACCCTGGCCAAAGCCAATCGTTCTGAATAGGACAAATGGCACATGCAAACCATGTCCAATCTCTGCTTCAAACACTTGTGCGTTACCTTATCCCTTCTTTGGCACCAGAGAGTCAAAAATAAAACCTGAATGGACAAAAAGGACCAGTCCAGACCAGAGAAGGTGCAACAGAGGATGGAGCTGAAAAGAAGCAGTGGGTGGGTGCTCCCACTTCCGGGGGCCTGCTTTTGGGACGGGGTCCAGGTTCTGGCAGTGCCAGCCGTGAGGACGCGATGTTCGCCAGCATCAGGACCCCCCCCTTCAGTGGAAAGGAGGCGCTGGGCTTTCTTCACCCTCTTCTCTCCCCGCAGGTGGCCTGGGGGCTGTATCAGAGCTGCCAGGCCCCTCCAGGAGCCTCCCCAGGCCTCTGCTGCGGCCAACTCTTTCTCCACAGCCAAGCACCTCGCCTCCCTTCACCGATGGAAAGGAGAAGCTGCCAGCATCCCCATAACCAGGCTCCTTTGTGGAACTGCGTATGTCTTCACCATGCCATTTATTTACTTACTTATTGCATAAAATTTATATACCGCTAAAAACAACAACAACCCTCAAAACGGTTTACAAGAAGATAAAACACCAAAAACAATTAAAAATTATAGCAAACATGCAAAAAGTTAAAATACTAAAACAGGTTAAAATTCACACCAGATTGCCAAGCATCCGGACAGCCTTGTCTAAACAAGAACGTTTTTAGCAGGCGCCGAAAAGAGTACAGCATATCAATTGGCAGGGAGTTCCAAAGTGCAGGTGGCCCCTCCCTAAACGACCAGCTTCTTACAAATGGAGAACGGGTATTTTATCAAGTCTTATTTTGTATGCGTTTTAAAAACACAGGGCACCCAATGTTATCAGTTGAAATCCTCTACCTTAAAATGGTCTGGGCTCTTGTCCTTCCTAACTAGGTTCCAGGATAAGTTCAACTTTAGCTAGATTCCCAAAGGTCAGTGTTTCTGAAATGCTTTAATTGATTTGTCTTATTCTGTTTCATTTTAGTGAATGGCAGCACCTCTTTGCTTGGCTAATTTGTACTGTAATAGCATTGTGTTTTGTTTACTACATACCCAACTGTTGTAAGTTAAGAGACTTTAAGCAGCTGGCTTAGGCTGCAACCCTATACCTGGGGAGAGACTTGTTGAACTAAGTGGGACTTGGTAGAAATTCATAGGACTGCACTGAAGTAGCCTTTCTCTTAATGAATTTAGGGACTACGAGTGACTGTGCATTGTAGGACCTGTGAAACACCCTGAGACCTGTGGGCATAGGGCAGTATATATAAATTCAATAAATAAATAAAAGTAAGTGCGCCACTGGAGGGCCCCTGCGAAATGAGCACCTCCAGGGGCCCTGAGAGAGAGAGAGGGAGCCAGATTCTACAAACTGCATCAGACTTCTCAAGTGCCTGCTGTGCTCAGGCCAGTGGTCCAGAGGGATTGTCTGAGAAGACCAAGCGAAGACACATCCTGTTCCCTCCTGCTCTCGGGCGCAGCAGCCTCTCGGCTCGCTCAGCCGCCACAGTCCCTGCTGTGCGTTAGCAGCAATCTGTCCAAGGAAATGTCACATGGACCAAATTAGCTTTGCAAAAATATCCGCCGATCTCCTCAGCTACCCCAACAGAGTTTCATTACAAGCAATTAAAGGCCTAATTTTAAGCCCTGTAGTCTCACACCTGCCAGGACGTGGGCATGGCTTCTGCCTGCGCCAGGGAACTTGATCAGTTCGGAAAGTTGGAAGTTTTGCACTGCCAGGGCAACAAGGGAGAAAGAGGGCAGTTGCAGATTCATTTGTGCATCTGTCAGGGATTCCATAGCTGAGAGGGAGGGGAAGGAGGACTTAGCCCCCGGGAGAAGGTCTCAGGGACAGCCAGACCAAGCCAGGAATCTGGTACCTCTAGTCCAAAATCCCCTCTGACGGCACAACCCCAAACAGCTCTCACACAGAGCTGCTCCTTGGGAGAATTAAATGTTTGGTGTATGAAAGGGCATCTTGATCCAACTACCATTGCACTGATCGCTTGATGGCTCTGAGATGGATGCTTTAGTTGAGATTTTCTGCATTGCAGGGGTTGGACTAAATAGGCCTTGGGGTCCCTCCCAACTCTACGATTCTATGATTCTTTGAAATTGCACACACAGCCCAGTTCATCCAGATAAACACCCTGTTCAAAGCAATGCAATGTGGATAGATATGTGCATTCAGATCTGGGTCCAATCTGCATGCAGCTCCAGCAAAAGGCTGGACTGGATGAATCCCAAACCGGAATTAAGATTGCCGGAAGAAAGATCAACAACCTCAGATATGCTGATGACACAACCTTGATGGCAGAAAGTGAGGAGGAATTAAAGAACCTTTTAATGAGGGTGAAGGAGGAGAACACAAAATATGGTCTGAAGCTCAACATAAAAAACTAAGATCATGGCCACTGGTCCCATCACCTCCTGGCAAATAGAAGGGGAAGAAATGGAGGCAGTGAGAGATTTCACTTTCTTGGGTTCCATGATCACTGCAGATGGTGACAGCAGTCATGAAATTAAAAGACGCCTGCTTCTTGGGAGGAAAGCAATGACAAACCTAGACAGCATCTTAAAAAGCAGAGACATCACCTTGCCGACAAAGGTCCGTATAGTTCAAGCTATGGTTTTCCCAGTAGTAATGTATGGAAATGAGAGCTGGACCATAAAGAAGACTGATCGCCGAAGAATTGATGCTTTTGAATTATGGTGCTGGAGGAGACTCTTGAGAGTCCCATGGACTGCAAAAAGATCAAACTTATCCATCCTTAAAGAAATCAGCCCTGAGTGCTCACTGGAAGGGCAGATCCTGAAGCTGAGGCTCCAGTACTTTGGCCACCTCCTGAGAAGAGAAGACTCTCTGGAAAAGACCCTGATGTTGGGAAAGATGGAGGGCACAAGGAGAAGAGGACGACAGAGGATGAGATGGTTGGACAGTGTTCTTGAAGCTACTGGCATGAGTTTGACCAAACTGCAGGAGGCAGTGGAAGACAGGAGTGCCTGGCGTGCTCTGGTCCATAGGATCATGAAGAGTTGGACACGACTAAACAACAACAAAAAATGAGCACATTTGTTTCTAAGCAAACCAATCCTTCACTGGTGCTTCTTTATCTTTATCCAGCAGGCCTTCAAACCTCTTCACATCCCACTTACGACCTTGCAAAGCAGCCATTCGCCCACAGAAAGCCTAGTCAGCCCACAAGTCTCTCTGGTCACCTGAGCTGAATCGTGACTCTTGGTTGTGATAATGGTTCCTTAGCCCTTCCCAGACGCTAAACATCTCTGCAATGTGAGACTGCTTGTTTTATCATCTGTTCCTGCCGTTAGGAATGGTCGCCAGGCTCCCTTTGCAGGCAGTCAAGCTTTGATGTAGTCCAGCCTGTGCTCGTTGTTTTTTGCTCTGCGTTTTCACCTGACCTTCCATGATTTCTCTCTCTGCACTGACGTGGGTACACAGAACTGCCAAATGAGCCACCCCACGGAGGGCGCTCTGATCCCTGGAGGTCTTGTGCTGTAAGAAATGTGCTTGACCCCAAACAAGAGTCTCGTGGCTTCTTACAGGCCAGAAAACTGACAACAGCCAACGCTGCTGCTGCTGCTGCAAGAGTCTGCTTCATCAGAAGCCCGGCGTGACGTGAGATGGAGATGGGTTCCAGTCCGGAAACCCTTATGCCATTGGCAACGTGTCTCCCGGGGGCCACAAGGCTCTTTGTGGTTCTTTCAGCCTACAATACGTCAGGGATAGGGAACCGGTGGGGTGGGCCCCATGTTGCTGGACTACATGTCCCATCCTTGCTCACCATTGGCCATGCTGGCTGCTGGCGTGTTGGGATTTGGAGTCCAAGAACCTCTGCAGAGTCTCCATTGCCCCACCCTCCATGGAAGAAGGAGAACTGCAATCTGCTTTCCACATGTAATGTGCAATGGAGACCACCAGCCGTTTCTTCTCCCTGGTTCTTGGCTTCCTTCTCCTGGCAACTGTTTCCCTTACTCACTGTAGAACGAGCCCTCCAGAATGGGAACGCCTGCAGGAGTACCAGGAGGGAGAAAGCGGCTGAGCAGTGAGGGGGAATCCTCTCCTTCCAGCTCTGCAGTTGCTGCCGCCTCCTTTCTTGGGCGAGGCACTTCTCCTTAATTTTTGTCAGTTTACTCACTGCAAAGTGCAATTATAACATATTGTAATACTTAGTGCCTACCTCACAGTGAGGATTAATTAATGTTTGAGCAGCACCTTGGAGATGTAAAGTGCTAGTTAAGTGCTAAAAAGCAGGCTCCCTAACGACGCCGGCTCTTAAGTCACGTTAACACCAGGATGGGGGGGGAAACGTCAAAGCAGCAGAAAGAAAGGAACGGCCCCTTTGTCTCGGCATGGGTGCCATGTGGTCCCGAGATCAGAGCAGCACGCAGGCCCACCCGCCAGCTCCTCCCTCGACTGGAAGGAGAGAGGTTGGTGGTCAACGTCCTGCCTCCGAGCTGCACGTGCTCCTGACCCTCCCACCCCCCTGAACCGCATGGGACACACAAGCCTCCCGAAAGCATACGGCAAGAATGCCAAAAAAGCACAGCATTCTCCAGTCACAGAGGCAGATCCTGCTTAGGAGGCAGAGGGGCCCACTCTCTCCTAACGGGAGGAAGCAATTCTGCAAGGCAGCTGTCCTGAAGGCGAACCCAAACACCCGTGCAGTGCTCTTCTGCTGAAAGGAGGGAGGGCAAGGGCCTCTGGCTGCCTGACCAGGTGTCACCAGTTTGCAAAGAGCGCAAAGAAACCTAGGCAGCTGCCTTCTGGTTGGGTCAAATTGTTGCCCCATCTAGCTTAGCCATACTACGTAAGAACATAAGAAGAGCTTGCTGGGTCAGGCCAACAGCCCATCTAGGCCAGCATTCTGTCCTCAGAGGGACCAAGCAGAGGCCTTTTCTGCAAAGCCCACAAGCAGGATTCGAGCGCCACTACTGTCTCTTCCGTGGGTTCCATGATCACTGCAGATGGTGACAGCAGTCACGAAATTAGAAGATGCCTGCTTCTTGGGAGAAAAGCAATGACAAACCTAGACAGCATCTTAAAAAGCAAAGACATCACCTTGCCGACAAAGGTCCGTATAGTTAAAGCTATGGTTTTCCCAGTAGTAATGTACGGAAGTGAGAGCTGGACCATAAAGAAGACTGATCACTGAAGAATTGATGCTTTTGAATTCTGGTGCTGGAGGAGACTCTTGAGAGTCCCATGGACTGCAAGAAGATCAAACCTATCCATTCTCAAGGAAATCGGCCCTGAGTGCTCACTAGAAGGACAGATCCTGAAGTTGAGGCTCCAGTACTTTGGCCACCTCATGAGAAGGGAAGACTCCCTAGAAAAGACCCTGATGTTGGGAAAGATGGAGGGCACAAGGAGAAGGGGACGACAGAGGATGAGATGGTTGGACAGTGTTCTTGAAGCTACCAACATGAGTCGGACCAAACTGCAAGAGGCAGTGAAGGATAGGCATGCCTGGCGTGCTCTGGTCCATGGGGTCACGAAGAGGCGGACACGACTGAACAACAACAACTGTCTCTTCCAACCAACAGCGGCTCTCGGGCTGGCCTGGCACCTTAAGCTGTATAATGAAGGCAACTGCCGCATTCCCTGGGGAGAGCAGTCCACAAGCAGGGAGCCACTGCAGAAAAGGCCCTGTTCTCAGGTAGGTTCATATGGAGAGAGGCAGTCCTTAAGTTATTGCAGTCCTGAGCCATGTAAGGCTTTATAGTTCAAAACCAGCACTTTGAATTGCGCCCGGAAACAAATTGCAGTCGGACTGTAAGATGCTCATGCCGTCTTGCCCCAGTGAGCAACCTGGCTGCTGAATTCTGCACCAGTGAAATTTTCCAAACCATCCTCAGACACAGCCCTACGTATAACACGTCACAGTAACCTAACCAAGAGGTTACCAGAGCACAGACGACAGTACAGTGGCACCTCGGGTTACAGACGCTTCAGGTTACAGACTCCGCTAACCCAGAAATAGTACCTCGGGTTAAGAACTTTGTTTCAGGATGAGAACAGAAATCGCGCAGTGGCAGCGGCGTGGCAGCGGGAGGCCCCATTAGCTAAAGTGGTACCTCAGGTTAAGAACAGTTTCAGGTTAAGAATGGACCTCCAGAACGAATTAAGTTCTTAACCCGAGGTACCACTGTAGTTATGCCTGAATAACAGACACGGGCAGGGATTGAACCTGGGACCTTCTGGGTTTTCTACTGGGAATAGTCCCAGGAAGCTTAAAGGAAGAAAATAAAACATTATATTTATATGCAACAGTAGCCGCAAGGTTACTGATAGCGAAAAATTGGAAAAGCGGGGTAATTCCAACAAAAATAGAATGGCTTGCCAAACTTCTAGAATATTACAATATGTCCAAAACAATGGAAGAAATTGGAAGGACCACAAGAGAAAGGACAGAAAAAAATTGGAAAGCGTTCAAAGGGTATTTACAAAACTATGTTGAAAAGTCGGATCTCCTATTATAATAAACAAGTTCCGTTATAAATATTGGACATTAAATAAGTTGGATACCAAAGGAGAATTGTTAAGAAATAAGAAATGGGAATAATAGTGTGTTAAAAGAAAGAAAAAGGATAAGTGGAAAGGAATTGCAGCTGAGTTGATTGGAAGTCAAGCACAAGGTGGGGGGTGTTGAAAGGTGGTGGGAAAAACAGATGTAAGGATGCAAGGAAAGATCGGTTGAGTTTTTTGTCTTTGTTCTTTATTTGTTATCATTGTTGTTGTTGTTGTTTTTCTTGAAGATGTGTAGAATGAATGTTAGTTTATTTTGTTTGTAACATGCGAATGTATTAATAGTTGTATTGATGAATAATAAAATAAAGCTTTTTATTAAATAAAAAAAGAACCTGGGACCTTCTGCATGCAAAGCAGATGCTCTACTGCTGAGCCACAGCCCGTGGCCACACAAGGGGCTCACCCCAAAGAGATCCGTGTGGGGTTTGGAGCTGCATTTGCCTTGGCAGGGAGAGGATCCCCTTTCCCCTGCTCCCGTTCACCTTCCTGAAGGCTCCCGCAGTTCTCAGGCCAAGCGAAGGTGTCCCTGCTACAGCACGTCTCGCCTTCCGCACGCATCCCTGAAAATTGATTACAGGTTTCACTGCAGCTTGTGTTTCATAAACGAAGCCATCATCGCCGGCATTACACCCTCCGAACAGCAGTTTTCTCCGCTGCAGTTCTCTCGGGCGGGTGTCCAAAGAGGACTCGCAGAAACCCATCCCTATCCATCTTCGCTGCCTGCTCTCAGATTAAGCCAATCAATTGTGGAAGAAGCACAAATAAAATCCCTGCCGGGGATGTTCTCAACCTGGCGCGCAGGGAGTTGGACTCTAATATGCTCATAAAGTAAATGGTCAGTTCAGGAGCCAAATTGTCTGCGCAAGAAAAGGCTCTGGGATGGTTGCTTCAAAGCGGCAGCTGCTCACGCAGCCAGGCTGCCTCAGGCAGAAGAGGTACAGATAGAGCTGCAAAATACTGAATCTGAGCAGGAGGGTGACATGCATGAGAGCCAGCGCGGGGTAGTGGTTAAGAGCACTGGATGAGGACCAGGGTTCAAGCCCCTCTTCAGCCCTGAAGCTCAGTTGGTGGCCTGGGTGTTGCTCAGTCTAACCTTCAGAGGCTGGTTAATACGTGGAGAGTCAAACATTGAGAAAACTCTGTTAAGAAGTGTGCCCGCAAAAACTGAAACATTTCTCCCAAAGCTTGCCATGGGGTGGGGAGAGACAGCTCTTGTGTGCGGCAGGTCTAGCTTCTAATCGGGGGGGGGGGGTGATTTTGCCAGGGCTCTGCAGTCGCAGAGCTTGGAGGAAGGGATGTTGCAGTAACTTATCACAGAATCATAGAAAGTTGGAAGGGATTCCATGGGTCATCTAGTCCAAGCCCCTGCAGTGTGGGAATCTCAGCTAAAGCATTCAAGACAGTTGGCCATCCAACCTCTGCTTAAAAGGCTCCAAGGAAGAAGAGTCCATAATCACCCAAGGGAGACAGTTTCACTGTTGAACAGCTATCAGAACGTTCTCCCTGATGTTGAGTCAGAATCTCCTTTCTTGTAACTTGAAGCCATTGGTTCTGAGTCCTACCACTGAGCCAGTGTGGTGTAGTGGTTAAGAGCGTAATCTGGTGAACTGGGTTCGTGTCTCCGCTCCTCCACATGCAGCTGCTGGGTGACCTTGGGCTAGTCACACTTCTTTGAAGTCTCTCAGCCCCACTCACCTCACAGGGAGGAAGGGAAAGGAGAATGTGAGCCGCTTTGAGACTCCTTCGGGTAGTGAAAAGCGGGATATCAAATGCAAACTCTTCTTCTTCTTCTTCTTCTTCTTCTTCTTCTTCTTCTTCTACCTTCCAGAGCAGGAGAAAACAAGTGTGTTCCTTCTTCCATGTGACAGCCCTTTGGGTACCCTCTCTCCTCTCAGTCTCCTCTTCTCCAGGCTAAGCATAGCCAGCCCCTTCAAGCGCTCCTCATAAGGCTTGCCTTTTGGACCCTTGAACATCTTGGTTGCCCTCCTCTGCACACATTCCAGCTTGTGGCACCCAGAACTGGACACGGGACTCCAGGCGTGGTCTGACCAAGTCAGAAAAGAATAGCATGATGACTTCCCTTGATCGGGACACTGGGCTTCTGTATCGCCTTGCTCATCTGTTCTGCACTCAGTTCTGCTAGTTCTTCTTGTGGCTCTTCCCTGGAAAGCGCTGGGCACTCAGGTCCTTCTGCCTCGGTGTCACCTGCCCACACAGCCATGCCTGCCAAGTCAGCTTTGCACCTGGTTTCTGCAAATTTTTTGTGCCAATTGAGCACAACGCAAGCCTGAAGCTGCTTCTTTCATTCGCCATAACTTCTTTGCCCTTGCCCGCATCCTTCTGAAATGTTGCAGGGTGCTTTCTTTCTTTTTGTAGTTTGCATTTCCTTTTGTTGCCCACAAAAGGGAGGGAAGCAAGTCCCTTTAAGTTCTCCCACTGCCCATTCTCCTTTTAAAGGCACCCGGCAAAAAAGGCAATTACTTGGCAAGTTTCTTACCCAGGATGGCCTCTATGATTTATGCTATCTCCAAACACAAAGTGCACACTCCTAGTCAGAACCTTCACTGGAGAAGATTCAACCCAGTCCCTGGAGGCTCAGGGGGTTCGGAGTGGCTTTTTTCCTGCTCCACCTGGTTTGCCCCCTTTTGGACAGAGATGCTTCCTCGGCCACTGTACTCCATGCTCTGGTAACTTCCTGACTGGAATACTGCGACACATTCTACGTGGTGCTGCCCTTGAAGACGACTCAGAAACTTCCAACTTGTCCCAAATGCAGCAGCCAGATGATTGGTGGGGGTTCCATTTAGATCTCACATCACCCCTGCTTTAAAACAGCTGCATGGGCTGCCTGCTTACAGAATCATAGAATCCTAGAGTTGGAAGAGACCACAAGGGCCATCCAGTCCAACCCCCTGCCAAGCAGGAAACACCATCAAAGCATTCCTGACAGATGGCTGTCAAGCCTCCGCTTAAAGACCTCCAAAGAAGGAGACTCCACCACACTCCTTGGCAGCAAATTCCACTGTCCAACAGCTCTTACTGTCAGGAAGTTCTTCCTAATGTTTAGGTGGAATCTTCTTTCTTGTAGTTTGAATCCATTGCTCCATATCCGCTTGTCTGGAGCAGCAGAAAACAACCCTTCACCCTCCTCTATATAACATCCTTTTATATATTTGAACATGGCTATCATATCACCCCTTAACCTTCTCTTCTCCAGGCTAAACATACCCAGCTCCCTAAGCCGTTCCTCATAAGGCATTGTTTCCAGGCCTTGGACCATTTTGGTTGCCCTCTTCTGGACACGTTCCAGCTTGTCAGTATCCTTCTTGAACTGTGGTGCCCAGAACTGGACACAGTATTCCAGGTGAGGTCTGACCAGAGCAGAATACAGTGGTACCATTACTTCCCTTGATCTAGACGCTATACTCCTATTGATGCAGCCCAGAATTGCATTGGCTTTTTTAGCTGCTGCATCACACTGTTGACTCATGTCAAGTTGATGGTCTACCAAGACTCCTAGATCCTTTTCACATGTACTGCTCTCAAGCCAGGTGTCACCTGTATTTGTGCCTTTCATTTTTTTTGCCCAAGTGGAGGCAGTGAGAGATTTCACTTTCTTGGGTTCCATGATCACTGCAGATGGTGACAGCAGTCACGAAATCAGAAGACGCCTGCTTCTTGGGAGAAAAGCAATGACAAACCTAGACAGCATCTTAAAAAGCAAAGACATCACCTTGCCGACAAAAGTCCGTATAGTTAAAGCTATGGTTTTCCCAGTAGTAATGTACGGAAGTGAGAGCTGGACCATAAAGAAGGCTGATCGCCGTAGAATTGATGCTTTTGAATTATGGTGCTGGAGGAGACTCTTGAGAGTCCCGTGGACTGCAAGAAGATCAAACCTATCCATTCTCAAAGAAATCAGCCCTGAGTACTCACTAGAAGGACAGATCCTGAAGTTGAGGCTCCAGTACTTTGGCCACCTCATGAGAAGAGAAGAATCCCTAGAAAAGACCCTGATGTTGGGAAAGATGGAGGGCACAAGGAGAAGGGGACGACAGAGGACGAGATGGTTGGACAGTGTTCTTGAAGCTACTAACATGAGTTTGGCCAAACTGCGAGAGGCAGTGAAGGATAGGCGTGCCTGGCGTACTCTGGTCCATGGGGTCACGAAGAGTCGGACACGACTGAACGACTGAACAACAACAACAACGTAGTACTTTACATTTCTCCCGAGACATTATACCCGAGACCAATTCAAGGTAATTCAAAGCCCTAAATGGCTCAGGCCCCAAATACCTGGAAGACCGCCTCCTTCCCTACAGACCCTCCCAGGTGCTAAGATCAGCACCTTTTGGTTGTTCCTCTGTCTTCAGAGGTTGGAGAGGGTGGCCAGGGAGGAGAGGGCCTTCTCTGTGGTGGCCCCTGAACTGTGGGACTCCCTCCACACAGAGGTGTCCCTGGTACCTTCATTGCACAGCTTCCAAAGGATGCTGAAGATGCATCTCTTCACCCTCTTCAATATATACTTGAGGTGGATATTTTTTTAGGACCCATGTTATTTTGGTATATTTTTTATATTGAGTAATATTGTGTCTTAGAGATGACCACAACACCTGAAGACAGTCAGATCCTGCATCCACAGTGACCAGAAGAGAAATGACCGCTGGGAGGAGCCCAGAGAGAAGAAACTGCAGCAGTCCAAGCGGTTTCCTTCCTCTGCCCCAGATGCAACAAAACATGTCTGTCCCATAGCGGTCTCTACAGCCACAGCAGGGGCTGCAACCTGCTAACGGTTTGACCTCACCCCCAAAGGCGGACTCCTCCATTGTCTCCCGAGACAGCCGGATGCCAACAATATTAATGTTGGGTTTTAATTGTTATAACCCACCCTGGGTCCTTAGGGTGAAGGGCAGGTAATAAAATGTAATGACAACAAGAACAACAAGAAGGTTCCAGACAACCACGGACTCTTCCAGGATTCACACACACACACACACACACACACAGCTGGCATAAGCGTGCCCAGTTCTCACTGGTACCCTTTTGGGGTTTCCCAGGTTTTTGTTTAGTTTAGCTGAGTGCTTCTGCACATCTTGGAGTGTCTCCCCACATACCTCCTGGCACCTGCACAGAACTCCCTCCATATTGGTTCTGCAAGGCCAGGCATCGGAGCTCATAGTTAAAACATATGATTTCCTAGGAACACAGTAGCATCATGTTCCGTGCTTAAGGTCATATTTGATTCTCTTGCTAATTATGCTGTTTTAAATGTGCATTTCATGTTTGAATCCCTATAGCAATGTTTTCTCTTGAAATGTTTTAAGATTTGTTTTTTATTAATTTTGCTGCGTTAAACGTGCATTCTATAGTTGATTTCCTTTGTAAAGTTTCATTTTGAAATCTTTAAGATAATGTTTTAGTTTCTTGTTAAATATGTTGCTTTGAATGTCTACCTTATATGTGACTTTCTTCAGTTTCATGCTAGATTGTTTTATTTTATGTTTTAACGTGGGTTGTAAACTGCTTTGGGATTTTTTAATTAAAAATATAAAGTAGCATAGAAATGAAATGAATCACCATCATCGTTTACCCAGCAAACGCACGCATGCATGTTCACACATTACCTCGGTGACAAAGAGGGTGCGGGGGTCAATGATGTCCAAGAAGTGTCGGAACCTTCCATAAAACGAAGTCTGCAAAGACAGAAAGGCACATAGCTCAGACATGGCGGTAGCACAAGGCATCCTTAACCCTCTCTCTCACTGCTGGGAATTCAGAAAAGGGGCAGCTGCTTCCCATCACTCCACGCTGAGGATAAGAATGTAAGAGCCTTCAGGATCAGGCCAAAGGCCCATCCAGTCCAGCACCTTGTTCTCATCGTGGTTGAACAGTTAGTTGCCTGTGGGAAAACATCAAGGTCGTAACCGGCTGATAAATAATCACAATTCTCATCAATTGCACATATAAACAAATGTAATATAAATCTCAAACATAATAATAGATAGGCACAACCATTCAACTGTAAATATATGCCATCAACATGTATCCATAAGTATCATGGGATCCACAATTTACAGATCAAGGTCCCAAGGCAGACAAAAATAAAGCATGGATGTAATAATTATTATAGTCCTGCCAGTCTGTAACATGAACGTTGCCACAGAGGGGTGTGATGCAGGTTGTAATGGTTGGCGATGGCTCTGTAGTTACGCCACTCCAAAAGATACAGGTGAAGTTGCCACGAAGAAAAAGTCAAACAAAGAAGTAATTCTGCAGTAATGCCACTCCAAAATTAGATGGAAAAGGCCACGAAGAAAACGTCAAACAAAGCGGGACAAGGTTACCCGGGTTACAGTCCTTGTTTCGCCTAAATTAGGCTTCATCAGCACAAATATGCTATATAAAGAAGTACAAAATCAGTTTCTTAACCCAAATGTCTGCTATCAACCCACAAAATAAACGTTGTTATACATACCACTTGAAGTGAATGCGTACACACAGAACAACAGGAATAAAAATTAGGCTTCTTCAGCAACAAATACGCTGTATGATGTCAAACATTTGTTTATATGTGCAATTGATGAGAATTGTGATTATTTATCAGCCGGTTACGACCTTTGTGTGTTTGGCATAATGTCAGTCTTGACCTGGGTTCTTTTGGGTGTTATTTGTCGGAAAACATCAAGCAGGATCCGAGTGCATGAGCTGTCTGTGGTCCCCAGCAATGGGCATTCAGAAGCACTACATTCTGCCTTGGTCAGACCACACCTGGAGTCCAGTGTCCAGTTCTGGACACCACAATTTAGGAAGGATGTTGACAAGCGGGAAGGTGTGCAGAGGAGGGCAACCGAGATGGTCAAGCCTGACGAGGAGCGCTTGAAGGAGCTGGGTATGTTTGGGCTGGAAAAGAGCAGACTGAGAGGAGATATGAGAGCCATCTTCAGATATCTCAAGGGCTGTCCTATGGAAGAGGGAGAAAGCTGGTTTTCTCCTGCTTTGGAGGGCAGGACCCAAACAACGGATTCAAGTTACAAGAAAGGAGATTCTGAGCATTAGGAAGAACTTTCTGAGGGCAAGAGTTATTTGACAGTGGAGGAGACTCCCTCAGAAGGTGGTGGACTCTCCTTCCTTGGAGGTTTTTAAGCAGAGGCTGAATGGCCACTTGTCAGGGGTTATTTACCTGTGATTCCTGCCTTACAGGGGATTGGACTAGATGACTCTTGGGGTCCCTTCAAACTCCGCAACTCTATGATTCTAAGGCATGATGCTCCTACTAGCTGCCAGGCACTGTGAAGAGCACAAAAGTGGTACAGTCCTCACCCACCCAACCCCAAACAAGCCCCACAGGCCCCCTTTGCGTGAGCCACTTGGGAGTGTTCTGACTCCGGGGTTCCTGCACGTCTCTTCACACAAAGAACCGCAGTGACATTCGTTCCCTCCCACGCCCAGACCAAGCGTGGAGAATTTAGAGGGAAAACTCTTTTAAATCAAGCAGCTGAAAAAAAACCAACCACCATTATAATTGGTGTGGAACACCTCCGGCTTTTCTCCCCCTCACAAGAACAGCTTTTGGCTCGCTTACAAACAACAAAACTAATTAAAAAAAATCTTTTTATAAAATAAATTAGTTTGGGGCAGAGACGCAGCAGAAGACAAAACAGCGCCTGATGCCTGTCAGGATGAAGCCGACTCTGATGGCTCGTACAGCTCCCTGTCCTACGCAGCATGGAGGCTGCTCCTGTCACCTGTGCCCTTTGCCCCCAAGCCCACCCTTGCCGTCCCAGCCCCTGGCCCAAAAGGAAAGGCATTGCTCACACTTTGCAGGCTGCCCATGGGCGCGTTTCACTCGGCCATTTTGTGAGATCCCTCTGGTCAGACATAGCTGGCATCCCCAACTGGCACCAAAGGCCTGCTCCTGGGCATGGCCCAAGGGCAGGGGGAGATCCCTGGATTTCACCCCCCGACTCAGCCACAGGCTCAGAGGGTGGGAAAGAAGCACTGGGCTGCCCACTCCCACACAGCCTGCAGAGGGTCTCCTGATCAATGCATCACAAAGGAAAGCGCCCCCCCACCCCCCATTTCATGTCCTGCTTTGAGAATGAGCGAAATAAGCAAGGCTGGCTCCACCTTGAGCCTCAAAGGTGGGAAGGACTGCTCCCCCTCCCCTGCTACCTGGTCACAGCCATGCCACCAGGCTGACTCAATGGAAAAGGGGAGAGGCAGGGCTCACCCCACCATGCTTTGCCAAAAGGCCTGCTCCGGCAGGCGCCTCCTGCCCATGAGCTCGTTCTGTGCCAGTTGGTCTTTATAAGGACTGTTATTTAAGAACTGACAAGTGAGTTTGCTTCCCCCCCCTTCCCTCCTCGTCCTTCTCCCTTGCGGGCCATGACTAACTTGCCAAGACTCCCTAGCGGAGCATAAGCACTCTTGAATCTCAACTAGAAGAGTGTTCAAACTTGCACAGCATTGGGCACTAAATCTGCCCAGGGTGGTTCTCTGTCCACAACGGCCCTCCAAACCCTGACCAATGGGCTTTTGGCAAGTCTTCAAGCCTGCAGGCAGGGCAATGCAATGCAATGCACAAGCCAGTCACCATAGTTTTCTGCGCATTTCCCCCTCACCAAAGGTCTGTCTGTCACCTTTACAGGGATATCTGCAGGGGGGTGGTGTGGCAGGAAAACCTCTTAAACTTTGCTGCTCCTGGGCAGTCTAACCAAAGCTAAGTGGCATTTATCAGGTATACTTCTAATCTGTATCTAGGGCTTTACATTTCATATTGCAATGTGTTGTTTCTGGGGCACAATGGAACTCCCAGGAGCAGGGAAGCCCAACTGTGGCTTCCAAAAGATTTAGCCTCCGCGCAGATTTCCCAACCAGCTGCATGGCAGGGCTGCTTCTCCGGGGCGCTGCCTCCTTTCGCTTCTCAAGCACAAGCTTCCGCAGGCAAGAAAGTAGGTCTCCTCACCCCAAGAGGCCAAATATCCTTGTTTTTGGAGATGACGGTGAGAGCGGAATCGAAGCAGAAGCTCTACGCTGTCAGGGCTGCTTGCGATCTCAGCAGGCGCTCAGGTGGATGCTGACAGGGGTTAGAAAAAGCACTTTCCATTTGTGCATTTGTTTCCCAGGGAAGAAGCCGCTTCCACGAAATGGCAGCCATAGGACAGGGTGTGTCTCTTACGATTCGACTGGGAGGGAGAGTCCTTCCAGGACTTGTTTCAGGGATGCAATTGTACTATTGATTCCATGCTGTCCACTCCCATGATATTTCTTCCTAAAGTTGGCAGTATGGAGTGTTTTGCAAATAGTAATAAATATCCCACACCTGCCCGGAATGTGAGAGCGGGTGAAGGACAGGGGTGGCCTGACTCCAGCCTCACGCTCTGCCTTGGCTTTTTTCTAGAATCCTCATGGGTCGCAAACACATTTTGAGGTCCCAAATCAAGAATGTACACATGGCTCTTTTCACACTGAAGGCATAACTAACCAGCACCCAGAGATTCTGAGTCTGCATTCTTACTCCAGAATATGAGAAGCACCTTGCAGGATCAGGCCAAGGCTTCCTAGTCCAGCACTCATTGCAAAAATCCAAGGAATCAGCTAGTCCTAGGCGAATCTGCCAGAAATGGCCCGGTGGTCTTCAGCAGCAGCACGCCTTGGCATAATGGGTCCATGTGCCTGACTGTTAATCAGAAGGCTGGTGGTTCGAGCCCACTCAGGGACAGCTGTGGGAAGGATTCCTGCACTGCAGGGGGTTGGACTAGATGACCCCCCAAGGTCCCTTCCAACTCTACAATTCTATTATCTATGAGCCCTGTTGAGCCTGTATCTCACCCCCTGCACTAGGTGGTCAAAGGCAAGCCCATAATTCTCCCAGCTCCACCTCATACAGGAAGAACAACACTGACCTAACTTTTATTTTAAGGATTACTACAATGATGTACATGATGCGTTATGCACACACTCAGAATGCACTACAGCCATGGGAAGGACGATTGTTCTTCCCTGCACCAGAACCACTGAGGTTAATGGAACTGGGGACCAGGGCACTGGACTCGGGCTCACAGCCCTAAGAGGCAGGAAGAAGCCAAGACTTAATGGACCCTCCCTGACTGCAGAAGAGGGCTAACCTCTCTTCCAAGATATAAGCAACTCACGGCCTTTCCACAGCAGCAGGAACACTAAAGGAGCTTGCCAATACTGCACATGGAAACCTCAGCAATGCTACAACGTCCTCTCCCCACCTTATTTATCAGAAGGAGGGGCCGTGTTGCCCAGGCATAGGCAAACTCAGCCCTCCAGATGTTATGGGACTACAATTCCCATCATCCCTGACCACTGATCCTGTTAGCTAGGGATCATGGGAGTTGTAGTCCCAAAACATCTGGAGGGCCGAGTTTGCCTATGCCTGGTGTTGCCCAATGGCCAGAGAGCTGAACACAGAGGCATCTGCATTGCCCACGGACTTGTTCATGCTCAGTTCCCCATCTGTAAAATGGGAATAAGGATGGCCTATGTCACAAGGCTCTTGTGATTCTTTTTTTAATAAAAAAAGCTATACTTGGCACATTATAAATCTTCTTGGATCATGCATGTTAAATAAGTTGTAACAATAAATGGCATTCAATTATCCCTTGCACTTCTCACAAATATGAACTTTCTCCAATTAAATCTATGATATCTAAGAGCCACATCCTAGCAAGTTTTGTCTAATCCAACCCACCACCTCCCATGGGATTTGCTCTCCCTCCTGGTTCCACCTATTCAGAAATCCAAAACCTGGAAGTGAAAATCCTTCACAGCCACGGCTGGTGGCCTGTCTACGTGCAAGGAGGGCTTTCAGCTGCCCTCCAGAAAAGTCGGGCAAAGGACCAAAAGAAGCCCAGAGCGACAAGCAAATAGTCCCGTATGACGAAATGAGGGTTGTCTAAAGGAAATCCACCAGGTCCTTTCAGACATTTCAAGGTCAGAAGGAAATGCAATGGTGTTATGAGTGATCCACTTATTGCATTGGGACTTTGACCCTACAGGGCATTTATGAGCATCCCAAGGTAAATACATATACTAACTGAACATTAGGCACAGTTTTCCGGAAATGTCTCCTAAAAAAATCCTCCTTGTTGTGAACAAGGCAATGGCCGGAGCAGAGACAACATGAAGGCTCAGAGGCTAAACCCCAATTCTGCAGCTCCTAAAAAGGAACAGAACTCAGCAAAGATCTGTGTATTCTGAACAACCAAAGGGGGACTTGTTTAAAGTGCTCTGGGTGCAGTTATGGGCATGCATCCCAGGGTAGCTTCCCCCCCCCACTGAAAAAAAAACTAAAGAGAGTGCTAGAGAGAGAAATTAGAAATTCACCACCAGCAGAATGCAATCTCTGCCTTGAAGGCACCCCTTAACCCTTTGCTGCCCTGCACTGATTTGACAGAAGCAGGCTGGGATGTTTTGCAAGGTTGCAGATGATGTTGGGGTATGACTCTCCCAAATAAACTGCATGCAAACCCACGTCCTTTTGCAACCCTGCAAAGCATTCAAAGGCGGGCTACGGTTTGATAATCTGCTTGGGGCTGCTTCATGGGTACATCAAATGTCTCCATGCTATTTTGGTTAACTAAATAGCAAAAGCATTGTCCTATGCGGATGTATAAACGATGCCACTTACAAGGGACTGCCACGGTTTCTCAGCTACCCTTTGGCAGAAGATGCGAGGGGCGGGTAGGAGATCTAAGGTCTCTACCTGCTACAGTAACCGCTGCCTTTTTCTTCCCCAAGTACCTTATAATCACAGAATTTTCAGAGTTGGAAGGGACCCTGAGGGTCATCCAGTCTGACCCCCTGCTGTGCAGGAACCTCAACTAAAGCGTCCCTGACAAATGGCCACCCAACCTCTGCTTAAAAGCCTCCAATGAAGGAGAGGCCACCACCATCACCTTTTCAGGGAGTCCATTCCTCTGTCTTCCCATCAGGAAGTTATTCCTAATGTTTGGGCGCAATCTCCTTTCTTGAAATAAAAATTAAAATTAAAAATAAAAATTGTCTAGTAGCACCTTATAGACCAACTAAGTTTGTTCTGGTGTAAGCTTTCGTGTGCATGCACACTTCTTCAGAGACTTCAGATCTCCTTTCTTGGATGAGGCAACAGCACTGGCAGCAAAGTTTCAACTGCGAGGGTTTCAGAGAGTGGAAAGTGCCTTGTGAGCAACTGAACAGCACCCACCCTCCGCCGGATCTGACCAAGTCCGGCCTCGAGGCCCCCATTTCCTCTGGTCGCTCACAAGCTGCCTCCCTGCCCCAGTGCCGCGCACATAGAGAAACACTGCCCCTCAACCGGGAGGCTCCACTTCGCTGCCGCAGGACGAGACCCGCTTAATGCCAGACGGCCCCCACCCACCGTTTCCAGGAACGGGGTCCGCCCTTTGGCGTCGCACCTTGTGGCGGGGAGTCCCGCCGGCCGCCGCTCTCGCCAGGCGAGAGCCCAGCTGAAGCCCCGCCTCCAGCCCCGCCCCCTGGCGGCCGCACCGAGAAAGGCGAGCACCAATCAGGGGGCGGCGTTCGGAGCCAGCAAAAAAGGGCGGGAATTCAAGAGCGCGAGTGGCGTCGCCAAGGCCCAATCAGCGCCCGAGGGTAGCTGCCGAGGGGCGGGGCTTGCTGAGGCAGGCGCTTCTTCACCGGCGACCCCCCCTCCGCCCTCAGAGACACCCCCCCCCCGTTATCCTCAGTCGGTTCGCGACACGGCGGCGCCCACCTGCTCGAAGCGAGGCCTCCCCAGCTGGAAGGGCGGGAAGCCCGCGCTCTCCGCCATCCCCTCACGGCGCCACTGGGAGCCAGCGAGTCTCCTTCGCCGCTTGGCTCCGCCCCCTCCGCCCCTCCGCCCCTCACGGATGGCCAGCACCGCCTCCCATTGGACGAGGCCCACCGCAGCTCCCGCAGGGCATGCTGGGGCGTGTAGTCCTTCGCCACCGCGGCCGCCCTGCCTCAGGACGCCGGAGGAGCATGGCGGGAAATGTAGTCCCGCCTGTGGACGTCGCTCCGCCATGCGCTGCGCGGAGGGAATGGTGGGAAGTGTAGTTTCAAGGGAGGAGAGGAGCCCGGGCGAGGAAGAGGGGGCAGCGGGCTGCCTGCCGGAATCACGGGGTCCTGGAGTGGGAAGGGACCCTCAGGGGTCATCCATCCCAACCCCCTGCAATGCATTGGTGGCAGCTCCAGCATCCCCGCGGTTGGCCACCGAGCCCACCCTCTGGAATAGCAGGAAACGCGCTCGCTCCATCTCCCGTGCGCCCGATCCTCTTATTTATTTATTTAATAATCTTTTTATTTGGTTTCCATATGAAAGAGAAATAAAAATTAAAATATGCATCAAAAAGCAGTACAAAAGGAGCCACACAGGAGCGGCAAGGATCCTGATTGCTAAAAACTGGAAAAAAGAAACTGTGCCAACTTTATAAAAAAGGAATGGCAAGATTAACTCTTAAGAGTATATTGAACTGGCTAGATTAACAGGAGCAATTAAAGAGTTTCAGAAGGCATGGGGAACATGCAGAGAATACTTCACAAAACGGTTCCCTAAAATTCATACCTGGACTTGTTTCGATTAATGTCTGCAGGAGACTTTGTGGATATTTAAGTTATAATTAGAAAAATCTTAATAATTATTCATAAAGGAAACATTTTATAAGAAGTAAATAAGGAGGCCAGATACAGGATAAAGGAAGTCTTGTATTTGGTTGTTGCATTGTTGGATGTTATGCTAACTGTATGTTATGTTCATGTTTAAGGAGGGTGGGTTTGTGTATTGCGGGGGTGCGCGGTTTGTGTTATGTTGTAAATAAAATTCCAATATATATATATATATATAATATAAAAGCAGTAAAGGGAAAGGGACCCCTTACCATTAGGTCCAGTCGGGTCCGACTATGGGGTTACGGTGCTCATCTCACTTTATTGGCCGAGGGAGCCGGCGTACAGCTTCTGGGTCATGTGGCCAGCATGACCAAGCCGATTTTGGCGAACCAGAGCAGTGCACAGAAATGCTGTTTACCTTCCCGCCAGAGCGGTACCCATTTATCTACTTGCACTTTGACGTGCTTTTGAACTGCAGGGACCGAGCAACGGGAGATCACCCCATCACGGGGATTCGAACCGCCGACCTTCTGATCAGCAAGCCCTAGGCTCTGTGGTTTAACCCACAGCACCACCCATGTCCCACAAAAGCAGTACAAAATCCAAATACCGAGAATACTCTGAATCTCGCGACTCCCCCCCCCCCAACCCCTTTCATGGGTCCTTTTGGTTCTACTTTCAACCGCATGTCAACACTTCTCCAATTTTTCATCTTCCCAAGTTATCTATACATTCTGTTGCATCACAAGTGTAATTAAAATCCTGCTAATGTTTTGACCTGTTTACAACGATTTTGTATATACATTATGAACGTTTCCCACTCTTTTAAAAATTTCTTTCCCTGTTTGAAAGCCCTCGCTGCCTCCTGCGGGAAGGAGTTCCGCTGGTGAGCTCTGCGTTGCGCAGGGCCAGAGACAGCCTCGAGAGAAGCGGGGGGGGGGGAGGTGGTTTCTGCAGCGGGACTCCCCAATGTCTCCTTCCTTCCTTCCTCCGTGACCACTGGGCAAGCTGGCTGAGAGAGGCACTGATGCACTCTCCCCCATCCTCCCCTCAAAAGCGCCTTGCAAGATGCGGCTCCCTCTCCGCCCTGCGCTCCAGCTGCGTCTGTCCGGGACCCGTCCTGGGCCTGGAAAATGAGTTTTAATCTGTTGTTCGCTCCCCTGGGAGCTGCTAAGGAAAGGCGGCTAAAAAATGGAATCATAAATAATTATAACAAGCTTCTGCTGTGACGTTTCCATTGTCACTATCTGTATTTATATATTAAGGCTATAATGCTTTTCTGGTACATTTTATTTTCAAGAACAATATCAAGGTACAGGATTACAAATATGGCTTAATTGTATTTTAATCGCTGGGGTTTGTTTGTTTTTTGTTTCTGTTTTATTTGCAAACCTCCTTGAGTCTGTTTGGGGGCGAAAGGCAGGATATAAACAAATATAAAAATATTATTAATAGAAAGCACCCCAGCTCAATTTACTTACGGTTTTTAGGATGGGCGGCATTTTGTGTTTTGATGTTCCCACTTGGGGACTGCCGTGTCATGTACTGAGCTGGATCCTAGATCAATAGGATCCAGAATGCAGTAGTCTGATTGGTCCGCAGGAGCCACCCAATCCAGCTCCAGGTGGAAGTGAATCAGTGACCTGACTGGCCTGCAAGAGCAGCCAATCAGGCTCCTGGGGGAAGTGAATCCACTATATCATTGGCCTACAGGAGTAGCCCGGAATTAGCCAATCACGTGGGGCCCATTGTTTTAAATAATGTATATATAGCAGACGTTTTGGAAGATCCATTCATTGCTACTATGAGCTGAATAAAGAGCATGAAATTCACACTTGACTCAAAGTATAATTCAGCTGGAGAGAGCAAAAAGAGAGAAAAGAAGGAGCCTAGGAAAAAGTCAGCAAAGGGATTGTTCCCTTTATGGGGGGGCAGCAATAGGAGGGGAGAGGACCATGTGCTCGGATCCTGCTTGTGGGCTTACCATAATGGGCCTCTTGGTGGCCACTGTGAGACCAGGAGGCTGGGCGAAGTGGGCCATTGGCCTCACCCAGAAGCCTCACCTCATGGTCTTCTGTGGGTGCTTGCGGGTGCCTTGCTAGAGAAGGAGCTCTTTGCAGGGCCAGCCTGCCAGTCCCCCCCCCCCCCGCAAAAGCCAAGCCCTCTGGATAGCCCATGTTGGGAGGGGGTGCTACCACTGCAGGCAGGCACCCTTTGGGGAAGAGATGGGTTGGGGTTCAGTGTCAATAGGGATCTCTGCGCACCTGGGAAAACAGAGCGATTGGAGGGGGGGTCCCTGCCCTTTACCAGACAAAAGGGTGAAGCAGGCTGGGTGGGGGCGCTGGGTTCGGCCGATGCCCAGGCGTGTTCAGGCATCCCAGATCCGAGCACCTGCTTCTCTCGCAGGTCCCCCCTTGATCTTGACCACCTGCTCCCATTGTTCAGCTGCGATTTGGCCTGTCAATTCTTCAACTTTGGGCAGAAAGAGAGGGGTTTGTTCCTCCTTCTCAGCCCTTCATCCCCCTGGATTAGCTGCAGCCCAACGGGGCACCTGCCAAAAGCCATCACGGTGGGAACCTCCCCCCGCCTGCACAAATCCAGCTGGGAAGAATTAGGCGACCTGTCACACAGAGACACGCCAATCATGGGGGGGGGGGGCTGCTTCCTGTTGGGACAAGCGAGGAGCAGGATGGAAGGTATCTCCCCCCCCCATTCTGCAAAGACAACAGCAGAGGCTGGGCCTGGCCTGTCCCCTCCTCACTCTGCCACCCCTCCAAGGTGTGGGGTAGAACCCATGGCATCTCTAGCTTAAAAACCTCTTTTCAAGCCATCCCTGCCTCCTGTGGCAGGGAGTTCCGTGGTTTAACTCTTGTGCTGCGTAATTTCTTTTTTAGCTGTCTTGAAGCTTCCAACATTCCGCTCCGTTGCATGTCTGAAGAGTTCTAGCGTTACAATTTTGGGGCTCCCCATTTACGTGTGGGGCTTATGAGGCTATTAATAATAATTTAATAATATATTATTTGTACCCCGCCCATCCGGCTGGGTCTCCCCAGCCACTCCCATTGCAAACTTTGAATTTTGGGCATGGGAATAAAAAGGCACGCCAGGGATTTCTAAGCAACAAATTCAACCGTTTTATTTTATTTTTCCTTTAAAGTGCTTAAAACAGAACAAGCTTTTTTTTTCTCTCTTTTTAAACGAACACCACCCATTGAGACTCTTAATACAAGTGAGCACCTCAGCATGAACCCCACGACTGGGAGTAAAATTCACCCGTAGGGTGGGATGGAGGGGGGGGCAGGGGTGCTCCCAAACTTGCTCAAAGGGAAGGAAGACGTGAACTAACACTGCTTTCCTTGGGACTTGGGTTTCCTTGGCACAGGCCAGTGGCCCCCTGGGCCAGGAGAGAAGCCCAAACGAACAATTAAACGAAACCAACCGGCCCCACGCAGAACACGGCAAGGAAACTCGGCCTGGAGGCAGAACCCCCAGGAAATACTGAACGGTACGTTTCTCCTTTCCCAACCTGGTGCCCGCCAAAAGCCTTAGGGGAGCCGCAGCCCGCGACTTCTGAAGGGCACCGGATGGGAGAAACCTGACGTGGGTCGTGAGGCTTATTTGGCAGAACGTGAGAAAAGTGGAGGCAAACTGTTGGGTGTCTTCACACCCTCGAAAGTGAAGACCCTGCAAATCCAGAAATATTCCCCCGCCCTCTCTAAACACGCAGATCCTTCCCAACAACTACCATCTTGGGATGGGGGCAGCCGGCTCTCCTCCCCCTTTTAAAGCTTCCAGACAAAGATGGGGGGACCAGCAACACCTCCGGCAGCACCCCAATTCCTGGAGGGTGGCAAGGAGCAAGGCAGCTGCGCATTTTTGGCACCGGGATCCGGGGATCTAGGAGTCGATGGGCGAACCTTGCAGCCCCAGCTCCCTGGGGAGAGAAAGGAGGCTGCGCAGCTCGAAGGTCGCGGGGGGGGGGGGAGGCAGGAGACCTCAGGGGCCAGAGCGCAGCAGCAGCAACGGCCTTCCTGCAGCGAGGCGGCAGACAACCAAGAGGCAGGCAGGAGTTTGGCTTGCCCCTCTCCTGCACAGGCAAACTGAGAATGCCCTGGCTCAGCCCTCCTCATGGGTCCCTGGCGCTCCCTCCTCCTTGCCCAAAGACTCCTCTCCGAGCCATGCCAACGCCAGAAGGGCCTGCAGCCTTTCTGCTGGGCATCACCTGCGGAGAATGCAGGTGAACACCAGCGGGCAGGTGAACAAAGGGGCAACGCAAATGCCGGCCAGAGCAGCCTAACGGGGAGGGAGGGAGGCTGGGGCTGGCGGGCGAGGTGACCGGGAGGCTGTAGGTGGGGGGGGCAAGGGGGAAAGCCCCCCCTGCAGTCATTGCAGAGGGGTGGGGAGAGAAGAGGGATATAGCACTCCCAGGGTGGGCTGGTCCACACTCACAACCCTGGGAGAAGCAGGCATGACTCTCTGCGGCCTCCCAGCCCCTTTCTGGACCAGGAAAGGAGGTCAAGCTGAGGCCACCAGGTGACCGGTAGCCAGGGCTACGGGGCAGAAAAACCCACAGCCCACCGTTAAGGGCAGAGAGACTCCTGGGGCGCAAGGGATAGAACCAAGGGCTGGAGCTGCCGCCTCCTTGGTCCTTTTCCTGATAGGATCCCTGCTTCCCCGAAGGCATCGCCATTCCCCAAAGTGCCAGGTGTGTGTTGGGGGGGGAGGGGGAGTGCAGGCTGCGCAGGTCTCCTTCTGGGGCAGGAAAGGGGCAGGGCACCCCATGGCAAAGCAGAGACATTGCAAGACCCGAGGGCACCCCCAGGTCTGAGGGGGGGACCCAGAGCAGGAAGCCAGGAACCGAACACTTTGGGTCCAGTGCCATTTGGTCCCCCGCTAAGGAGCAGGGTTCTCCTTCCTCTGGGCACCCAGAGACTTTCGCCCAGGACTTCTGGCGAGGATGCCAAGCTCTCCTGCCCTGCCTGAGGACCGTTTCCTTGGTCTGCAGCGCAGGAATCACCACAAACTACGCAGCGCACGAGCCTGGAGATGCTTCGGCGCATTTGCCCTCCCCGTGAAAGAAAAGGCACACTGTTTCTGTTCTGGTTATCGCAGCAGGTGGGGGGGGGGGGTGCAAAAAGGACGAGATGCCACTGCGGTGCCCTCCTGCCAAGTCCCTGCTGCCACGCCAAGCAGAGAAAGAGAAGGAAAAGGACAGGCAGGCAGAGGCAGAGGCTGGCTGCAACATATTCCAGCATGCAATGAAAACAGGGCCAGGCGCTGGGCCAGGACAGCGCCCCAAGTCCAAGGCAGCCCCGGCTCTTGCCCCCAGGGCAGTTGCAGGGAGCAGAGCTGCAACGGGGGCAGGTGAACCTGGCGAGGTGTTGAGTGGTTGGCGCAGGTTCGGCGATGCTAGTCCTCAAGGAGCACAGTGGTGGGGTCCGCACGCCGGGGCCGAGGAAGGGAGTCGTGCCCTCGGCCCACCAGGAGGTCTTTATTGCACAATCCATCTCCCTGGTTTCGCAGTCCATCCTTCGGCCACGTCGGCTGACTCCCCCCGGGCTGCTCTCCCTCCACCCCCCCTTCCAAGGAACATCCACCACCACCACAGACAGGGAGCCAACAGCCAGCTGGAGTCACCAACCGGGGGGACGGGGGGGGGGGAGATCCAAGCCCTGGGTGTAGCTGCAGGTGCTGCGATGGACTGAGAAGCTTGCAGGACGGGAGGCAGTCGTCTCCCCAGAGCGGCGTCTCGCTCAAAACCGGCTGCGTCACACAAACACCCGCGGCCCAGAGGGTCAGGAAGCGGGGGGGGGGGGGGGCCTTTCCGCAGGGCCTCTCCTTCCAGGGGGGCCTTGAGCCAGGAGAGCGGGCCGCGGGGCAAGAACTCAAAAGTGGGGAGGGCAGAGGCGTGGCGGGTGGACAGGGGGGTGGGGGGCGTTACTTGGCTGCCTTGGGCTCCCCTCCCAGGGGGATCTGCAGCAGCCTGGGAGATTGCTCCATGATGCGCACCAGGAGGAGGTCGATGTAGTTCTCCAGCTCGCGGACCTGATCCTGCTTCTGGCTCAGCTCCGCCTCTCGCTTCAGCAGCAGCTGGATCAGCTCGTCGTGCGTCAGGTGGTAATACTTGGCAGACGGATCCAGCGCGGAAGAGTCCTGGGGGGGGGGACAGAGGGGGGGCCTGTGGTCAGCGGAGAAGCAAGACCTTTCTCTCCATCAGGACAAGGACCCACAACAACAACAACAACGCTTCACAGGGGGCAGAAAAAGCCACAAATTTAGGAACACCAGGAGAGGCTGTTGGATCAGGCCAAAGGGGCCCCTTTCAGACCCCCACCCCCAGGAAGGCCAAGCCAGGCTGCTCTGCCTCCAGCTGTGCACTCTGGTAGGGCACCAGGAGGTGGCCAAGGGGCTTCCAGGAACTGCGCCTGGGAAAGGCGAGCGCTATGGGATCTGTCGGAGCAGGGCCTTCTTTCGAGGCAGAGAAAGCGGAGGCAGGAAAGCCCCAATGGCGGAGGGAAATCCCAAGGGGGCACAAAAATAATCCACCGGCCCAAAAGGACAGATGCAGGGAAGTCCCTTCTTCCCGCGGCACAGGGTTAAACTGTGGAACTCCCTGCCACAGGAGGCAACCTAGGTGGCTGGAGAAGAGGACTGGGCCGATCCACGGAGGAGCAGAGCATCAGGGGCTCCTATCCACGTGGGCTATGCTCTGCGTCCACGGTTTCTGAATCCCAGGAGGGGAGGGGGCTCTTGTGCTGGAACCTTGCTTCTGGGTCTCCCATGGGGTGGCCCCTGTGCGAACAGGGTGCTGGGCTGGGTGGGCCCCCTTAGGCCCGCTCCTGCACCTTCAAATTAAAGGTTCTTCTTCAAGGACACTGGAAGCCCCACCCCAGGAAAGAACCCCCACCTCTGTCCCCCTTGGGGTCTTTTCTCCCGCCCCGCTCCACCCTCACATCCATCCCCTTTTACCCTTTTGGGCTCCGGTTTCTCCAGCTGGGAGGTGGGTGCTCCCCCCGCAGTGACGCTGCCCGGCTCGCGCTCCTGGCCACCGCTCTGGACAGGGGTCAGGCTGCCCGCTGGACTCTGCTTCTCCTTCTCGTCCTGAGGGGTCTTTGGCCCCGGAGAGCTGCTGATGGGCTTCACGGGGTGGGGGCTGCAAGAAAAGAAGGGGCAGGCTCACCTCCCGGCCAGGAGAGAACAGCGTCTCCCCCTCCCCAAGGGATCCGCACAGCAAGAGCCCCCCCCAAAACACACACACACACACACACACACACACACACACACACCCAAAAGCCACTGGGGGGGAACTCCTAGGAGATAGAAGCAATGAAAATGTCAAAGGGAAAGGGAAGAGGAAGAGGAAGAGGAAGGAAGGAAACCGTGGTTCTTCCTTGTCCAGCCACCCCTCCTCCCAACCCCCTCCTTCATCTTTGTTTGGTCCCCTGAAGGAAACTTGCACAAATTCCTTGTAAAGACAGGAATACAAAGCCCCCTTTCCAAGCAAACCTGACCCCCACCCACAGCCAAAATCCTCTGCACTCCCCCCCCCCAAAAACCCTTTAGCCAGCTCTGCAAGACGGCCACCCTCCTTTTTTAGGAAGCCCCCTCACCGCAGCCCCCACAGCAATTCCGTTCAGGGCCTGTGGGATAGCTCAGCTGGTAGAGCGCTAAACTTCTAACCTCAGGGTTGAGGGTTCGAGTCCCACACTGGGCAAAAGATTCCTGCGCTGCGGGGGGTTGGACTGGGCCACCCCCGCGGTCCCTTCCGCTTCCACGGTTCTGTGCTTCGAAGAGAGCTGCCGGCTTGCCTTTGCCTCCTCTGGTCCCCCTGAGGGTGGGTGACGGACCCCTCCTCCACAGGCCGCCCCCATAAGCTTCCCCCTCCAGCAGCCAGCTGTTTCCCCACAACCGCAAGGGACCCACCCTGAGCTTCGCTGGCAAACCCAAGGAGGCAACTCCCTCCACCCCCCACCCACCCCAAATAAGAAGATCCCAAGGCAGAGGCATGAACAGGGAGTGCAAAAAACAACAAAGGCATATTGGAAAATGATTTCTAATGAGTTGGAAAAAATGTTTAAAACAACTTTTGTAAAAAAAAAAAAAAAACACAAAAAACAACCCTGAAGCTTTTTTATTAGGAATTTTAGGTACAGAAATACCTAAGGAGTATCTTATGTATGCTACAGCAGCTGTGCAGATGCTACTTGCCCAAAGATGGGAGGAGGGCAATTTATAAAAGAAGAATGGCTGATAAAGATGATGGGCTACGCCGAATTGGCGAGAAGGACTGGGAAGGTCAGAGATCAAGAGGACGGTCTTAATTAAATAAAGAATGGGGAAATTTTATAAGTTACCAGTACTTGAAATAACATTGCAAACAACTGAAAACGTTGGCAGGATTTCAAAAACACTTGCAGTGAAGAAAGAATTATGATAAAAACTGAGATTTAAGAAAATATGGCGAACATTGTAAGATTAAGTTTGAAAAGAATATCTGGGGAAACCGCGGAGGGAATCCGGGGATTCCAAGAATCCTATTTGCAAAGTGATTAAGATTTGTGTATGATGATAAATGTTAAAAGCAAAAATGAATTTTAAAAAATTGTTTTAAAAAACAGAGAGCAGAGAAGCTGTGGCCTCATTACAGCTAAAAGCAGGTAAACCAGGGTGGATAAAAAGCAATGATTATTTATTTTAAAAAATAATTTTAAAAATTGAATTTTTTAATAATTTAAATCTATTTTTTTGATTTAAATCAGATTTTTAAAACAAAACGCTTTTGGAGGAAAAATCTTTCTAAAGATAGTTTTCTATTTAAGCTACATTATAATCCAAATGCTATTCATCAGGAAATAAGGATTTGTTTTAAGTTTTTAATGTGTGCTAAAACTCAGTCTAAGTTTAAAAAAAAAAACCCAAAAACTTTAACCACATCAGTTAACAAACATGGATACATCTTCTATAATGTTATTGCTTTAGTTAAACAAATTGCTTGAATTGTTGTTAAGGAAATGATTGTTTTTCTCCTTCCAATAAAGTATAGCAGAAAAGTTGCCCAAATATAAACAGTTAACTTATCAAACCTCGCAATAATTTCGTAATTATCTGTCTAGGTATTTCTGAGAATATAACCAAATCAGTAATATTTGATATACCGGTAAGTGTAAAAACGACTCTGAAAAATTATTATTCCAACAATGTAACCTTCATCTGGTTGTATATATTAAGATTATACCAACAAGAAGAATGAGTCTTTCTGTAATATATATATATATATATATATATATATATATATATATATATATATGTAAAGTCTTACTGACTAGTGACTTAAAAATCATGATTTAAATTGATTTAATCAAATCCACCCTGAGGTAAACCCAGGCTGGACGAGACGCTTCATCAGATGGAGCCAGGGTGCGGGTGCCCATGGGGACGGGCACAGAGGGCAGCCCAGGAGGACCTCCTGACACACTGCCCAGTCCTCCTGCAGGCCGGGGAGGGCCCAACACCGTTTAACGTCATCCCCGGAGGAGCACTCCATTGTTTCTCACGACTGATGGATGCCGGCAACAAATCAATGTCGCCCGCCTTCGTCTCTGAGAGCACCTGCAGGAGATCACCAAGGGATCTGCAGGGATCACCAAGATCACCTGCAGGAGCGTAGCTGGTCGTTCCCCAAGTTGGCAAGGCTCCACTGACAACAGCAAGTAAACTAAGCCTTTCGTGTCACTGACCCAGTCCTTCGGAACTCTCTGCCACCGGAGATTCAGCAGGCGCCTTCTGGGCCAACTTTTAAACGCCTGCCACAAACGTTTCTACGTTGCGAGGCCTGTGCAGGCAATCAAGAGTGCATCTTTCCACAACGGTTAACTGGTACCTGCTTTTAGCTTTTTTGTATGGTTTTTACTGCATGGTTTTATGTACTGTTGTTGCAAATGAAATATTTTTATAAGTAGATCAATGCACCCATGAGGCTGCAAAGGGCGGTTTAGAGAGGAGGAACCCCAGGACGCTCCCCGACACGGGCTGCTGACTCTCTTGTCAACAGCAGCTGCACGTCTGTTCCCTGCGCTGCAATTTGCAAGGCTCTCTGCGCTGGAGCTCCTTGCATTTCTGACCCCATGCCAGGCCCACCTGCTAATTACACACAAGGGCCTTGGCAAATGCCAGCTCAGGTCTCTCTCTCTCTCTCGCCTTCCCTCGCATGCATCCTGGGGCCTGAGCATTCCTCCTTCAGAAGCACAGGCTGCCCCCCCCCTTCCAGGTGATGGCTTCACCTTCAGCGCCACAACCTGCCGGCTGCCCCTCCCTGGGCAGAGGAAACACCCACAAGAGCCAAAGGACTCTGGGACCTGTAGTTCTTGGGAGGGGGGGGCGAGCACAGGCCAGAGGCTAAGCCTGGCGCAAAGCAGCTATCGCATGGGTCCACCTAGCGCAACATGGAATCACAGAGTTGTAGAGTTGGAAGGGGCCCCAGGGGTCATCTAGCCTGACCCCCTGCAACGCAGGAAGGATCTGCTATGTACGGCTGTCAGTGACTTCCCAGGACACCAAGCGGAGGAGAGCTTCTCTTCCCCTGGAACTGGGCGGCCCACACAGCCATCGAGAAGCAAACGGGCTCTCCTCTCCCCCCCCTCTCAGACCCGGAGTTTCACGGAGCTGTAGAGTGGGAAGGGGCCCCCAAAGGCCATCCAGCCCAACCTCCTGCAACGCGGGAATCGAAACTGAAGCATCCCTGGCAAATGACCGGTCCCGAACAAGCTCCCTGGTGCTGCGAAGACCTGAGGACCGTGGATGTGGTGCCACCTGTACAAGGAGCTGGTGGGTCGCTCCAGCCTCTTGTCCTCACTGTGGCCAACCAGACGCCCCAAAGGGAAGCAAGCAAGGGAAACCCTCTCCCCTCCTGCGGTTTCCCCCAACGGGTGCCCAGAAGCACTTCTGCCTCCGACTGTGCACAGCCAGCACAGGCAAGGAGCCACCAAGAGCCCTCTTCTCCGTGAACCAGCACCATCCAGTGCAATCTACAACTGAGCCTGAACACCATTTCCCTGCAGGGCAGGCCCAGCCCTCCCCCAGAAATGTGCTGGCATGCACCCCTGCCCCTGCCCCATCTGTCCTGCACACCACCACCTTGGCACCACTCCACCTGGATCTACTGATTTATTTATTGACAGGCGAATATTGTCTTGCTGGCTCCTTACTTTCAGAGACTTCTGTGTGACGTATCCTATATGCAAGAGTGTAGATTTGGGTCTCGTATTATGTTATGTTTGTTGCGTTTAAAGAATTAGTGCCTTTTCTATTTATTGGTCTACGTGTTGCCGTTCATTGTTGCTGATCTACTGTTTGCAACACAGGGGTTAATTGTTTGCCAAACAAGGGAGGAGAAGGTGCAAGAAGACTGGAAGAAATTTAAAGAATATTTGAAACGACGCGAAAAGTTAGATATCTGAAATTGAAATCAGTGGAAATTATAGGCGATAGCATTTAAGTGTTAGTTTAAAATACAATATAAGAAGATAGAATTGCGATTTTTTTTCTATTTTTTGTATTTCTGTTAAGAATAAGGTGATAGATATAAAATGACAGATAAGGATTAAGATTAGTGGTAAAAGAAGAGTTAAAGTGGTTACAAAGTCACTACAGTATATTTGAAATGAATGCAGAAGAGAGGGCGTGAGGAAGTCCCCCAAGTAAGATTATAAACAAGACTAAAATAGTAAAATAGGTGTTTGAATGTAAGGTTTGTTTGTTTGTTTTTTGTTGTTTTAATTGTGTTTTTATGTATTGTATTAGTTTTTTGTTTTGTATCTTGCAGTTTGTATTTTGTATGTATTTTTTTTTTGTATTTTGTTTAAATTACAATAAATTCCTTTTTTAAAAATAATAATAGTTTGCCAAACGAAATCTAGACAGAGGCTCCCTGGCAAGAAGCTTGTGTGTCAGGGACTCCAGAAGGGTTTTCCGGCAGGAGGCGCTCTTTACTCTGTGCCGATGGCGGGGACCCCCCCCCCCCCGCATTCTCACTCTGCAACTTTGAAAGGCAGCCCCACAAGGCGGCTGCAGGCCCCCACCTCCAACAAGTCCAGACCAACGGTGGGGAGAGTCTTAAAAGGAGGAGCCCAGACCCCGACCTTAAACTGCTCAGGGGTCTCCCCCAGCCAATGCAGCAGGTTTTTTTTGGGGGGGGGGTTATTCCGGGGACCCTCACAGAGATCTCTGCAGCAACAGCACCACCTGCTGGCAATGGAGGCAAGCACCTCGGCAAACTTCACCGCGGTTCTAAAGACCCGAGAAATTCTAATAAAGCCGGTTTTTGCGCTGCTATTTTTAGCCCTGTGTTTGGACACGGGTGGAAAACGTACACGAGGGGGGGGGACACATTGCAGGCTGGAATCTAAAGCTATGAGCCGCTTCTCAACTCTGCCTCTTTTGTGGGATGAAAACAACTCCACCTCCCTCACCGTTGCTCCCTGTGAGGAAGGACTTTGCTGCATTAATGGCTCCAAGCCATGGGTAGGCAAACTAAGGCCTGGGGGCTGGATCTGGCCCAATCGCCTCCTAAATGCGGCTCACGGACGGTCCAGGAATCAGCATGTTTTTACATGAGTAGAATGTGTGCTTTTATTTTAAATGCATATCTGGGTTATTTCTGGGGCATAGGAATTCATTTATTCCCCCCCCCCCAAAAAATATAGTCCAGCCCCCCACAAGGTCTGATGGACAGTGGACCGGTCCCCTGCTGAAAAAGTTTGCTGACCCCTGCTCCAAGCAGAAGCCATTAGGAAGACAAAGGTAAAGGTAAAGGGACCCCTGACCATTAGGTCCAGTCGCGGATGGCTCTGGGGTTGTGGCACTCATCTCACTTTACTGGCCGAGGGAGCCGGCGTACAGCTTCCAGGTCATGTGGCCAGCATGACTAAGCCACTTCTGGCGAACCAGAGCAGCGCACGGAAACGCTGTTTACCTTCCCGCCGGAGTGGTACCTATTTATCTATTTGCACTTCATGCTTTTGAACTGCTAGGTGGGCAGGAGCAGGGACCACCTTCTGATCGGCAAGCCCTAGGCTCTGTGGTTTAACCCACAGCGCCACCCGTGTCCCTAGGAAGACAAAAGGATCAGACCAAAGGCTTTCCTAGCCCTGCATCCTGAAACAACATACAGCCCTCGACTAGCAGCATCTCTGGTGGATTATTTCAACACCTTGAATATGACTCAGCTGCCTTCGGAAACCAAAAGTTAGCCAGCGTCAGCCGCTGCATTTTGCACCAAGTAGACCCAGACGTGTCGCATGTAACTGGCCAGCCTGTGAAAAGCTATACACTGACCTCCAGACACTTCCGTGTTCCTGGCTGGGAGGATTACCCAGAAGAGGTCTGAAAAACACTTTGGACCACTAAAACGCCAAGTATTCTTTTTCTGCACATCTTTCCCAAAAATGTTTTGTTCAACTGCAAATGCACCTGTCCGTCCCCCACACACACACTTCCCAAAAGTGTGACATCTCTGGAATGTGGAGGCACACCCCAAAAGGGCACAAACAGCGGCTCCACGCAGGAGGCAGTGATTTTGGGGTCCCCCAGAATTTAATCGTCTTGGACCTCCAGAGATCCTTCCCATCAAGTTCATTCGGATCATTTAAGGCAGATTACTATAGCTGGATGGATGAAGAACAGGAGTGAAACCAAAGCAGACCTCTCTGCCCAGCAGGCATTTGTTAGCATTCTTCATTTCACTTGCTGGTTGCCTGACACCAAGCGGTCTCTGGGCGACTTGCAACAGATCGAAAGAGAGATTATTTTCTAAAACAAGAATCGTAAGCAGCCTCTGAAGAAACGACCAGCAGCTCAGAGCAGTCCCAGCCGCTAAAGCAAAAGGACAAATGGCTGGGAGGAGAGGGCAGTTTTCACCTGGCACCAAAAATAGGTTAAAGTAGGCATCAATGGGGAAGGGGGATTCTAAACCTGGGACTACAGTTCCCATCATCCCTGACCACTGGTCCTGTTAGCTAGGGATGATGGGAGCTGTAGTCCCAAAACAGCTGGAGGGGGGCGAGTTTGGAGGGGCCTGTTCTAAACCTCTCTTGGAGAGGGGCATTTAGAGATGGGCTTCAGGCGAAGATCTGAAAGTCCGGACACAGCACCTCTCTCGATGCGAACCTGAACTGAACAAGGTTTTATAGAGGAAAACAAGCACTTTGAATTGAGCTCAGCTGACCACCAACACACACACACACACACACACACACCTGCCAGCAATTTGACTGCAGCATTCTGCAGTTTCTGAGCCACCTCCAAAGGCAGCCCCAGGTATAACACGCAGCAGTCATCTAACCTAGAGGTCACTAAGCACCGAACCCAAGCTGTCCCTGTCTGGGTAGGGGCACAGCTGGACCCCCCCCCCCGCCAAAAACTGGCAGAAGGTTCTCTGTGCCACAGAGACCACGGGCATCTCTCATGATACAATCGCTACTAACTACGGGACTGGGTGGCAATGGGTGCAGGGGCCCCCATCCGCTTCTATCACAACAAGCCTTTTTCCTCGGAGGCCGATCTGCAGAGATCCAAGTTTTCCCACGTCCAGGGATGCCTTCAAAAACTAAACTGTTATTTTGCAATGTGTTTAGTCTCCAGCCTTGACACGCGATGGGGAGGGCATGCCATGCGAAGGAGAAAAGGTGATTACTCTAAGTCACATTGGTCTTTTAACGTATGCATCATTTTGTAAGACGCTTTGGATCACTTCTTGTGAAAAAAGAAACAAAAAAATGCAATTGATAATAGCAATAATAATAGGCTGTGCCTGCCCCCTTCCTAGTCGGAATTAAAGCTGCATCTCGGGGGGGAAACTTGTGCACTGACCATTTTTACGGGAAATGCTACCACAGAGGAGCATAAGAAAAAAAGATGAATTCTTTCCTGGTTCCTTGTTAATGCACAAATATCCTCCCCACGCCCTTGAGACAAAGCTGATAGATGGAACAGAACCATCGAAAACGATCATGGCCAGCAAGTGAGTTCACATTTAAAGATCTGCTATAAACCTTGTGACAGTTTGGGTGTGAATAGCTCAGCCGGTTAGAGCATGGTGCTGCTAACGCCAAGGTTGCAGGTTCGATGCCTGGGTGGGGCAACTTTGCGTTCCTGCATTGTGGGGTTGGACTGGATGACCCTCAGGGTCCCTTCCAGCTCCACGATTCTATGATTCTTCGATTAAACGGTATGCAAATTTTGCTTAAAGAGTGAATAAAACCATGGGAGGAGATCTTACCACTCTGGGGTGGGTGGGGGGAACACAGTAGGAACGTACCCCCCCTCCCCACACGTTTCCCCTGCCAAGGCCAAATGGTAGAATTGGGGCGACTGTCCCACTTCAAAGAGCCACTTCCCCCTTGCCCCCCCCACCAATCCTTCGCTTCCAGCATGCAGGGGGGGCATCCCTTCTGCGGAGCTAGGAGAGAAGAGAGGGATTTAGTCACAGCCGCAAAAAAGGAGGAGAAGGGTGAACCAAAGATGAAAGCCATGGAGGGGGCATGAAAAGATGCCATGCAGAGGTTTCTTGTGGGGGGGGAGCGGGGGTAGGATTGTGTTGTGGAGAAGGGTCCCATGAGCTGTAGCCGGTCAAGACACCCCCATGGGCAGAGGGAGGGCCAACCCAGGGATTTGGGGGGGTTTCCTGGGAGAGACGTCCCAACAGCACAGAGAAGGAGGGGTGGGAGGTCACCTGGTAAGCACACACACACACACACACTCACACACACACACAAGCCTCGCCCAGCTCACCTGGCCGTCCACTGGAGAGGAGGCGCCTCCACGGGCGAAACCGAAGAGGCCACTGAGGCAGCTCTGGGCCGCGGGAGAGCGAGGGAGGGGGCCGCCACAGCGGAGCCCCTGGCCAGGTCAGGATGCAGGACGGGAGAAGGGAAGAGGAAGTCGCTGGGTTGGGCAGCCCCCTCCAGCGAAGGCGTGGAGAAAGTCAAGGGGGCGGCGGGTTGGTCCTCGGAGGGGTGGGCAAGGAAGAAGCCGCGAGGGGCAGCGTCCGGGCCGCCCAGACCCTCCACCCAGGAGACCGGCAGGACGGCGGCCGCCTCCGAGGAGGCCGGGTCGGGAGGCCTCTCCACAAAGGGGTTGTTCTGCGGGGAAGGCGGCGGTGGCGTCCCGGCCCAAGGGGCAAAGGGGTTGCCCGGTGCCAGGGGGGTGTCCGTCCAGCTGCCCTGAGGCTCCTCTCTGCCCGCCTGCCAAAAGTCGGCCTTCTTGAAGTCCGCCACCCGGTCGTCCGACCAGCTGGAAGACAGCTCCGACTCGCTCAGGGAGCTGCCCGCCCGAGCCTGCCTGAGCTGCCCGCCCGCCAAGACTGCGGGGAACGAGGGCGACGTGGCAGGCAGGCTCTGGCTGAGGGGGCTTCGTGCCGGGTCCCCCTCGGGGAAGGAGAGAGCCACTCTTTCTCCCGGCGGCAAATCTTCCTCCGGCCCCCCAAGAACTCGCCGTCGTCCTTCGGGCCACGAGTTGTGCGATGGAGTCTGCTCCTCCTCCACGGCCGTCCAGAACAGCACCGATGGGCTGGGCCGGGGGTCCTGGGGGGTCCTGGCCCCCGCCTCTTTGCGTGCGGGGAGCTCCTTGGCCGTCTGCAGAGAGCCCAGCTCCGAGAGCCCCTGCGGCCAGGGAGCCCCCGCCTGCCACACGGAGGAGTCAGACAGGCCTGATGCGCCCAAGGAGAGATCTGTAGGGCAAGTTTCGAATTGCTCGGCCCCCGGGGTCCCCGCCGAAGGGAGGCCTCGGCCCCTCAGCTCATTATCTTCTGCAGGTTCGGCGCCATCGCCTGCCAGCCCGAGGCCCCCCGTGGCACGGACGCCACCTGCTCCCATTATCACCAGTGGCGCCAGGGAGGAGGCGGCAGCGGCGGCCACTGGGGGAGGCCTTCCTTCATCCATGGAGGGGGCTCCCTCTGCGGGCACCTCCAGCTCCTCGGGCGCAACTGCCCCATCTCGCCGCCTCTCCTGGACGCCCCACACGGGCCGGCCAGCGTCCTCCTCTAGGCTGAGGGGCACGAACCTCCTTGGGGGCTTCGGTGGGGGTCCCTCGGCCTGTTCCTGGGCCACCCAGCCTGGCATCTCTCTGGCCTCCTCTACATTCAGGCTGGCCTCGGGCGCCTCTTCCGGTGCCAAGCAGAGGGCCGCTTCTTCCTCCTGCCCCACGGTGTCCCAGCAAGGCAAGGCGACCGCGGAGGCCTCCCCAGTCTCGGCTTCTGGGGCCCGGTCACTTCTGCGCAGGGGGCTTTCAGCGGTTGCGCTCTGAGGCGGAGGGGGCCTCTCCTCCAAGAAGACATCATCCGAGGTGGGGCAGGGGCTCCCGCTGTCCTCCGGGGCCTGCTCTGCCGTTGCATCATTTCCCGGAGCTGGGCCTTCCTCACAGGGCTCGCCCCATGAGCTGCTCTCAGAGGGCTGGCCCAAGGCTTGGCCCCCCAAGCTCTCTCTTCTCGCTCCTCCCAGCGCCTGCTCAGGGGTGCAGCTCGGCAGATCTGGGCTCCCTGGGCCGGGACCCCCCCGCCCCCCGGCTTGGGCTTCCGGGGTCTCGGCTAGGCGGGCCTCCAGGTGGGAAACTCCTTCCGGCCCCTTCCCCGCGGGCGGAGGCTCCCTTGGAGCTTCCGGCCGGAGCCTGCTGGTGGCGAAGGCGTCAAAGCTGTCGTCCCACTCCGGGGGGGCCCTGGCCGAGGCGGGCGGAGACGGCGCCTCCGGGGTCCTGGCGCTCTGGGCCTCGGGCGGCAGGTCTCCAGCTGTGGCCAAGGGAGGGGCCTCCTGATCCTCAGAGAGACAAGGGTGGTCCGGGGAACTAGAGAGAAAGCGAGCAGGGGAAGCAGATTTAGTATCTGGTCAGCCAGGATCAGGTCCTCACAGGAAGGGCGGCTGGCTCTGCAGGGGCGGGGAGGAGCGGGGTGTGGGGAGGGGGCGGCTGCAATGGGGCAGAACCAGCAGTTGGGGCCGAGGGCAAGGGCAGGGCAGGAGCCGTCTCTGAGCTTGAGGACTGTCTATACCTTAGCAGGCATTTTCAGGCTGTGGAGAGAGACAGGACAGATCCACCCCCACCCCAGTTAAGGCTCCATGGGGTAATCTGGATTCACCAAAACACACACAACACACACAGAGAGAGAGATATGCAGCGGCAAACGTCAGGGCACATTCTGGGCGCAGAACAAGGCTTTGCTGAAGCAGGGGAAGGAGGATGGCAAAAACTGAACCCAAGCATGGAGGGAACAAGCAGATGCAGGCGAAATGAACAGGAATGGCACAGGCAGGCACCCCCAAAGACACCCCGATTGAATGCACGTGTGTGTGCCCCCCCCCCAATGCCGTACGGGGCACTGCAGACGCTTGTCCTTCATTTGGGACTGTCAGGGGAGAGAAACGCCTCTGGCACAAACCAAGAAATGGGCCACGTCTTCTCTTGGGGGTCCCTCTCTCCAGGGAGCCGCCCCAACTCACCACCCTGCTCCCGATCTTGGGGTGCGCTCCGCAGAGAGGGGCCCCTCCAGTTCCACTCCTGCCCCTCCCTTCTTCTATCCCAGTCCTGGGGGGGGGGGGCAGAACGTGACTCCAGCTGCAGAACCCCAGGAGGGCCAGAAACGGGAACGAGGGCCGCCAAGCGGCACGCCCGGACACAGGACCCAATCCGGAAGGAAGCTCCTTTCCTCGACTTTGCACAGAAGATTTTGCGGGTCGGGCACAGCTCATGCGCCTGTTGCCAGCGGCACCCAAAGACACCTGTCTCTCTGCTTCCCTGGAGCCTGGGGGGGGGGGTTTGCCACGGTGGGAAGGTTGCAGCAGGTGGTTCCCCATTCAGGCACAGACCAGACCTCCAGACCTTCAGCAAAGGGGCTGGACTCTCAGCCCCCCCCCCCAAGGCCTTCATCCTGGGACTTGAGCGGCTTCGTGGCAAGGGCACCCTTGGGTGACACCCCCAGACCCCTCCTTCATGCCCAGAATGGGCCGCCCAGGCAAGGAACGGGGAGCCACAGAAACTTGTAGGGCTTTCCCCAGGTAGCAATTCAGACCTGGGAGCGCAGACCCTCCCCAGGCCTCTCCCCTTCTCCCCCCCCCCCAGCTGGTTTCTTGGCCTCACCGGGGCAGCTGCTCTTCGGCTGCCTGACGCTAGAGGGAGAACGGAGGCTGGCACAGAGGGAAAGCCGCTCAGAAAGCAGTTCCCTGTGAAGTGCAATGGGGGGCCCCATGCCTTTATGGTTATTAATCCCTTTATTGCCCCACCTTTTTCTCCAAGGAGCTCAAGGAGAGATTCAGAGGCACCTTGGGCCTGGGAGGAAGCCCCGTCCAAATCCTCACCCCTGGAGCTCACTGGGGTCTGTTAGGGCCCCTCAGCCCGGCCTACCTCACAGGGTTGTTGCGGGGATTTAAAGGAGCTGGGGAGGGAGAGAGAAACTTGCACAAGCCAAAGTACGAATGCAAGACTCTCAGGAGGAAGAGGAGTCTCCTTCCTTGGAGGTTATTGGGTGGCCGTCTGTCAGGAATGATTCATTTAGATGAGATCCCTGCATTGCGGGGGGTTGGACTGGATGACCCTCGGGGTCCCCTCAACTCTACCATTCTGTGATTCTATGAAAATGAATAAATAAAGGGTCAGAGGTAGGCAGGCAGAGGCTGGAGGGCTCAGTCGGTAGAGCATAAGACTCTTAAGGTCGTGGGTTCGAGTCCAGCACTGGGCAAAAGGTTCCTGCATTGTAGGGAGGGTTGGACTAGATGACAATTCTATGGTGAGTTCTAATCTATGATTATCGCGGCCTCACAAGAGCCACCCAAATGTCAACAGGCCTTACTCTTCAGCGGAGGGGTTCCCTTTTCGTCCAGGCACAGTGGCCTCTCTCAGTGGGGACCCCTTGAACTCACGCGGCCCCTTCTCCGCGGCCAGGAGAACCCACAGGCCCTCTTCCTTCTGCTCAGTGCAGCTGCCTCCCTCAAAGGGTATCAATGCCCGTCCACGGGGTATAGCCCAGGCAGCAAAGGAACCCAGGTGTCCGGCTGACCGGTGCCTTCTGGGTCTGCCACCCTCAGGGCCCAGCAGCCCAAGGCGAGGCCAGTCAGAGTCACATTCCAGGCACACCTGGCCAGCCCTCCTCCTGGCCGTGGGATCGGGTGACTCAGAGGAAACATTCCAGGCATCTTTGGCAGGAAAAAGCAGAGGGAGTTCCATCTCCTTCCCACCCTGAAAAACAACCTGAGATTCCTCCTGCTCCTCCTCCAGATTTGCAATTTGAAAGGCTGCCCCCCCCCCCGTGTTTTCACCCAAGTCCTGCTGCTTTCAACCTCTCCCCCAAACTCTGCCTGCTGTCCCCAGATTCTAGCACGGCTCTGTTGCTCCAGAACAGCGGGCCACGCTCCGAAGACACCCAGTTGAGGCGAAACTGGGCCACAATCCTAGAATCAGAGCATGAGAAGGGATCCCCCAAGAGCAGGAATCTCAGCTCAAGAATCACTGACGGGACAACCATCCCACCCTCCCGCCAAGGAGAGCCTGCCGCCTCCCAAGGGGATCCGTTCCCACTGCTGAACTGCTCTTGCCCTCATATTCCTGATCATAGAATCCTAGAATCCTAGAGTTGGAAGAGACCACAAGGGTCATCCAGTCCAACCCCCTGCCAAGCAGGAAACACCATCAAAGCATTCCTGACAGGTGGCTGTCAAGCCTCCGCTTAAAGACCTCCAAAGAAGGAGACTCCACCACACTCCTTGGCAGCAAATTCCACTGTCGGACAGCTCTTACTGTCAGGAAGTTCTTCCTAATGTTTAGGTGGAATCTTCTTTCTTGTAGTTTGAATCCATTGCCCCGTGTCCGCTTCTCTGGAGCAGCAGAAAACAACCTTTCTCCCTCCTCTATATGACATCCTTTTATATATTTGAACATGGCTATCATATCCCCCCTTAACCTTCTCTTCTCCAGGCTAAACATACCCAGCTCCCTAAGCCGTTCCTCATAAGGCATCGTTTCTAGGCCTTGGACGATTTTGGTTGCCCTCCTCTGGACACGTTCCAGCTTGTCAGTATCCTTCTTGAACTGTGGTGCCCAGAACTGGACACAGTATTCCAGGTGAGGTCTGACCAGAGCAGAAAATGGTGGCACTATTACTTCCCTTGATCTAGACGCTATACTCCTATTGATGCAGCCCAGAATTGCATTGGCTTTTTTAGCTGCTGCATCACACTGTTGACTCATGTCAAGTTTGTGGTCTACCAAGACTCCTAGATCCTTTTCACATGATGTTGAATAGGAATCTCCTGTAGTCTGAAGCCCCTGGTTCGAGTCCTACCCTCCGAGAGCAGGAGAAAACAAGCTGGCTCCCTCTTCCAGGTATTTGAAGGTGGCTCTCCTAATCTCTTCTCAGTCCTATCTTCTTGGCGTCCACACAAGACTTTTGCACCCCACCCTGGTGTCCACAGGCCGAAGGCAGGCAGCCCTGTTTAGGGAAGTTTCTAAAGTTTGATGTTTTATCGTGTTTTTAATATTCTGTTGGGAGCCGCCCAGAGTGGCTGGGGAAACCCTGCCAGATGGGTGGAGAATGAATGAATAAATAAATAAATAAATAAATAAATAAATAAATAAATAAATAAATAAATAAATAAATAAATAAATAAATAAATTATTATTATTATTATTATTATTATTATTATTATTATTATTATTATCCACCGAGTCCCTGCACCTAACCCCCAAATCTTCTCCTCTGCCTCCCAGAATCACCATTCAGCTCTCAGCATACAATGCTCTACTCGGGTGGAACACACGTCTATCTGATCAGACAACCCCTTTGCTGGTCTCGGATACGGATCGTGGCTACACATTTGCGAGAGGACATTCTGCACTCTTCACACTTGCACAGCAGATCACAAAGAGAGTGAGGTACACCACTGCAATGGCAAGCCTGGCAGTGGGGCTGTTCAAGAGGGAACACTTAATAAATAATAATAATAATAATAATAATAATAATAATAATAATAATAATAATTTATTTCTACCCAACCATCTGGCTGGGTTTCCCCAGCCACTCTTGGCGGCTTCCAACAAATATTAAAATACATTGAAATGTCACAGATTAAAAACTTCCCTAAACAGGGCTGCCTTCACAGGACCTTCATGGTCACAGGGAGTCAAAATAATTTCATAGAACCGTGGAACTGTAGACTTGGAAGGGATTCCTGAGGGCCATCTAGTCCAACCCCCTGCAATGCAGGAATCTCAACCCCTGCTTAAAAACCTCCAAGGAAGGAGAGACCACCACCTTTTGAGGGAGACCATTCCACTGTTGTTGAATAATAATAATAATAATTATTATTATTATTATTATTATTATTTACCCTGCCCATCTGGCTGGGTTTCCCAAGCCACTCTGGGAGGCTTCCAACAGGATATTAAAAACACAATATTACCTCAAACATTAAAAGCTTCCCTAAACAGGGCTGCCTTCAGATGTCTTCTAAAAGTCGGCTAGTTGTTTATTTCCTTGACATCTGATGGGGGGGGGCGTTCCACAGGGCGGGCACTGTCTAGTGGCCCTTACTGTCAGAAAGTTTGTCCGATGTTGAGTCGGAATCTACTTTCTTGTAACCTGAAGCCATGGGTTCAAGTCCTACCCTCCAGAATAGAAAACAAGCTCTTCCGTATGACAGCCCTTGAGCTACTTGAAGATGGCTCTCTTCTGATCTCCTCTCCGTCTCCCCTTTCCCAGGCTCCTTCAACCGTTCCTCATCAGGCTTGGCTTCCAGACCCCTGACCGTCTTGGTCTCCCTCCTCTGCACACCTTCCAGCTTGTCGACACCCTTCTTAAACTGTGGCGCCCAGAACTGGACACGGGGCTCCAGAGCGGGACACTGGCCTTGTTGACGCAGCCGAGAATTGCACCAGCTTTTTCTTCCGGTTGCATAATGGAAACCCTCTTTTACGTGAGCTGGTTTGTCTTGCGCAGAGACGGCCCCTCTCTCCCCTCAGCCTGTGGGCACCAGGGTGGGGTGCAACTGCATTGAACTCGCGTCACCTGATTTTGGCTATTATTTGCAAAATTTATAAGCCTGCCTCTCAAGGGCCATTCACCAGGCAGCTCTGCAGCGCCGCAGTCACAAAACCAGGCCTGCGTTTCTGCAGCTGCAGCATCCTTCTTGCCTCCTCCTCTGGGGCGCAGCATGCAGCTGCCATCACTGCAGGGGTAACACGAGCTGGCACCAAAATCTGGGACGCAGCCGGGAGCCACTGCTTCTGACCAATGCGGCATCAAACTTTTCACTTGCGGGGTCTGGGGGGGCCATGGGATAGAAGTGAGGAACTCCCTCCCATCAGATGTCAAGGAAATAAACAACGACCTGACTTTTAGAAGACATCTGAAGGCAGCCCTGTTTGGGGAAGTTTTTAATGACTGATGTTTCAATTACAGGTGGGTAGCCGTGTTGGTCTGCCATAGTCAAAACAAAATAAAATAAAAAATTCTTTCCAGTAGCACCTTACTTCTTCAGATACCTGTGCATGCACACGAAAGCTCATACCAAGAACAAACTTAGTTGGTCTCTAAGGTGCTACTGGAAAGAATTTTTTATTTTATTTTGTTTTGATGTTTCAATGTATTGAAACATGGGCAGGGTATAAATAATAGCATTATTATTATTATTATTATTATTATTATTATTATTATTATCCTTTGGCCACCCTCCTTGAATCCCAAGCAAGACAGCTCTGGCTGGCTCTCCTTTAGCCTGTGTGCAAATTCTGCCTCCGCAAGGCGGGCGCACAGGGAAACCGGAATTAAGCCGATCATCTCCGTGTAGTTTTCTGAGCACACACAACAAACTTCCATTGACCCATATAAATAAGCAACTGGTTCAAGAGCTCTCTCCAGAGGGCTACGTGTATAACTATGGAACTCCCCGCCACAAGAGGCAGTGATGGCTGCCAACCTAGGTGTCTTTAACAGAGGGTTAGACAAGGATGCAGCCTAGCCACCTTTCCAGAGATGGGAAGAAGAAGAAGAAGTCCCGACAAGAGAAGAATGGCAGATTAATGGCAGGAATCAGGAAGACCAAATTTTTAATAAGGAATGGGGGAAATTTATAATTTATCTTAAAGTCGTTCGTAGGATTGGAACAACGCTTGTGGTTTAAGGGTGAATTTCGGATATACAGTAATGGAGATGTAAAAGATTTGGATTATTATAAAAGATGCAGAGGAAATGATTAAGAATAGGAACCACAAAGGAGAGGAGGGGAGTCCAGGGGATTCTGTGGAAATCTTGTTTTTATGACGAATGTTGGATATGTGATTGTAAAACTTTAATTTGAAAAACCAAATAAATAAATTTATTTTTTTAAAAAGAGGGTTGGACCAATTCATGGAGGAGGGAGGGAGCCAAGAGACAGGATAGGTGCGCTCGGCCTCCACCCTTGGAATCCCATTCGCTGGAGAGTTGCTCTTGGGCCCCAATCCTGCTTGCTGGTTCCCCACTGGGAGAACAGGGTGCTGGACCAGATGGGCCCCTTTGGCCTCATCCTGCAGGCTCTTTTGCTATTCTTGTGTCTTTAAGGTGTCAAACCACAGCTGCATTGCAGGGGGCTGGACTAGATGATTCTCAGGGTCCCTTCTGACTCTACAGTTCTATGATTCTTTGCTGCTTTTCCCGCATGAGACTAAATCAACCAGGTTTGAGGTTCTTTTGTTCATTTTAAAAGCCCTGAACCGCCTCAGAGGTTACCCGAATCCTTCTATCTCAGCTTGATCACTGAGATCATCTGCAGGAGCACTGCTGGCTGGTGAAGTTCATTTGACAACAATGAGAAACTGAGCCTTTAGTGTCCTGGCCCCAGTCCAGTGGAACTCCCTGCTACTGGAGTTTCAGCAGGTGCCTTTTGTGCAAACTTTCAAACACCTGATGAAAACATTTCTGTTCTGCCAGGGCCTATGCACACTATTAAGAACACATCCCTTCTACGGTGACTAACCGATGCCTGCTTTTAACTTTCTAATCCAGTTTTTATTGGGCAGCTTTATGTTCTATTGCTGTAAACAACTTGGATCTGTTTTTTTAAATGACATAGCGGTATATAATAAGAAATAAATTACGGCATATGCTTTTTGCAGACTAGAAAGATTCCATGCCTGCATCTGCTGGTCTTTAGTGGGCCACAAGATTCGTTCTTGTTCTTGGTAAATGATCAGGAAGCAGAGAGCAGGAAGGAATTTGCAGGGGGGTGGGGATTCCAGGTCTTTATCTCCCCCTCTCCACAGGCTAAGTATGACAGGGAGGGAGGGACCCACACCTGTCAATCACCTGAAGGGTATGACCAGCCGGGATGAGAGCCATCTTCAAATATTTGTAGGGCTGCCCCACGGGAAGACGGAGCAATCTTGATTTCTGCTGCTCCAGAGGGGAGGACCCAAGCCAAGGCAATCAGATGACAAGAAAGGAGATTCTGGCTAAATATTAGAAAGAACATCCTGGTGGTAAGAGCTGCTTGACAGCGGAAAAGTCTCGAGAGATTGAAGACTCTCCTTCCTCGGAGGCTTTTAAGCAGAGGCTCTTGTTGAGATTCCGCCATTGCTGGGGGTTGGACTGGATGGCCCTTAGGGGTCCCTTCCAACTCGACAGTACTGTGATTTCAAACACTGGAGAAGAAAGGGCACCTCCGTGTATTCCCCAGGGGCCCACAATCCTCAGCTGAAGGGGACCCCAGGAGCCACAACAGCCCCTCTGCATCCGCAGGAGAAGCAGGTGCAGCCCCACTCCGCCCGCCCCCCCCCAAGGGAAAGAGGGACGTCAAAAGAACCATGGCAGGAAAAAGCTGAAAGCCTGAGTGAGCCAAGCCCAAGTCACATGCTCCAGTCAGCATCTCATCATGCGCCAGAACAACACATGCTCCAAAAATAACTCCCAGCTCTCTCGGGTTCATGGCTATTTGGCTTGGGGAGAGACCAACAGCCCAGCTGCGCCACCCCCCCCCCCCGGCCTGGATCTCACTGGTGGACGGGACCGCAGAACCGGCACCAGAGACACAGAGCAACGTCTCTCCCTATCTCTTCTCTCTGCGCCCTTCAGGGTGCTCTTCATCCGACGCGGCTACTCAGAAGTGCACCTTGCAAAAGGCAGCTCACGACCCAGGAGAGGGTGGCTCTCAAACCGCCGACACACACACCCACAGCCCGAGGGGTCCGCAGCGCACTTCTGCAGGGCCCACAGGCCCACAGCTGAAGGAGGAGGTGAGAGATCGAGGCGCCCGCCACTGTCAGAAACAAAGAAAGACTCCCTTCTGCACTCCAGTGCAGCTGTACCGATCGAAGACGGCGAAGGCGGAAAGGGCCTACGTATGCATGCCCCACTCCAGATATAACTCAGGGCCTGCACAGGTTCGGCCATCCTGCCCGAGCCACCGGGGAGCAGCGCTCGGACATTTCCCCCAGCATGCTCGGTACAGCTGCATCGGAGTGTAGAAGAAAGGCTCCGCTTAGCAACTTCCCCGTGTGGGGGCTGCCGTGGGAGAACGGGCGAAGCAAGAGTCTCCCGTAATGCAGCCAACCTGAAGGATCTCAAAGCAGGGCAGCGGGGCCAAAAACGAAACCTGGAATTTGGCACCAGGAAAAGATCCCACTCGTCTCAGTATCCGGGGACAGGACTTTGCCCTCAAGGCTGCACGGAAGCTGACCAAACACTTCTGCCTTGAAACACCCCCCCCCAAAAAAAGATGTGGTCATTAAACGAGTTTCAACTTGACGGCAGGACAGCCTTCAAAGCCAAACCCCAACACCTGACCCCCTGCAGCAACACAGCATTCAATATTGCCATTCCAGAGCCCAGCTGGGCGACTGAGGAGAAGCTGCAGCACTTGAAACCTAGACAGGAGCCACAGAAGGAACACCCCCCCCCCCCAGCCCCCTCGACATCTGAAACGCCCTGCGTGGGATCTCAGGGAGGAGGCGCCAAGGGAAAGGGGCCCAAGCGCCTCTGAAGCTCCTCCTGCAGCTGCCGGAGCCTCGAGTCTCGGGCAAGACGATGGCAACACGGAGCCAAGCGCCCACTTGGAGACCAATGGCCCCGAGTGCCAGGCTGGGACGCCCCCAAGGCGGAAAATCTCACGGAGCCACAGGTTACGCCAGCAGCTCCCCAAAGCCCTGTCTGTTCTTCGCGACCTCGCTCACCTTTGCCTTTAGATCCTCGGAGATGCCACTCCGGCCCACGGGCACGCCATTCCCAGGGGTCATGATCCAAACTTGCCGCATCCCGAGACACAGGTCAGCCAGGGCAACCAAGCAGAGCCAGCTCCCCTGCGCTGGCAGGCCTCTGTACTGCCAACCTACGCACCACACAAGCCCACCCCGGACCTTCGCCACGGCTCCAAAGAGATCTGTGACCTTCGCAGGCAGGCGCCCTTCCAGGGACACCTGGGAACAAAGCTGGATTTCTGCTCAGAGGCTGGCTCTTGCTCTCAGTGATGCAACTCCCCAGAACTTTTGGAAATTGATGAGGGTCTTAATCGGTTTTCAGTTCATTGCTGATTTTTTTTTTTAATAAAAAATGTTTTAAATAGTTGTTTTTCAATAATGGTTTTGCCGATAGTTTTTTTTTTCTGTTTTACTCTCTTTGCAAACCACATGGAGCTCATTGTTGGGTTTTTGCAACCGATTTGTGTATACATTTTATAAAATAATTATTAATTAAGAGGAGCGGCGTGGAAAGAGACAAGGAGGACGTTGTTCATGTCGTGCTCAAAACCAGGTTTTTGAGCAAAGCTTCCTAGGAAGGCTCTGCTGCCGGCTGGCTCCACTTCCGACTCTGCAAGCTACTGCAGCCCTGCTAAAAAAGAAACCTGGCAAATCTGGGCCTGGCAGGGAGGAGGGCAGGAGTGCGCCCGACAGAGAAGCACCCAGATATCCCACCTCCCCCTTGCAGCTCCACGCAGGACCCTCCAGCAGCAGAGGCGCCCTGGGGAGATCTGCCGGCTGCGGATCCTGGCCCTGTTTCTCCCCGTTCACCGACCCTCTCTGGGTGCCATGGCCCCTTCGCCCTGGAGGAGCTGCCTGCCTGTCACTTTCTCCTCTCTCCGCAGCCCCCCTCAAGACCTGCTTCAGCAAAGCCTTTCTGAACCACAAGCCCAACTTGCGCCAGCACAGCCTCCTCACCCCAGTTCTCCCTCCTCAGACCCACCGAACGTGGGCAGGAGGCCCGTTCCACAGGCTCTGCGCCCCCTGCTTCTTCCAAGTCCTGCCCAGCGGGCACGACACAAAGGACCAAGATGCAGCAGCAAACAGACCGGGGCCACAGTCCTGCCACTCTCAGCGCCACCCTCCTCCCTGGCAGACACAGGCAACAACAGCAGCGGGACAAAAGCTCTCCTCCCCCCCCCCACCTCCCGGTTCTAGAGCGACACGGACAAACAAGCCGCGCTCACCTGGGCTTTGGGGGCATCTCCTTGGCATCCTGGAGGCTGAACCAGCTGCTGCTGCTGTTCCTACTCCTGCCCCTCTCGTCTCCGGCCGCCACCACCACCCGGGGGGACGGCTCCCCGCTCTTCCCGCCGCCCTCTTTGCTGCTCCCCCGGCGGAAGAAGCCGGTCTTGGAGAACTTCTTCTCCTCTTCCTCCTCCCCTTCCTCCTCCTGCTGGGGTCTCACCCTCCGGACGTCCCCGGAGAAGACCATGGGCGTGGCGATCTGGATGGGCTTGCTCTCGGCGTGTAAGGCGGCTGCAGCTGCCGCCGCCGCGGCCGCCTCCTCCTCCTCCCTCCTGGCCCTGACGCGGCGCTTGTTGAGGGCAATCGTCTTGACGGAGAGCTTGTCTTCCTCCTGGGCTGCCAGGATGGGAGGGGAGGGGATGAAGCGGGGAGGGTCTTTGGGGGGCCCCTTCGGGAGGATGCCGCTGGACCACGGCGGCAGGTCCGGCTCGGGGGCGGCCGGGGGCTCGGATCCAAAGGCCTCCTCGGGCGGCTTGCTGGCGGTGATGCCCTGGGGGGCGGCGGCGGCAGGAGGAGGAGCGGGCGCTGCGGAGAGGAAGGAAGGCTTTGGCATGGGCTCCTCGCAGTAGACGTGGCTCCCGTTGATGCACAGAGAGGACCGGGAGATGGGATCGTTTTGCGGCTTCAGGCTCTGGGTCGACTGCGAGGCCTCGTCGCTGAAGGCCCTCTTGTGGGTGAGCTTCGGGGAAGGCAGGAAGTCTCTGACTGGAGAGGAAGACAGAGGAGGGGAAGGGTAACTGGTGGGGCCAGCCGTCTGCATCGCCCACAAGGCCCCCCAACCACCTGAGGGGCTGCCCCTTTCCGGCTCTTGAGCTGCACGTGCCAGACAGGAGGCTAGAGGCACCGACTGCAAAATCCCTGAGGAGACCCCCTTCCAGGCCCTGTTCAAAGTGCTGGGAGAGGGTCTCATGGAGCATTGGGATAAAGGTAAAGGTGAAGGGACCCCTGACCGTTAAGCCCAGTCGCGGACGACTCTGGGGTTGCGGCGCTCATCTCGCTTTACTGGCCGAGGGAGCCGGCGTACAGCTTCCGGGTCATGTGGCCAGCATGACTGAGCCGCTTCTGGCGAACCAGAGCAGCGCACGGAAACGCTGTTTACCTTCCCGCCGGAGTGGTACCTATTTATCTACTTGTGCTTTGACGTGCTTTCGAACTGCTAGGTTGTCAGGAGCAGGGACCGAGCAACGGGAGCTCACCCCGTCGCGGGGATTCGAACTGCCGACATTCTGATTGGCAAGCCCAAGGCTCTGTGGTTTAACCCACAGCGCCACCCGCATTGGTATAAGAACCTACAAAAAGCCCTTCGTCGGCAGCAGGATCAGGCCAAAGGGGGCCCATTTTGTCCAGCATCTTGTTCTCACAGGGGCCGGGCCCAGTGCCACAGAAGCACAGGAACCTCAGGAGAGCATCTGCTGGATCAGGCCCATGGCCCTTCTAGTCCAGCCTCCTGTTCTCAAGTTGGCCAACTCGATGCCCAAATGGCAAGCACCAAAGCTGGACTCTGCCCACCTGGGATTCCTAGAAGCTGTGGCCTGATCCAGCTCCGACCAGGCTCTCCTTATGCCCCCTACAAAGTCACATTGTGTTGCTGGGATTGGAGCGGATGATCCTTAAGGTCCCTTCCCACTCTACGATCTCTCAAATACTATGAGAGGCATCATCATCGGAGGCCCTTCTCCACTTCCCTCCTCACAGAGAGGTCTGGAGGGTGGCCCCACGAGAACAGGCCTTTTCAGTGGTGGCTCCCTGCTTGGATGATACTCTCCCCAGGGAGGCTCACCTGGAGCCTACACTAAATACCTTTAGGCGCCAGGTGAAAACATTTCCATTCAATCTATGGCCCTTTTCATGTGTCCAGGAGGTGGGAGTAATGTTTTTTAAATATTATATTGTGCATTTTATGTTTGTATGTTATAAACAGCCCCGTGATTTTGGAAGAAGGGCAGTCTATCAATTTGTTTATTTATTTAAAAATGTGACCTTTAAGTACAGTCATACCTCCGCTTACGTCCCCTCTGGATACGTAAACTTCAGGATGCGAACGCGGCAAACCCGGAAGTCTTTTTCCGGATTTCGCCGCATGCGCAGAAGCGTTCTATGCACCACGCACATGAGCGCTAAGCTGAGCGCATACACAGAAGCGGTCCTCCAGTTGCGAATTCCTCAGGATGCGACCGGACCTCCAGAACGGATCCCGTTTGCAACTTGAGGTACCGCTGTGACTGTATTTCCTCAGCAAAGTAGCGCACCTTTCTAGGCTCTACTTAATCACAGAATCACAGAGTCAGAAGGGTCCCCCCCGGTCATCTATCCCAACCCCGCCCTCGACCAGATATTCCACCAGCCCCCCTCCCTCTTACCAGAGCGGTCGATGGAGAAGCTGCTGTGGCGGCTGGGCGAGGGCACCATGCCCGCCTCGGAGGGTCCGATGCCCACCAGGCTGCCGGCCGAGGAGAGGGTGCTGTCGGAGCCCAGGGAGGTGTTCGACTGGGTGAGGGAGGACTTGCGCAGCTTGTTCTTGAAGAAGAAGCCGCCCTTGGCCTTGGCCTTCTTCCCCGCCAGGCCAAAGTCCTCGTCGAGGGCCCCGCTGCTGCTGGGGACGATGGCCGAGGCAGACTCCAGGTCGTACTTCTGCCTGCCGTGCAGCTTGTCCTTCAGCTTCCCAAAGGGCGACCGGGGCTTGTCCTTGATGGACAGGTCAAACATGCTGGCCGTCAGGCTGTGGCGGGTGAACTGGATGCTCAGCTGGATCTCCCCGCGCTCCTTCTCCTTCTTGCCAGGCTTGGAGTGGAGCTTGTACCACCTGCAGGAGGGGCAAGAAACCCGTGAGAAATGTGCCAGGCCAGGGGCCCCTCTAGTCCCCCATCCCGTTCTCACAGAGGCCGGTTATCTCTGTTCCCCCCTCCCCCGCCAGGATCCATCCCTAATGTGTAAGAAACTCAAATCTCTGAGCATGAACATGTCCTCTGGAACTCCCTGCCTCTTGACATCAGGAGCCTCAACTGTCCTCTTTTCAGAGCCTGCTCAAAACACCCAAGACGTTTAGGGAGTTTCCACCTTCTTTCACTGTATGGTTATTTTAGCTTTTTAAAAAAGTCTTAAATCATTATTAATTCCTCTCCTTGAAAAAATTATTGTTTTATCTGTTTTGCAAACTCTAATGCCCACCTGACAGCCCAGCCCTGGGAACCCAAACTGGCTGACTCCCCTTCCCAAATAAAAATAACCACTTGGTTTCTTACCCACCCTTCGCCCGAAGGTCCCAGGGCGGGTCACAACAATTTAAAGCTCAACATTAAAAGCATATTAGAAGCCGTATTCTTTTGTAAGGCAAGATTCTAAAAGTACAAGGAATCAGCAATGTGGTAAACACAACCAAGCAGTAAAAACTGCAACACATGCACAAAACAAAACAAAATAAAATTTGCTCTGTATGTGTGTGTCTGTAATTATTAAAATTTCCAAATATTTTCACAACAACCCTCATGTCAAATAATTACATTATTTCATAAGCTGACTTCCTCCCCACCCCACGGTGTTTTTACTCAAACAATTTCTCCTGCGTTACATCTTTATCCATTACAAAAACTTTCTCTACTGAAATTATTTCGTCATTTTTCTTCCGCTGCTGAATAATTGGACGGCTGTCGCTTAGTGGAGAGCAGTTTCCGTTTCAGATTTCTCATGGCGTTGCAGCCCCCACCCCCTTTCTGCTCTCGTGTGTCCCATTTCCAAATCCTCCCCCCAGCCCCACGTTCTCCTCTGGGTGTTGCCTGATCCAACCCCACGTCCTTCACAACCCTAAAACACCACAAGCCCCAGCACAGCCTCTTGCTCCTCCCATGGCGCAAGGCAAACCGTTTTCACCCCAAAGGTCCAGGAACAAGAGAGGCTGCAGCAGCACCTCCAAAACAAAGAAAGCTTTGGGGGGGGGGGGTAGAAGGGAAGAGTAAGATCTCTCGCAGTGTCTCGCAGTGAGAGATTTCACTTTCTTGGGCTCCATGATCACTGCAGATGGTGACAGCAGTCACAAAATTAAAAGACGCCTGCTTCTTGGGAGGAAAGCAATGACAAACCTAGACAGCATCTTAAAAAGCAAAGACATCACCTTGCCGACAAAGGTCCGTATAGTTAAAGCTATGGTTTTCCCAGTAGTAATGTACGGAAGTGAGAGCTGGACCATAAAGAAGGCTGATCGCCGAAGAATTGATGCTTTTGAATTATGGTGCTGGAGGAGACCCTTGAGAGTCCCATGGACTGCAAGAAGACCAAACCTATCCATTCTCAAGGAAATCGGCCCTGAGTGCTCACTAGAAGGACAGATCCTGAAGTTGAGGCTCCAGTACTTTGGCCACCTCATGAGAAGAGAAGACTCCCTGGAAAAGAGCCTGATGTTGGGAAAGATGGAGGGCACAGGGAGAAGGGGAGGACAGAGGACGAGATGGTTGGACAGTGTTCTCGAAGCGAATGGCATGAGTTTGGCCAAACTGCGGGAGGCAATGGAAGACAGGAGGGCCTGGCGTGCTCTGGTACATGGGGTCACGAAGAGTCGGACACGACTGAACGACTGAACAACAACAGAGGGGAAGAGGGACACGGCTGCTGTGAGGCCTTGCATGCCCCATGGTCTGCTCAAAGGCAGGATGCGAGCCACAACTGGCTCACAGCTGATCTGGGAGGATGGAAGCCTTCCCCGCGTTTGATTATTTGTAGAAATCATTCCTTTGTTCCTTGCCACAAACACCATTGTTGTCTCATAGGCAGCCTGTCAGGTTTAGCATGAGTTGAAAGCCTTTCAGTTTTGGGCCCCCCAGGGTGCAAATTGGTCAGGCGTCTCCTGAAGCACACCCCAAACCCCCTAAACCCCAAGTAGGTTTGGGACCAGCGCAAGGAAGTCCCCTTCCCCTGGCAGGCCAAGCTGTGCAGCTGGGACACACCCGTGCCAACCTGGGTGCCCAAGACACACACGGACGCCAACCTTGCAAGACCCCAGAGGTCCTGGCAGCTGCTTGCACCCATCACCCTCCGACTGCAGGGAGCTCTTTGAAACAAGGTTCCTCTGCAGCAGGATCCCCCAAACGTGGGACGCCAGCTGTTGTTGAACTACAACTCCCATCAGCCCTAGCTAGCAGGACCAGGGGTCAGGGATGATGGGAATTGTAGTGCAGCTGGAGACCCAAGGATGGGAGTTGGGAGACCCAAGGCTCTACATTCTTCTCCCCGCCCCCTGCAGTGTTTGAAATTCCCTGGGGACCAGGCACATTTTACAGGGGCGCGGGTCCGATTGTGACCACATGGAGATTTCTGGGCGCCAGGTTGGCAACAGACGTTGCCATTGAGCAGTGTGTAGCAAAAGACCATCATCCCCCAATTGTGCTTCTGAGCAGCCGTGGGAATCCCGGACGAATGTATGCACCTGCCCAGCCCAGCATCCTGGTCTCATGGTAGACAACCAGCTGTCTCTTCTGGAAAGCAGGCGGGCAGGACCCCCCCTCCCCACGGTCTCCAGCAAGTGGCAGCACACAGCCAGCGGTGGGGCCATATATACTGCCCCCCCCTTTCAGCTGCCAAAGAAGTGGAGATCTTCAGCTTTTGTTTGAGCAGAGGAGAACTGGGTCCAGTTTCAGGCCAGGTCAGAACAGAGGAGAGCATCCATTTTCTCCACCAAGTTGTCCGCAAGGCCATCACAGCAGTGGACTCCAAGCCTTCCTGGGAAGCAGAAGACAGACTGCAAGAGGAATGCTTTGATGGTGTTTCCTGCTTGGCAGGGGGTTGGACTGGATGGCCCTTGGGGTCTCTTCCAACTCTAGGATTCTAGGATTCTATGGGGCCTTCAAATGGGCTCCAGCTCTCAGCAAGTTCTCCTTTGCCTACACCGGGCTCCCCCACACACACAGGGGGGCAGCATGCTGCAGGCCAGAAGCACAGAAGACATAAGAATGTAGTAAGAGCCGGCTGGATCAGGCCCATGGCCCATCTAGTCCAGCCTCCTGTCCTCACAGGGGCAAACAAGCAAGCACTTCTCCAGCCCAGGCGCATCTCTGACCACCCATAACTGATCTTCAGAAGCATCGCTGCCTCCGACTGCGGAGACAGAGCATAGCAATTGTGGTGGGGAGCCCCCAATAGCCCCCCCCCCCCCCCCCCCCCCGCTTCCACAAGTCCTCCTTTATTTTAATTATTTTTTATATTTACAGACCAACCTTCACCTGAATATCACAGGGCAGTTTGAGGTATAGAAGCACAAACAGTAACTCCCCAACACACACACACACACACAGATACATTCTTTAATCAGCCAAAGGCCTTGAGAAAAGGAACATTTTCACCTGGAGCCTAAAACTATATAATGACGGCGCCAGGCAAACCTCCCTATTTAGGGACGTTTTTAATGTTTAATGCTGTATTGTGTTTTTAATATACGGTTGGGAGCGGCCCAGAGTGGCTGGGGAAACCCAGCCAGATGGGCAGGGTATAAATAATTTTATTATTATTATTATTATTATTATTATTATTATTATTATTATTATTCCACAAATAGGGAGCCACTGCGGAAAAGGCCCTGTTCTCGTGTTACCACCCTCTGGACCTCACGTGGAATAAACACAAGAAAAGGGGCCTCAGATGACGAATGCGGAGTCCAGGACAGCTCATATGGGGAGAGGCTGTCCTTGAGGTATTGTGGCCTGCGAGTGCTCCAGTTGGAGAACAGCCTTTCCCAAAGGTGTCATGGGCTTTGAAGACACTTGAACTCAGGACACAAGGGGGAAAAGTGGTAAGAGGAAGGCACGCTTGGCAAATCCACACCGGGATCAACTCCCGCCCGGGAACCAATGTCCCCACTGTGGAAGGATCCAGAATTGGCCTCCACAGTCACTTACGGACTCATTGTTAAAACCGTGTTTATGGAAGACAATTTTACTCGGCTACGAGGGAACGCCAAAGAAGAAAGAATTGCGGTCCTGAGTCGTTAAGGCTTTACGGATCAGAACCAGCACCTGGAATTGCATCTGGAAGCCAGTTGGCAGCCAATGCAGTGGGGCCAGGATTGCCGTTCTCTGCTCAACTTGTCCTGCAACGGTGAGTAATCTGACTTCTGCGTTCTGAACCGTCTCCAGGGGCAGCCCCACATGTGGTACGTTGCAGTAATCTAACCTAGAGGTTAGATTTGAAGCCGTCCAGGCTCGTCCCCAGCTCCCAACACAGACACCACCCCTTCCAGGGGGCTTTCGCTTTCCCCAAAGGACGGGGAGCCCCATGGCAGAAATCTGCGGCAGCCCAGGATGGAGGCGGGGGGGGGGGGACGACGACGACCATGGAGAGCGAAAACAGGGCAGCAGCCGCCCAGAGGAGTCTCCCCGGTGGAAAGGCCTGCCAGGAACAGGGGCAGCAGCCGGTGAGTCAGGGAAAGACTTTCCACTCAGGGGAGGGTGGAGACCCAGCGCAGCCAAAACAAACATGTTGTCCGCTTCAGCCAGGCTGTGTATCTTGACCAGCAGAAACACAGCTGTCCCCAAGAGCAGCTACGCCAGACACCCCTCCCCCTTTTCCTTTTCTTTCATTGCAGACTGAGCTCCGGTCTGTCCACATGCAAAACGCGCAATGGACTCAGGTTCCGTCCCCTCGAGAAAACAAGCAAGCCCACCAATGCCAGCAGCAGGAACGCAGGCCAAAGTCAGGCAGGTATTTGTTGTATTTGTTTGAGTACAGGGGTCGGCAAACTTTTTTCAGCAGGGGGCCGGTCCACTGTCCCTCAGACCTTGTGGGGGGCCAGACTATATTTTGAAGGGGGGAAATGAACAAATTCTTGTGCCCCACAAATAAACCAGAGATGCATTTTAAATAAAAGGACACATTCGACTCATGTAAAAACATGCTGATTCCCGGGCCGGATTTAGAAGGCGATTGGGCCGGATCCAGACCCTGGTCCTTAGTTTGCCTACCCATGGGTTTAAGAAAACCGCCCCCCCGGACCTTTTGCCCCCCGCAAAGGATGGATCCTTGGCTCAGACACCCCAACACGGCAATTGCGCTCTTGAAAGGGAATAACCCCCCCCCCCAGCAAACTGTAAACCCCTGCAAATAAGTAATAAAACTCTGCAAATGAATTGCTTTCCGTATGTGACAGTTTGGCTGCATTTCCTGCAAAAGCAAAAAGGGGTGAGTGGGATGGGGGGAAATGCAGCAGCAGCAGCAGTAGTAGTAGTAGTAATAATAATAATAATAATAATAATAATAATTTATTATTTATACCCCGCCCATCTGGCTGGGCCTCCCCAGCCACTCTGGGCAGCTTCCAAAACAATATTAAAATACAATAATCCACCAGACATTAAAAGCTTCCCTAAACAGGGCTGCCTTCAGGTGTCTTCAAAAAGTCTGGTAGTTGTTTTTCTCTTTGACATCTGGTGGGAGGGCATTCCTCAGGGCAGGTGCCACTACCGAGAAGGCCCTCTGTCTGGTTCCCTGTAACTTGGCTTCTCGTAATGAGGGAACCGCCAGAAGGCCCTCAGTGTCCGGGGAGAATGATGGGGGTGGAGACGCTCCTTCAAGCAGTGCTTGGAACAGGTTCCCCTCCGGGCCTGGAGGCAACCACCTGTCTGGCACAGGGTGGTTCTCTTTCTCCTATCTCCCCCCCTGCCCCCGCCATATCCTGACTTAGAGCATCTGCTGCCTAAGGCCCATGACCCGGAAGCAGCCCATGAGGGTTGGGGACATAGGTTTCCAGGTAGGAGTTGATCCCGGCGTGGATTTGCCAAGCGTGCCTTCCTCTGAGTGCATTTCTCCCTTTCGTCCTGAGTTCGAGTGTCTTCAAAGCCCACGACACCTTTGGGAAAGGCCTTTTTGGTAGTGGCACCTGCCCTGTGGAACGCCCTCCCATCAGATGTCAAGGAAATAAACAACTATCTGACTTTTAGAAGACATTTGAAGGCAGCCCTGTTTAGGAAGTTTTTAATGACTGGTGTTTCAATGTATTTTTAATCTTTTGTTGGAAGCCGCCCAGAGTGCCTGGGGAAACCCAGCCAGGTGGGCTATTATTATTATTATTATTATTATTATTATTATTATTATTATCATTATTATTTTCTCCAATTGGAGCGCTTTCAGGCCAGCGTTTCCCAATTATTGTTGTTTATACTACATTTTTTAACATTTGCCTTGAGACAGTCTTTCAACCTCTTTTGTTGTCCACCAGCCATTACGCTTTCCATTTTTAAGTTCGGAATACAGTAGTTGGTTTTTGGAAGACGATAATCAGGCATCCGTGCAACATGACCGGTCCTACAAAGTTGGTGTTGAAGAATCACCGCTTCGACACGGGTGACCTTTGCTTCTTCCAGTTACCCCACGCGGGACTGAGAAACCCCCTGCAATGAGCCCCCGGGGTTCGGCCTGACATCTGAACACAGCCAGAGTTCGGAAACAAACCCTGGGTCCTCCCCCCCCAAAAAAAGCCTTCTCCTGCGCCTTTAAACAGTGGGAGATGTTTGAAACTGAAGGGGGCAGCTCTGCCCGACTGCTCTGAAGGAAGACTGGGCTGGGGTGGGTGCTGAAGCAGAGTTTCCAGCGGCAAGGGGGGGCGCTAGCTGGCCCACCCCCCTCCCTCCAGTCTCTGGGCCCCTCCTTGCGGAAATATGCTGCTCTCAGCAAAAAACCAGCCGCTGACCTCAGAGCAAAGTGCGCAGGCTCCTTACACCAGTGAGCAGAACTTAGTCCAAGCAGAAAAACCGGGGTGGGGGGGCAGGAAGGGAGGGGTGCTTGCAGCACACCCAGCCGGCAGCTGCTGGTGGGCGAAGGAAGGCTGCCGAAAGGCCTACAGGGCATTCCAGGGAGTCTTTCTGCAAACACCCACATGGACTCTCACATGCCGGGTGGGGCAGGCCGGGGGGGGGCAGGCCGGGGGGGGGAGCTGCTCTTGGAGAGCTCAGCAGAAGATTTGATGGAGCCTCTCTCAAGCCTCACAGGCCCCCTGGCCCTCCTCCTCCTTCCGAGAGCGGTGCTCTGGCCTGCCTCTTCCCTGCAGTTTGCAAACCTTCTCCTGCCACCAGCAGAGATCACATCTAGAGCAGCAGCAGCAGCAGCAGCCCACACGGCATGCGCACAGACTCGCACAGAGACACACAGGCGCACTCTTCTCCCACAGGCGCACATGGGTGAAGACAGGGTCCAATTGCCCCCCCCCACCAAAGCAGCGTCAAAGCCATTCCTGCAACGTCCAGGGGCTCACAGCCTCCAAGCCACACACACACACAATCTGAGCGCAGGCGGGGGGCTTCCCCCTTCTGAGTCGGGGGGGGGGCTCCCCGCCTCCCACCGTCCCGCCGGAGGCGACACACAAGTGCCTTAAGCCCTGAACAGCCGCCCATTGTCTGCTCACATGCCTGGGCTTTGGAGCTTAGCACCAAATATGACGGGGGGGGGGAAGCGCCGTGGGAAAATTGCGCTTTGCAGGAGCCCCCCACCCCCAGAGGAGGAGTGAGGGGGCACTGTGGGAACCGGGGCGCACCCGTGGAGTAACACAGCAGCCAGCCCTGAGCCCCCAAAGGAAATGCCAGGAAAGGGGAGAAGCAGAGTCCGGCCTGGGGGGCCTGGAATGCCCTGAAGAGGATGCCAACCCTCCTTTGCATTGGCAGCCAGTGATTTCACAGGCTTCAAGTTACAAACACACAAGGCAAAGAGGAGACCTGAGGCCTGGAAGGATTTTAGAGAGAAAGAGAGAGAGAAAGTGTGTGTTTGTGTGTTTTGTGCAGCGCCTCTGGTCCAGCATCATGGGAAACTCACAAGCGAGACGCAAGCACAAGAGACTTCTCCGCACTTGCAATTCCCCCCATTCAGAGAAAACTACGGCATCCACTTTCCTCTGAACACTCCCTATAAGCCCCTGCAGAGAGAGGGGCTGCTGCTCTTCAGGACCCCCCACCCTAAGAGGGCTTGCTAAAGGTTGGCCCTGCAGGCGGAGGTCCCGTTGCCGCCCCCCCCCCCGCCCCACAGGCCTTTGTCCTGCCTTTGTGGGGGGGGGGGCTCTGGGTGTTCAAGGAAGCCAAGATCCCAGAAGATCACAGGAAACTATCCAAGGATTCTTAAACTGAAATCTACCCAGTGCCATAGAGGGGAGGCAGGACACAAATCAAGAGTAGAGAATCATCACATTTCAAAGGTGGGGTGGACCCCCAGCGGTCATCTAGTCCAGCCCCCTGCAATGCAGAAGTCTCGGCCGCAGGTTCCAAAACGTCCCCCTTTGGAAGATCTCAAGACCCTCCTGACGGCAGCAATCCTGGGACGGAAAGTGGCTCAAAGGCTCTTTGAGATCTCGCCCCAAGATCTCGCTCTGGGGTTGTGGGTTTCGACAGCGCCAGGAAACCCCTCCGCCCGCAGAGTCGGAAAGGAGGTCTTGCAGCAGCAGCAGCAGGAAACCCCTCCGCCCCCTCCCCATGCAAAGATTGCGCCACAGCCGCCCAGGCGGGGCGAGGAAGAGGGCGATTGCGACACCCACGGGATCCTCCTGCAGGGACCCCAGGAGGAAGGAACGGAGGGAGGGGAGGCAGCCTGCCTCTCAACAGCAGGAGGAAAGAGGAACAGGGGGGGGCCACGGAGGGTGCCCCCAGGCAGGGCTGAGGGGAGCAGGCGCCTCTCGCAGCTTTGAAGGCTCTTCTGAGCCAGACGTCCTGGCCCCAAACACAGGGAGAGGCTCTCTTCCATCTGCCCCAGAGGCAGGCAGGGGCTGAAACAGGGAAACTGGGAGAGAAGAGGAGCCCAATTGGGGGGGGGGGGTTGTTCTTTGATGCAGCTGTTCAGCGCTGGGTCAGCAGATCATGGGGACGAAAAGGAGCGGAGGCTGGGGGACTTGGGGATAAGAACAGAAGAACATAAATGAATCGGGGGGGGGGCACTTAAAAGTACTCCCCCTCCCCCAAAAAAGAGTCCTTTTTGCTCAGGATAATTCAGATGGAAATTCCCAGGTGTCAAAAAAGGCTGTTTATGTACAGGTGAAAATCGAAAAATTAGAATATCGTGGAAAAGTCCATTTATGTAAGCAATTGTTTTCATTAGCTACTGGAGTTTAATATATGAGATAGACTCATGACATGCAAAGCGAGGTGTGTCAAGCCTTTATTTGTTGAAATTGTTAATTTGGGGTGCTCATCAGCTGTACGCCATAATCATCACAATTATAACAAATAAAGGCTTGAGATATCTCGCTTTGCATGTCGTGAGTCTATCTCATCTATTAGTTTCACCTTTTAAGTTGAATTACTGAAAGAAATGAACCTTTCCACGATATTCTAATTTTTCGAGTTTCACCTGTATGCCACTACTACGGCCCCATGTTTTGTTAGCCCCAAAATGGAAAACAAGTGAGGTCCCAACTGAAGAAGAATGGGAACTTAAGCTGATGAAATATGCGCAGCTGGCAGACTTAACTTGTAGAATAAAAGATCAAGAAGAACATAGGTTTTTTAAAAATGGAAATGTTTAATGAATACAGTGGTACCCAGAAGCATTTTGTCACACGCGCATGCGCAGAAGCACTCTGCCGCGCCACGCACATGCGCAGAACAGGCACCTCCGGTTGTGAATTCCTCAGGATCCGACCGGAGCTCCAGAACGGATCCTGTGCGCAACCAGAGGTACCACTGTATATGGGTGGAAATTGTGTACATTTGAAAACGTTGGCAGCATTAAGATAAATCCGACAGCGTAAATAAGTTTTGATGGATGCAATAATGGAACACTGAATGGTTTCGTTTATGTCAAATATGCAGGGATGTATGGCATGCAAATTGAGCCATGGAAGGAGAAGAAGGGAAGTCAAATGATATTTTAAGGTTGTTCAAATGAATATGCTAAAATGTAAAATAGAAAAACTTAATTATACCAAAAAAGAACATAAGGAGAGTCCCCTGGATCAGACAAAGGCCCCATCGAGCGCAGCATCTTGTCCTCCCAGTGGCCAACCAGATGCCTGTGGGAAACCTGCAAGCAGGATCCGAGCACAAGAGCCACTCCTGCATGGCAGAGGGTTGGACTAGATGACCCTCGGCGCCCCTTCCAACTCTGCAATTCTCTGCTTTTAGGAACTCTCCCCTCCTGTGCCTCCCAGAGGCTGGTATTCAGAAGCATTTCTGCCTCCAGGTGGGGTGCCCTCTGACCTCGGTGTGCAAACCAATTGGGGGAGGACGGCCAAGAGGCTGGTGCCTGGATAAGGGGAGCCCCCCCCCCGGTAGTTCAGGAGCAGAACACCTGCTCTGCATGCAGAAGGGCCCTGGTTCCATCCCCAGTGGCATCTGCCGGCAGGGCTAGACGGGTCACCTGGAGAGCCACAGGCAGTCAATGTGGTCCAACCTGAGCATGACGGACCCAGGTCTGATGCTGCAAAAAGCATCTCCCTCCGCTCCTAAATCCCAACTTTGGTGCAGAGAATCAGGCAGGATAAGGAAGCAGCAAGTAGCCTCTTCAGGGCCGGATCCAAGCGCACCCCGCTGCTGCCAACATAGAGGCAAGAGCAAGGTGCAAATGGGGGTCCGTCCACCCCCACAAACACACACTCCATGCGGTCCTCATTGCCAGAGGACTATTGCGCTCATCAAATGCCAACTGATGTGGTCCCTGCATCCCTCTCCAAGGCTGGGCCCATGAGGGAGGAAAGCATCGCTGGTCTGGATGGGCCTGGACTCTCGGATTCTGAAGGGACCCCGATGCTCATGAGAAGCTGGCCGGGCTCTCTTCGGGGACCCCAAGGAGGCTGCAAAGGCTGCTTCTGCGGCCTCCAAAGTGCACTTAGTTAGGGAGCTCTCCCTAACGCAGAGACTCCATCCATCTTCTTGACAGTTCAAACAAAGCTCTCCAAGGCCGGGCTTCTGCCGCTTCTCCGGCTCTGCCAGCCAGACGCATTTTGCAAAACGAGAAACGGGGACGGCACACAGGAAGCGCATTAGTCTGCCCAGCGGCCCCATTAGGAGGAGGAGGAGGAGATCGAAAGCCAGAACCGCCACTGGTTCTCCTCTCCGCAGACACAGCCCGGCTCTGCCTGCCAAGCTCCAGTCGGGCAGCCTGTTTGCAGATCTGTCACGCTGGGTCAAAACAGGGAGGCGGCCAGGCCAGCGCCAGCAGCAGCAGCCAAAGCCAGAGACCAGGCAGACTTTATCTGCAGCGCACAGCAGAGGGATGGCTCAGAAGCAGGGCATTTCCATTCCCAGGCCAGGGAGGGGCAGCTGTGCCACTCGGAACAATACCCTTTGATGAATTACCAAAGCAGCGGGAGAGTTCGCTCCTCCTCCAACAGGGAGGGAGAGAAAGGATCCACGGGTGCCCCTGTTCGATTCACTAGGTGCATCTAGAATGCCACAGAGTGTTGGGTTGGGAAGTCTGTAGAGAAACTTTGTATGGTGGAAAATGTATGAGGCGTAAACAGAAAAATGGATAATGCATTTTTTGGGTAAAAAAACCAGATCAGACCCATCAAGCAGATGCCCTCAATAGGATTTCTGGAAGCATTATTTATGGTTAATTTTTGGTCCTACCTTCTCATTTCACAGGAAGTGCTCAGGTTTCAGGTATTAAATAACAAGGTAAAGGGCCCCTGGACGGTTAGGTCCAGTCAAAGGCGACTATAAGGTGTGGCGCTCATCTCACTTCAGGCCAAGGGAGCCGGCGTTTGTCCACAGACAGTTTTCCAGGTTATGTGGACAGCAGGATTAAACCGCTTCTGGCGCAACGAGACACCGTGACGAGTGGCAGAGCGCACAGAAACTCCATTTAGCTTCCCACCACAGTGGTACCTATTTATCTACTTGCGCTGGTGTACTTTCGAACTGCTAGGTTGGCAGGAGCTGGGACAGACCACCGGGAGATCGCCCCGTTATCGATTAGTTAATACAAATAATAAAAGACATGTCTTGAAAAACACAGACAAGCAGCAATGACTCTGGAGGGGTACAAAATGCATCTTCGCTCAGGGGAAGTCAACATGGTGCCCCCTGGAAGCTGCTGGACTGAAGCTTCCCCCCCTCAAATCCCCACCCACCAGCCAGGCTACCTGGGATGAAGGGAGCCCATGGCACACCTGCAGAGACTGCAGATGCTGGTCCTGTCCTGGCTGAATGCACAACCGGATTAAGTTGCAATAAGTCAGTTCAGCTCAGCTACGCGTAACATTATGCAGCGGGTGTTTACATCACCCATCAAATTAAGCATCCCTGGCTGATCTCTGCACTTATCCACACCAAGGGAAATTGGGCTCATAGCCACAGCAACCTGAAGGGCAATGGGTGGGAACGAAGGGCGGTGGCACCCAACTGTGGAATGCCCCCCCAAGGGAGGCCCACCCGCCCCGTCTCCAAGCCTCAGTGGCCTTTAAGAAGGAATTTAGGGCGGAATCATTATTACTCCTCTACCCAACCCTCTAGCTTTCCTTTAGTGCTAGCAGCATTTTGCTGTTACTTAGGTTTGGATTATGACATCGAGAGAAAGGTGCAGGACACACCTTTTAATAACACAAAAATATTAAAACTAAAAAATTGTCCAGTAGCACCTTAGAGACCAACTAAGTATAAGCTTTCATGTGCATGCACACTTCTTCGGATACCATAAATATTAATTAAATATTAATTCTTCAGCCTGTGGGAAGGGGTTAACTTTATTTTACTTATATGCAACTCATCACTCCCAGTGGGCTCCCACTCCGGCCTGCAAGTTGCCCCTCAGCATCTGGCCAGAACGGCCTCCCGGCTGCCGGTCCAGGAATCTGCAAAAGCCCCTTTCTTTCTGCTCACAAATGATTGCAAGTGGGCTGCACCATCTCTACAGTCGCCCGCAAGGCTGCACACTCAGATCCGGTGGTGCCCGCAGGTCGGTTGCAAGGAGCGCATGTGTGCACATCCCAGCCTAGCAAGATGATGCTCAGAGAGCCAGCCTCTGCGCCCTAAGACTCTCTGGAGCCCCCAAACTCAAACAAGTGGCAGGCCTGGTGGACTTCGCCATCAACTGCAGCAGTCAAAGGCACATCAATACTTGGCTTATGATGCTCGCGCATGGGGGGGGGGCCCAGGAATTGCAAGGAAGCAAGCAGAGACCAGCCACATTTGGGGAGGGAGCTAATTCAGCCCTCCCCCCCCCCCAAGCTCAAAGCAGCCACCGCCCTCCACTTTCCACAGGAGCCTTGCCCGTCAAGAGACTTAAAGCGCAAGGGATTCCCCCAGGTGCAAATCCTGCCAAGAAAATATTCCGCATTGCATTGCATGTGTGCGAAGGAAAATTGATGGCTGGCGAGAGCCAGGAGGTGCATGTCCCACTTTCCCAGCACACAGGCTGGGGAAAGATTTGGACCGGATCCATTAGCCCACTGAGGAAGTCAGAAGAATCGCAGCCACACCAAACGCGGAGTCCCTGGCAGGGCCTTAAGAGACCAGGGAATGTGTCACAGCAGAAGCTTCCCTAGACCAGAGTCATCTGGTGAAATGGATTGTGGCCACACGCAAACATCTTTTTGTAGGCAGCCTTTCCAGAGTTCAAGCCGTGCTCCAGGCGACTTACAAAAACACATGACAAAAGTAGTCACAAACAATAAATAAAACGCCGCAAAGTACATAACCAAACTGAAGGTTCCCAACAATATCCCAGCCCCCAAAAATACCTACTACAGGGTCATAGAGTTGGAAGGGATTCCCAAGGGTCATCTGGTCCAACCCCTTCCTTGGATCACCACTTTCTCAACCAAGCAGGCCAGCGTATTAGCTAATCAGTCGGTGGATGGGAACCCGGGGGTCTCAAGGACCAGCTCAGTGCACAAAACTCTGCGCCAGGACCCCCCCCCCCCCGCATCTGTTAGCCTTCAAGGCGAAACCAAGACCCTCCTGTGGTTCTGACTGCCAAAATGCCAGCACAGCGGTCCCTGTGGAAGCTGCTGAGCCAGGCAGGAGCTGCGGACCTTGAAAGTGAATCGGGCATGCAGCATCATCGCCTGGTACATCTCCCCTGCTCACCCACCCCGCATGGGCAGAACGGAAGAACTCTTGAGCATCACGGCTCTGAAGCTTCATTCTGACCCACAAGGAGGCCTGGCCAGAGTCCTCCCACTGCGGAGCCCCCAGTCTGCTTTGCCCAAATGCCAAGGCCTCAGCCTCCTGGCCAAACACAGCTGAGCCCCCACAATCACACACACACCCCCACACACACAGCCCCAAAGCAGCCTCGAAGCTCAGGCCTTTTGGCAAAGCAGAAGCCCCCTCAAGCCCCTCCAAGGAATGGCGTACGCACACGAGAAGAGCCTGCGGAATCAGGGCCAGCATCCTGCTGCCACAGTGGCCAACCAGATGCCCGTGTTAGAACCTCATATAGAACAGCCGGGTGCCAAATAGTGCCTTAAGCCAGGGTGGCAGTTGCCAAAGCAGAATAATAATAATAATAATAATAATAATAATAATAATAATAATAATAATAATTTATTATTTTTTCCCCTCCCATCTGGCCGAGTTTCCCCAGCCTCTCTGGGCAGCTTCCAACAGAATGTTAAAATACAATAATCTATTAAACATTAAAAGCTTCCCTAAACAGGGCTGCCTTCAGATGTCTCCTAAAAGTCTGGTAGATGGTTTTCTCTTTGACATCTGATGGGAGGGCGTTCCACAGTGCGGGTGCCACTCCCGAGAAGGCCCTCCGCCTGGTTCCCTGTAACTTGCCTAGTTGCCATTTTGGGGCCAGACGATTGGAAAGTCGTTATTTTCCAATATGACTTTTTGGTTCCTGAAGTTCATTCTGATTGTGCAGGGGAAATCTCACAGACAGAATTCTGCAGTCAAAAATTCTTAAGAAGTGTGCATGCACACGAAAGCTCATACCAAGAACAAACTTAGTTGGTCTCTAAGGTGCTACTGGAAGGAATTTTTTTATTTTTTATTTGGTTTTGACTAGGGCAGACCAACACGGCTACCTACCTGTAACTAGAATTCTGCAGGACGGGGTGTTGGTGTGTGAAAACAGTCTAGAATCCAATGATCCCCAGGTATGCGCCTCCAGGTGGTGGAGATGCTGGGTGCCCGGTCATCTTCACTTGGTCACAAGTGGCCAATAGCTAGGTGCAAAATGCACCTGGCAAATGTCGAAGCTGGATACCTCTGCTGGGAACCACGCAAGCAGGACCAGGGCACAAGAGCCCCCTCCCCCTCCGCCAACCTGGCATTGCTGTCGCTCAACAGAAGCGGTTCCTAGAACAAGGCCCCCATCCTGCCATCCCTTGACCTTCCAACACCAGCTCAAAGCCTTCTTACTCACTCAGGCTTTCGGGGGCCACGTGCAGGAGTTGGGGACACTTTCTGCAGCATATGATGTCTTTGGTACGGGTTTCAAATTCCATGTTATGGGGCCTTTGCATTTTATGGGATTATGCGCTGTGAGCCACTCTGCGGTCTTAGCAGACGAAAGGCAGAATTAAAAACCAAAGCAACAAATTGCTGGTGCCCCCCAGCTACTGTTGGACTCCGGCTGCCACCCCCCTTGACCGCAGGCATGCTAGCTGGGGCTGATGGGAACTGGAAGGAACCCAAGCGGTCATCCAGTCTAACCCCCTGCGATGGTTCCACCTGCTGAAAGCCATTTATTTCACCCCAAGGCAGCTCACAGGCACAAACTCTACAAGACCACGTTTGTGATTGAAGCAGAGGTCTCCCTTGCCCACCCCCCGAGACAGATGCCACTCCCACCACGAGCCCCTTCTCCATACGCAGGCGGGCAAGAGGTGGAGGCTGCGCGCCAGGCCCACGTCAACTGGGCAGCCACACGCCAGGGATGCGGGGAGGGCGCTGGGCCCGTGCCAATGACACCCAGCGGAGCAAGCAGGACCCAAGACGAACTCCTGCGCTACCAAGGCAGGAAAGGAACAGGTCGTACGCTAGGGAAACACGCGCAGGGTGCGTTTTGAGGGAGGGGAACGCAAAACCGAACCAGGCAGATGCGCTGGTGGAAACCTGCTTGCAAAGCATGAAAGAGATTTACATCTGGTCGCATGGAAACATGGGCTGGTGTGCAGGAAGGCCAACCCAACAGGAAAGCTGTTTTTGTTGAGTCAGGAGAGAATGGAGGAGCAGGGGTTGGTTGCAAGGACACGCGTGCCTATTTCCACCCCAGTCTGCTGCCAAAGCAGCCAGGAGTTCCACGAACCTGTGGGTGAGGGGCTGGGGGGTGCATTTTGCAGGGCCACTCTGCTCAACCCAGGCTCCTCAAGCACCCCCCTGCAAAATGCAGCCACTCCCCTCTCTAAAAGCCCACGCCCAAGAGCAGAATCATAGAGTTGGAAGAGACCACAAGGGCCATCCAGTCCAACCCCTTGCCAAGCAGGAAACATGCATGACATTACAAACAGAAGCTCGTGTTTTTAATCTGTCATCGGGCTGGTGCGCACGGGTTTCCCTTGCATGTTTTTGTCTGCCTTCCTCCAATTAACAGCTGCCATGAGGTGCTTGCTAGAGGTGGGGAGGCAGGAAGTGAGTTTAAAGCCTTTAGAAGGAATAAAGACCATTTGGAAGGGAAGCCCAGATGCAAGGCAGGGAAGAGAGATCAACTGGCTGCTTACTCAGCAGGGCACTGGCTCCAACGACGCATGCTTGTTGCTGACTGCCAGACGCAGAATCATAGAATCTTAAGAGCTGGAAGGGACCCTGAGGGTCATCCAGTCCAGCCCCCTGCAATGCAGGAAACTCCGCTAAAGCATGCAAGACAGACGGCCATCCAACCTCTGCTTAGAAACCTCCAAGGAAGGAGAGATTTTGCGGGGCTGGATCAGGCCATCAACCAATGGCTTCCAGGATTAAGCCTTTCCTCCAACTGAAGCCCAGGCCAGAGAGGAATTGCATGAGCTCAGGGCAAGGACCACGGCTAGCCCATCAACGCCAGGCCCCCCAACTCTGGGGCGGGAGACACCACAGACAATATGCTCCCTGCAAGCCCAAGGCGGCAGCTCTCTTGGAGAGGGGCTGGGGGGCTCCAGGACTTGTCCTGCAACGAACAACACGGACATTCGGGGTCCCAAGAGGAAGCCCTCAAGTCTACTCTCAGTCACACACAGAGTTGAGGCACCAGGGACCCCACAATGGCAGAGGAAACGCAACTGACTCTGAACGTGCAAAGCTGCCTTATACAGAGTCAGGCCACTGGCACAACTATCAACAGCAGCAGCAGTAGTAGTAGTAGTAGTAGTAATAATAATAATAATAAATTATTTATACCCCAACAGAATTATTATTATTAATAATGATAATAATAAAGTGATAAAACATCAGACATTAAAAGCTTCCCTAAACAGGGCTGCTTTCAGATGTCTCCTAAAAGTCTGGTAGTTGTTTTTCTCTTTGACATCTGGTGGGAGGGCGTTCCACAGGGCGGGTGCCACTACCGAGAAGGCCCTCTACCTGCTTCCCGGTAATCTCACTTCTTGCAGGAAGGGAACTGCCAGAAGGCCCTCAGCACTGGACCTCAGTGTCCAGGCAGAATGATGGGGGTGGAGACGCTCCTTCAGGTATACAGGACCGAGGCCGTTTAGGGCTTTCAAGGTCAGCACCAACACTTTGAATTGTGCTCTGAAACGACCTGGGAGTCAATGAAGGTCTTTCAGAACCGGTGTTTTGTGGTCTCGGCGGCCGCTCCCAGTCACCAGTCTGGCTGCCGCATTCTGGATTAGTTGTAGTTTCCAAGTCACCTTCAAAGGTAGCCCCATGTAGAGCGCATTGCAGTAGTCCAAGCGGGAGAGAACCAGAGCATGCACCACTCTGGCAAGACAGTCCACGGACAGGTAATGTCTCATCCTGCATACCAGATGGAGCTGGTAGACAGCTGCCCTGGACACAAAATTGACCTGCGCCTCCATGGACAGCTGTGAGTCCAAAATGACTCCCAGGATGCGCACCTGGTCCTTCAGGGGCACGGTTACCCCATTCAGGACCAGGGAGTCCTCCACACCAGCCTGCCCCCTGCCCCCCCCCAAAATAATACTTCTGTCTTGTCGGGATTCAACCTCAGTCCGTTAGCTGCCATCCATCCTCCAACTGCCTCCAGGCACTGACTGGCAGAGGCTCTCTGGGGTTTGAGGCAGGGGACGTTCCCATCCTGCCTGGAGAAGATGCTGCCACTGGGGACTGAAGCTGGGTGCTCTGCCAATGAGCCCCCCATCAGGTGAATGCAGGGTGGCCCTTGCAGACTCCTACACCTTCCCCTGGGGGTCCCACCAACAGGCCTTTCCACATCTCTTGGATGCTTGACCCTTAAGGGATTATTAACACACAAGTCACTGGGAGGAGGGACACACACAGAGACCCAAAGAGGTTGTGTGTTGCAGTTTGCTAACCAAATTAACAACGTTCCTGCAGTGAGGTACGCAGGGCTAAAGCAGGCTCTCACTAAAAGAGTCAGCAGCCACAGGGCAGGAGCAGAAAGGCCCCACACCCCTGGCAGGTGAAAGGCTTTCCTGCCCCATAGGGAGTCAACTCCCTTTGGGTCCTTGAGCTCCAAAAGCATCTCCTAGTCTATGGTGGGACTCATGTGCCTCTCAGGCACAGACGTATATACAGCTTCAACATCTGGCACCGGGCACAGAATTTTTTCGTTATTTTTTCTAAGATGAAATTGCTGCGTAGAATTTCTATCAGCCTTGGGCAGAGCCGTGTGAGTGAAGCACACCTGCAGGAAGTATTTGGGTCACGAGAACGTCTTCCTGAGAGCTGTGCCGGGTCTTTGAGGAGCTCCCCAAAGGGATGTCAGAGCCGCCGTCTCCTGTCAATCCCTTTTGCACATCAAACACCCCTTCAGGTCAGTCACCCCTTCATCCCTCAGGTGGGAGAGGGAGCGGAAGGGATCTCCCTTGCAAAACACAGGTGCTCCCATTACGGAGGGCCTTCTCGGTGGTGGCGCCCGCCCTGTGAAACGGCCTCCCGTCAGATGTCAAGGAAATAAACAACTATCGTCACCAGCAAAGGATATTTCCACAGCCCCCATTGCAGGAAGGCTACAGGCTGGTGATGGGTGCCACAGCCTCAGGGGGAGAGCAGCTGGCGACAAGGTAGAGGGTCCCCGCTCCCACCCCCACTGGCAGCATCTCCAGGCAGGGCTGGGAGAGGATTCCAGCCTGAAACCCTGGAGAGCCACTGCTGCCAGTCAGAGTAGGCAGCACTGAGCTAGATGGAGCCAGGGGCCTGACTCAGGAGAAGGTCGCTCCCTATGGTCCTATCTGGGCCCTGCAGGCAGCGCCACTCTGGCCCTTTCTCAGGCTACCTCAAAGGGCTCTTGCACACCAGGGTTGGAAGGAGCTAATCGTCCAAGGGCGCACTGAACGCAGGTTATCATTGTCGCCCCAACGGAATGTCTAGGCACTGTTTTCCCCCTGCAAAGTTTGCAGTTGGTGTTGTTCTTAATTTCCTTTCTATGCTGCTTTATATTTTAAGGGGGGGGAATCTCCAAACGGTTTGCAACACATTAAAACCAGGGTTAGAAACTCAGGTGTAGAAGCGAATCGCCAAATGGCACCATAAACTTTGGTTACGGTTGCCACAACATAAAGTTGTTCCCTCCCCCGCCCCAGCAGTTCCCATGCAAGGTTTCGGGCGGGGGGGGGCGCACCCAGTAGCCCCACTTGGCTGACACGCTAAGCTCAGGCCTCCCCGCAAGAAGAGGGGGCTGGAGGGGGAGGCTGAGCTTTGCCTAACCAGGGCAGGGGCGTCGTTCGGGAAGCAGGAGGGGGAGAAGCGTTCACCACCTGCTTTCCTTCCCCAAAATGAGCCTTTCGAAGTCTGCAGGAAGCCCTTCTCACCCCGGGAAATCGGGAGTGGCTGGACCTTTGGTCTGTTGCATAGTTAGAGCACACAGTTCGACTATGGAACTCCCTGCCACAAGAAGCAGCGATGGCCACCAACATGGGTGGCTTTGAAAGAGGACTGGGCAGATTCCTGGAGGAGGAAGAGGCGGCTATGGATGGCTCCTGGCCAGGATGGCTCTGCTTGGCCTCCACAGTCAGAGGCAGCCATACTTCTGAATCGCCGTTTCTGGAAACCCCAGGAGGAGGGGATAGTTGCTCTTGTGTTCGAATCCTGCTTGCAGGTTTCCCTTTGGGTCACCTGGTGAGAACAGGGTGCTGGACTGATCCAGCAGGCTTTTCCGAGGTTTTTATGTTCTCATGATGTTCATGCCACGTTCCACCATCCCTTGGAAGAACCACAAGTGAGGAAGGGGCTGCTAGGCCAGGGAGAGAACAAAAACTGGGCGAGCGGGACCACCGGCCGAACCCAGCACTTGGGCTCCTGAAATGCAGGAAAGTTCAGTCCCGTTCTCAGCACCCCTCGGGAAAACATCTGAAGATCCTCCCGGACGAGGCCAGTGGCCCCTCTGGTCCAGCATCCTGGTTTCCCGGGGGCCACCCAGGTGCCGGCAGGAAACACACGGGCCAAACAGCACTCTGCCCATGCAAATCCCAGCAACTGGTGTTTGGAGGCATCACTGCCTCTGGCTGTGGAGGTTCTACACCTGTGGCTTGTTGTGCTCCTCCATTCATCTGTCTAATCTTCTTTTTCACGCCATCTCGGTTGCTGACCACCGCTGCCTCCTGTGGCAGGGAGTTCCACAGCTCAGCTATGCACTGCACAAAGGACTTTCTTCTCTCTGTCCGGAATCTTCCAAACAGCATTTGGGTTGGGTCCAGCCGCCTTGTGCATCCCAGCGAACGCCTATGGCAGACTCCCCCCCCCACACACACCTTATGTGCTTGCAGGGGCTGATGGGAGTTGTAGTCCACAAGTTGCATCCGAAGAGTCCCAGGTGGGGGTGTGGGGAGAGCCCGCCATGGGGCTTCATGGCTGCGAGGTGGAAGGAGCTCTCCTTGCAAGGGTCGGACGCAAAGAGCGTGACTCTGCAATTCTCCTCCGCCGGGAAGCGAGAAGGCAGCAATCCTGCTGGTGCAGCTGCTGTCGCCTTCGCCCTGCTTGGCCTTGGAGACCTTGGGCGTCCAAACAACGCCCCCCCCCCCCCAGCCTCCTCCAACCTGGCCTTCCCGACCCACTGCAGGAGCTGCTGCCCCCTTTCCTCCGCCCCATCTGCACACACCCGGGGCTCAACCCTGCAGTCTGCTCTGCAGAACTTAAACTCGACGGCGGCTGCGGAGCGACGCTCCTGCCTCGCCCTCGGCTCCCGCGGCGCTCTGCCCATGCTCGCGTACGGCAGGCCCACAGGCAACCCCCCCCAGGGCGTCGGAGGGGCGCTCTGCACGGACTCAGGGGCACTCTTGCCACCCAAAAGAAAAGCACTCCGCCCTACCATTGGTCCTGGTGAGCCATTCCCCGTCCCCGGGCGAGAGTCGCCCTCTGCGCGGGCTCAGGGGCCCCCTCGCCAAGTCGCCTTCCCCCCCCCCCATCCATTCCCAGCCCCACTTACTGGTCCGGGTGGGATCCGCCTCGCTGGAGCAGCTCGCGCAGCGGGACGGCGGCGCGGCCGAGGAAGCGGTCGGTGCCGACGAGCGCGCGCTGCCACACGGTGATCTGCAGCAGGAGCGCCGGGTCGTCGGCGTCGTCGGGGCCGGGCGTGGGCGGCAGCTGGAGCGCGCACTCGTCGGCCCAGCGCGGCCCGCTCCGCTGCGGCGCCACGGGCGTGCGGTACTTCTGGCGGCCCAGCTGCAGAGCCACGAAGGCGTCGCCCGACGGGCCGCCCTTGGTGCGCAGAGCCCGCGCCTGCAGCACCGTCACCTGGACGTGGCTGGGCAGCCACGACGGCGGGGACGACAGCGGCGGGGACGGCGCCCCACCGGGCTCCGACGACACCCGGCTCATCCCCGCGGGCGCCGCCGAAACACCCGCCCGGCAGCCGGAGGAGGAGGAGAAGGCGGACAAGGTCGGGGCCTCTGCAGCGGCGGCGGTAGCGGCTCCGCGTCCGTTCGTCTGTCGGGGCGCCCGGCCGGCCTCCAAGACTCGCTCCTGGCCAAGACGCGCCCCTCCCTCCCCGCCTCCTCGTCCCTCCTTCCTCCCCTCCCTCTTTCTCTCCTTCCCTCCTTCCTCCCCTCCCTCTTTCCCTCCTTCCTCCGCAGGCTCCTCCTCGCGCCTCGCCGCACGCGCGGGCAACTCGGCAGCTGCAGACGCCGCTCCCGCTGCGCTTGCAAGCCGAAGGGGCGGCTGGCAACGCCTCTGCTCTTTCTCTCTCCCCCCCCCCGCCCCCACCTTCCAGCAGCCCGAGTCAGGATCCAAGCGCCACCCTGAGATGCAAATGACGGCTTGCCCCGATCCACTTGGCAACCCTGGAAATGCAACGCGGACCTCCGCTGGTGCGCCTTTGCAGAATCCGGGCTCGGCGCCCCGATGGGCCCCAGGCAGGCGGCCAGCTCTTCCCTCCCCAATCCCGGCTTGGCCCAGGGCCTGTCTTGGGAGGGGCGCGGGTGGGGGGGGGGGTGCAGGAGCAGCAGCTCGGGCGAGGGACACGATCCCCAGCCCAGCTCTCCAGTCCTGGGCAGCCCCATTGGCACTGCGGAGCGCTCCTTCGGCTCACCGGGTCTCGCCTGGTGAATGGCAGCCTGGGCTAGAGGGAGGTTGGCCGCCCCCGGAGCCCTTTCCAGTGACTGCCACAGAGAAGCCCGTTTATTTATTTATTTCTTGGAGTATTTTAACCATATAGTATCATAGAACTGAGGGTCCTCTAGTCCAACCCCCTCCAGTGCAGGAATCACAGCTCAAGCATCTCTCACAAATGGCTATCCAACCTCCAAGGAAGGAGAGGCCCCCACCTCCCAAGGAAGCCCATTCCCCTTTTGAATGGCTGGCTCATACAGTCAGGAAGTTCTTCCCTTTTCTTGTTCACGTCTACCCTTCTGGAGAAGCACCTGAAAACCAGTTTGCTCCATCTTCCCCGTGAACAGCCCTTCGGCTATAACAGAATAACAGAACCATTCACAGAGTTGGAAGGGAACCACCAGGGTCATCTAGTCCAACCCCCTGCAATCAGGGCCGGTGCTAGGGTTTTTTGCGCCCTAGGCGAGATCACCTGGCGCGCGCCCCCTGGCCAATCCCTAGCACCAGCCCTGCAGAGAAGCCCGATTTCGGGCTGCTCCCCCCCTCCCCGTCACTGCCGCTGGCGGAGTGGCACCGGGGGGCGGGGGGCAGGCTGGCCGGCGCCCCCTCCATTTTGGCACCCTAGGCAACTGCCTAGTTCGCCTAAACGGACGCGCCGGCCCTGCCTGCAATGCAGGAATCTTTTGCCCAGCATGGGGCTTGAAACCGCAACCCTGAGATTAAGAGTCTCACGGACTGAGCCATCTCCTTTAAAGATGGTTCTCTCCTCTCAGTCTCCTCCAGGCTCAACATACCCAGCTCCTTCAACCGTTCCTCATCAGGCTTGGTTTCCAGACCCTGGACCATCTTGTTGCACACCTTCCAGCTTATCAATATCTGTTCCTCCCTGCCTTTGGTTGTAAGTCGCCTTGGGCAATATAATAATAGTAACAGTAAATAAAATAATATTAATAATAATATCAACAATCCCGGCTCTAATACTACATGCCACACACCACAGCAGCAAAAATTTGGCGCCTGGCTCCCTTATATTCAGGGTCTTGTGAGTTGAGACTGAAATTTCCTCTGCTGAGCCCCACTGCAGCTACGCTGTTCCCCTTTTCAGCTACCCGTAGTTCTTATCCAAGGTGGGGGATTTATTGGAGAAATGGCTTGTGGGGAAATATTTTAATGTTGGATCTGTGACGTGGGTCCCCAACTTATAGCACAGTGCCCCTCTGAAGCAAGAGAGGGGTCTGGTGACAGGGAACGGAGTTCGGCCCAGAGGAGGATATTTCAGTGGGGAAGCAGAAGGCATTGGGAGATGCGTGTTCATGGCAGCAGAGAAATGCCCCAAGCTCCAATGCCGGGTCGCAGAAAACACATTCATGTTGCGCTTCTCAAACAGGGGCTGCGCATTCCTGGGTGGGTCACCGTGCAGCACAAGCCTTTTCCCTTTTTCGTATTTGCAGAGCCAGCGGCAGACTTACAGCTGTTGCTGCAGCTCCTTTAAGAGACCAGCTCACTCACTGCCTCCAGAGATGTGTGGCAGAACAAATCCTGTTCAAATACATGTTGCCTATATGTCAGCATTGCAAGAGAAAAATAGAATGCAAACTCATTCCCTGCATTGCAGTGGGCTGGAATAGATGACACTTGGGGGTACCTTCCAACTGTACAGTCCTGTGATTCTATGACTGTTAACCACTGATGTGGCAGCCTTGAATTTTCAGGTGCAGTGCATCTCTTATTATTATTATTATTATTATTATTATTATTATTATTATTATTATTATTATTTCCAAAAGGTAGCAGACACAACACTAATTGTAACTGGATTGTAATTTGATCTTTGTGTGTGTGTTTCGTTTTGTGTTTTTTTCTTGAATTGGATTATGATTTGATTTGATTTGTTATTGATTGGCTGCTTTTAATGGAAAATTAATTAAAATTATTATTTTACAAAGGCCCAATTTCTGCATTGTGCAGAGCTGACCTCTGAGAAGACAGGACCTGCAGAAGGCCCTCCTCACCTGCGGAGCGCAGTCACTGGGCAGAGCAGGGTAGAGACAACCCTCCTGGTCGTGAGATGCCTAGGGCTTTTATGCACCCAAAAGGGCACCTTGAACTTAGCTCAGGAGCTCATTAGAAGCCTGGGCAACTCTTCCCAGTGGGGAGACGTGTTGGCAATAATTTGCCCCGGTGAGCAGTTGCATTTCGCAACGGCTGCCACTTCTGGACCTACCCCAAGGGCAGGCCCCCAATCAAGCAATTGCAGCAATCTATCCTGGAGGTGCTGGGACGCGGGTGGTGCTGTCAGTTAACCACAGAGCCCAGGGCTTGCTGATCAGAAGGTTGGCGGTTCGAATCCTGATGATTCAATGGGTGAGCGCCCATTGTTCGGTACCTAGCAGTTCAAAAGCAAGTCAAAGCGCAAGTAGATAAATAGGTCCCGCTCCGGCAGGAAGGTAAACAGCGTTTCTGTGCGCTGCTCTGGTTCGCCAGAAGCGACTTAGTCATGCTGGCCACATGACCCGGAAGCTGTACGCCGGCTCCCTTGGCCAATAAAACGAGATGAGCACCGCAACCCCAGAATCGTCCACGACTGGACTTAACTGCCAGGGGTCCCTTTACCTTTTTATCCTGGAGGTGACCAGTGCCTGGACGGGACTGGCCTGCCACTCATGAAGGAAGGTCTCATCCAGGATGGGCTGTGGATCCTCAATGCTGCATCTGACGGAATTCATGGCCAGAAGTGAGCTCTCATTCCCCCCCACCCCCACCCCCGTCTGTCTTGTGATGCCTGCTTGGCTGAGCTGATCTCTCTCACACACACACACAAAACACTTTGCTCCGTGGGGGCTGCAGCTGGAGAAATGCCTGGTGCAAATTCTGGAGCCGTGAGTCTTGGTCCAAGGAGTCTGGCTCGAGCCAAGGGCAAAAAGAGGGATACATTTGTCCCAGGAGCCCCCCACCCGTGTTCTCGACTTGGCCTTGGAGCCTTGCAGGAGCCCCATCCTCCCGGGTGCCCCTGCCAAGCCCTGGAGCAAACAACCCCACTGCCTCCGCCACAGAGAGCCCCCCCCTGGGCCAGCTGAAAGCAATCTGGGCAAATCCCACACAGGATCATCTCTGCAGCAGCTGCATCTCTCTGGCAAGGACACGTCCGGCCCCCCTGCGATCAGCTGAGGCCGGGGCACCTGCCACACGGATCGGATGTCGGCGGCCTCCGCCTCTTCCTCCTCCAAACAGCCAGCGGGTTCAGGAGAACGAGGCATTTTGCAAGCGCTTTGGGGCCTGCTCACCATAGAGGGTCCTCTTCCTCCTCTTCCAGTCCACCCCCCCCCCTCCAATCTCTCCTGCTCGGTGGTTAAACCTGCCTCAAAAAGGAGGGGCGGGGGCTCCCCACCCACAGGCACTCAGGCTCCCTTGCACCCTTGGCAAGGAGCTAGCTGTATTGGCATTGTAAAGCATGGAGAGGCACCATTGTTGTGCCACCCTAGGCCTGCGCCCTTGGTGGGGGCCAGCCTGGCTCACCCCTGGGTACGCCTCTGTCTCCTCCCAAACAGCTCCTGACTCTGAACTGTTGCATCAAATCAATGGCCTCTTCTAGTCCAGGATCCTCTTCTCACAGGGGCCCCTCAGATGCCCCCCCGGGGGGGACCCACAAGCAGGATTCGAACACAAGAGCCTTCCCCACCCCCACCCCCTGGTATTCAGAAGGGAGGAGAGAGTTGTGGGTCTCCACAGCAGCAAGGCTGCCTTATAGGTGATGCCGGATTCAAGCTTGGAATTCAAAAGGCCTCCCCCATTAAAAAAGGGGCTCCCCTCTCCAAACTAACAAGAGCAAAGCCCACTTTTAAAAAGCAGGCCCTTCCACTTGCAGGAAGTTCTAGCTGAGCCTGGATGCCCTGCCCCCAAATAATCCAGGGAACTCACTGCCTCATGGCACCCATCTGGCTACCTTCATTCTTTTCTTCAGGAGCTGAGGACCCCCCAGCTGGCAAAAGCCCACTCAGAAGCATATTTGGCTCCTAGCTGTGCAAAGCGAACTGGCTCTATGCCATCGCTTGGGGGCTGGTGTGGACCTGAAATAAACCTGGGGAAGAAACAAGGGGGGGGGGAGAATGGGAATGTGAAATTGTAAATCTATAAATGTTATGTGTATGTATAAATTTAATGTATATGTATTATTATGTAAAGATTTCATATACCAGTATGTATGGCAACACAAAATTATTAATAATAAGAGGTTTCTCACACCTTAAAAAAAAACAAATCTGGGGTGCTTTTAAAGCAAAGTGTGGGCATGGGGAAATTCCAGGCTGGGGGGCGGGGGGGGGGGGAGAGACCTCCTTGCTTAAACAATGCTTCCTTTGCATTTCTGAAGCAGGGAGGACTTGAGATGAAGCTGGTCTGACTGCAGGCTTCCTCTTCAAAACTGTTTCCACCTCTTTCACATTCCCTCCTCTCCCAATGCTGTGGCTTTCGAGGAGGGAGTATTGCAGCTTCTGAACCCCGGCTGCACCAATGCTGCATGCCCGCTTTTGCAGGGATCTTGCCAAACGCAGCTCTGCATTATTCCGTGAGCAGCGTGCGACGCTCAGCTTGGGAAAAAGAGGTGGCAGGTGTAAAGGGCCCCAGGAGCAGAATGCTGCTTACAGCTCCAACCACTAGGCCACCCTCCTCCTCTTCTCACTTTAGCCAGGAGTGGGCCCTTTAGGCTGCTGTTAGGTGGGGAGCAGCCAGCAACCGGCCCTCCCTCTCCAGGGAGCAGAGCAGCCTCACAGCAGATTGCTTGGAGATTATTCACAGGTGGAAGGAAACAGCCCCTGTCAGCAGCTGGACAGTCAGTGGGAAGGCGGAGGATGAAGGAGGAGGTTTGGGAGAGTCAGGAGAGTGTGTGGCACTTGAGGAAAATGCCAGAAGCCTACAAGGGAATTTGAGGGACAAATAGCATCCAAAAGCTTATTAAAAAAAATATCAATGACTTCCCTTCTTCTCTTTCATGGTTCATTTTGCATAACATAAATCCCTGCATATTTTACATAAACTAAACCATTCAGTATTCCATTATTGCATCCATCAAAACTTATTTACACCATTGAATTTATCTTTTTTAAATAGTTTTTATTGATTTTTACATGTTTATCTTGATCACAATGACATCATCTCAGATACAAACCCAAACCTAGATACCCCTCTCCCCCCTGCAACTTCCCTCAGCTTCTTGTTCTGGTTTGTTGCATAATAATTTCCCTGCTTTTTGGTTATACCTTAATACTGTATTCTCTAAATTAGGTCCTTCCTTTATTCTGTTAGGTAATTGTAAGTGTTCAGTCAAATCCTGCTAGTGAGTTCATTTCTTTACAATATTTCTGTAAAGACATCGTAAATGGTTCCCACTCCTTTTCAAAGTCTCTATTGTCTTTGTCTCTTAATCTCTCAGTCAATTCAGCCATTAGTTTGTCTTGCCATTCTTCTTTAGTTGATATCTCATCGCTTTTCCACTTTGGGGCTAACAGTATCCTAGCCGCCATTGTAGCGTACATGAAAATTTTCTTCTTTTGGCAGGTCTTGACCTGTAACGCCTAATAAAATGGCTTCTGGTTATCTTAAACATCTTTTTCATTTCATTATATATCATTTCCCAATATTTCTTGATCACTGTATTTTACAATTCCACCACATATGTAAAAACGTACCCTCTTTCTCTTTACACTTCCAACATTTTTTAGAGCCTGTTCTACACATACACCGCTGAAATTATCTTGATGTTGCCCACGTTGTCAAGTGTACACAATCGCCCCCCCATATTTTCAATAAACATTTTCCAATCTCCTCTAAACACGTGCACTTCTTGTTCTCTTATTCTATATGTTAAGTCCGCAAGCTGCACATATTGCATCCGCTTAAGTTGCCATTCTTCTTTAGTTGGGACCAAAAAGTCTTTATCTGGTGGGATCTATGGGGCCCTTCTCATCTGCCCCTGAGGGGAAGACCCAAACTAATGGACACCAGTGACAAGAAATGAGATTCTCACTTCACATTCGGAACAACTTTCTGACAGAGCTGCTTGACAGTGGAACCAACTCCCACGGGAGGTGATGGACTCTCCTTCCTTGGAGGTTTTTAATAATAATGATAACTCTTTTATTGTTTATACCCCGGGCATCTGGCTGGGTTTCCCCAGCCACTCTGGGCGGCTTCCAGGAAAATATAAAAAAGAATAAAACATCAGACATTAGAAACTTCCCTGCCTTCAGATGTTTTCTAAAAGTGGTGTAATTCTTTATCTGCCTAACATCTGATGGGAGGGCGTTCCACAGGGAGGGTGCCACCACCGAGAAGGCCCTCTGCCTGGTTCCCTGTAACGTTGCTTCTTGCAATGAGAGAACCGCCAGAAGACCCTCGGAAGTGGACCTCAGTGTCCGGGCTGAACGATGGGGGTGGAGATGCTCCTTCAGTTATAAGCAGAGGTTGGATGACCATCTGTCGGGGGTGCTTTGGCTGAGATTCCTGCATTGCAGGGGGTTGGACTGGATGACCCCTGGGGGTCCCTTTCAACCCTTCAATTCTATGATTCTATGAATTCAAGGAACAGCCAAAGTTCCAGCAGAGACACTTTAAACGAGGTTCCATTTGCTCTGGAGAAAAGAAGATTAGGGCAGAAGTTAAAATTCAACTACTTCCAAGATATGCCCAGAAGAAAGCTGGAAGAAGCTATTTCCCTCCACTGCGCCCCCCCCCTCCTGATGCTGACATGAGAAGAAGAGCCTAAATTAGCATTTTCAGCTAGAAAAACATTCTTTCTTGCTGACAGCTGCTTAACTGGAAGGAGCTGCAGGAATGTTTTCCCTGGAGAGGAGCAGAGGCCCAGGGAGGGCACCGCTACCCTGACAGTGGCATTGTGCGTCAGGTGCCGAGTGGTGCTTTGGGAGGGAGCAGGGCCCCTCAAATGTTGCAGGGGGTGGACTAGAGGACCGTTGGGTGTCCCTTCCAGCTCTGTGATTCTCTGTTCAAAGGAACTCTGCACAGCAGGTCTTTTTGGCCACTGCCTCTCGCTTGGTCCTCACCTCCCAAACTAGGCAGGGGAGGAGCCCTTAAAGGTAGAGGGACACCCATCCTTACAGGTCTAACCTGCAGTGCTCAGGTGAGATCCAGCAGTTGCAGATACTCTGAGCAGGGCGGTGTTCCTTTGCTCCTGGGTTGCTGGCCCTGAGGCCTAGAAACTTGCAAGGCTCCTGTGTTTTGCAGTGTGGGGATCACACACACACACACCCCACTGGGGTTGCACAAAGGAACTCAGCCAAGTGAGCTGCATTAACAGTTGTGAGCCCAGAGCTACCCAAGGGTAGAAGTGAAGGGTAAAATAACCAAGTATATTGTTGTTCAGTGGTTCAGTCATGTCTGACTCTTCGTGACCCCATGGACCAGAGCACGCCAGGCACTCCTGTCTTCCACTGCCTCCCGCAGTTTGGTCCGACTCATGCTAGTAGCTTCGAGAACACTGTCCAACCATCTCATCCTCTGTCACCCCCTTCTCCTTGTGCCCTCCATCTTTCCCAACATCAGGGTCTTTTCCAGGGAGTCTTCTCTTCTCATGCGGTGGCCAAAGTATTGGAGCCTCAGCTTCAGGATCTGCCCTTCCAGTGAGCACTCAGGGCTGATTTCTTTAAGGATTGATAAGTTTGATCTTCTTGCAGTCCATGGGACTCTCAAGAGCACCACAATTCAAGTATATTTGTTGTTGTTCAGTCGTTCAGTCGTGTCCGACTCTTCGTGACCCCATGGACCAGGGCACGCCAGGCACGCCTTTCCTTCACTGCCTCTCGTAGTTTGGTCAGACTCAAGTTGGTAGCTTCGAGAACACTGTCCAACCATGTCGTCCTCTGTCGTCCCCTTCTCCTTGTGCCCTCCATCTTTCCCAACATCAGGGTCTTTTCTAGGGAGTCTTCTCTTCTCATGAGGTGGCCAAAGTACTGGAGCCTCAACTTCAGGATCTGTCCTTCTAGTGAGCACTCACTAGATGCCAAATAAATTAGCAAAAATGCATAAGACAGAATCAGGTAAATGTTGGAAGTGTAAAGCTATGGATGAAACTTTTTCCCATATGTGGTGGACCTGTGGAGTATTATTATTATTATTATTATTATTATTATTATTATTATTAGTTTTACATATAATCACATTACGTAACATCATACCCTCTTATTTTATCTCTTTGGCTCAGCTGCGCCTAACGACTTCCCTCCCTCCCATCCGATGGTTTACAAAGTTAAACTTTACATCTTTACATTTCACTTCGTTTCCTCTCCTTGTTATATCATTACCTAAAATATTACGTCACTCAGCCTGAATAGGCAGCAATTTCATCTTACAAATCTTCAGATAACCCTGCTAATGATGTTAATTGCTCATAGTTGTCTTTCAAATATAATATCAATTTGTTCCAGTCCTCTTGGAATGCTTGGTCTCACTGGTTCTGGGTTCTTCCCATCAATTCCGCCAGTTCTGCAAAGTCCCTCAGCTCCACCTGCCCTCTTCTTTTGTTGGTAACTCCTGTTGTTTCCATCCTTTGGGCTAACAAAATTCTGGCTGCAGTTGTTTCATATAAGAATTGTTTTTTATCTTGTCTCAGTCTCTCTCTACCCACTCTCCCCAATAAAAACGCTTCTGGTTTTTTTTTTTAACAAAAGTGCTTTTAAACATTTTCTTTAGTTCATTGTATATCATTTCCCAGAAAGCTTTTACCTACCTCTTTACATGTCCACCACATATGGTAAAAAGTACCTCCTTTTCCTTACACTTCCAACTTTCATTTTTTGTTCTATACATTTTGGCCAGTTTAACCGGTGTTAAATACCACCTATACATCATTTAAAAAAAAAACCACTGTAAAAATGTTAGAACTCTAGTTGGTTTGGAGTTAGCTCAGCAGTTAAAGCTTATAATGAGAAGAATTTGAATGTTTAATCAGTTAGAGGGAAAAAAGAATATGCAGCAGGAATGGGAAACTTTAGGGAGCCATGGAAGGATGGACAGGAAGTCGATGGAATAGAATTATGGATTGGTGTAACACATCTATTTTTTATTTTTCTTTCACTTTTTTCTTTTTTATTCTTCAGTTCTGTATTTTGTATTTTTATAAATTCACCAATAAAAATTAAAAAGAAAAATAACCAAGAGTTGGAAGGGACCCCAAGGGTCATCCAGTCCAGCCCCCTGCAATGCAAGAATCCTGCCCACGGCCGTCCCTGAATGGTCTCGAAAGAAGAACAAGCCATGCCGCACGGTCGCTTGCTCAAATGGCTCTGCCACCGCGGTCAGAGGCAGCAATGCTTCTCTAAATTCCACTTGCTGGAAACCGCAGGAGGGGTCTTGTGTTCGAATCCTGCTTGGTTTCCCACAGCCGTATCGGTGACCACTGTGAGAACAGGATGCTGGGCCCCCTTTGGCCAGATCCAGAAGCAGCCACAGGGATCGTCTTATTTTCTTGGGAGCTCAGTGCCTCCTTACGAGTTGCCTCATTTGTTGGGGTTGGTTTCACCTGTTTTTGAGAAGGTACTTTGTTGTTCATTTTAAAAAATATTTTTAATTGGCTTTTGTATAATAGAGAGCAAGCGTAGTGTAGGAATTAGAGCGTCGCACTAGGGACCCACGAGACCAGGGTTCAAATCCTCCACTGAGTCACAAAGTTCACTGGGTGTGACCTGGGGGCCCAGTTGCTGCCTCTCAGAGCAACCCACCTGGCAAAGTTGTTGTGGACATTAAATGGCAGGAGCTGATGGCAGCTGTGCAGTCCAAAGCCCCTGGGGATCACCAGATTGGGGGAGGCTGGTCTGTGCAATTTTTAATTTTTAAATATATCTTTATAATTTTATAATTTATATATTTTTTAATTTTATACATTTTAACACAAACATTTCAAACATTAAAATACAAGGTTCTTTTGAACCTTCAGACCTCCTCCCCTCCCTCCATGGGTTCCATGTTTAAGATTAAATTTGCCGCATCTTTTACCCTTATCCACCTGTTAAATAACCGTAATTATCATAAATAATTCCACATTAAATGTGTCATTACATCCCTGCCAAATATTTTAACTGTTTACAGTTAAATAATTTACAAATTTACTCCAGCTTGATCTTCCTGGTTTCGGATCTTCCCCATCAGTTTCTCCATCTCCACATACTCCATCAATTTGTGCCAAGGAAATAAGCAACTATCCTACTTTTAAAAGACATCTGAAGGCAGCCCTGTTTAGGGAAGTTTTTAATGTGTAGTGCTGTATTGTTTTTTTAATATTCGATTGGGAGCCGCCCAGAGTGGCTGGGGAAACCCAGCCAGATGGGCGGGGTATAAATTATTATTATTGTTGTTGTTGTTGTTGTTGTTGTTGTTGTTGTTGTTGTTATTTCACCTGACATTCTCCTTCCTTCCATCTCTGGGCTAGTAGCATTCTGGCTGCTGTCATTGTATACATAAAAAGTCTTTTATCTTACCTTGGTAGCTCTTCACCTATTATACCTAAAGCTAAAGGTAAAGGACCCCTGACAGTTAAATACGACTCTGGGGTTGTGGCACTCATCTCTGCTTTCAGGCCGAGGGAGCCGGTGTTTGTCCGCACACAGCTTTCCGGGTCATGTGGCCAGTATGGCTAAACCGCTTCTGGCGCAACGGAACACCGTGACGGAAACCAGAGCGCACGGAAACGCCATTTACCTTCCCACCAGAGCAATACCTATTTATCTACTTGCACTGGAGTGCTTTTGAACTGCTAGGTTGGCAGGAGCAGGGACTGAGCAACGGGAGCTCACCCTGTTGCGGGGATTTGAACCGCCGACCTTCTAGTCAGCAAGCCCAAGAGGCTCATGGGTAGACAACCTAAGCCCCGGGGGCTGGATCCGGCCCAATCGCCTTCTAAATCTGGCCCACGGACAGTCTAGGAATCAGCATGTTTTTACATGAGTAGAATGTGTGCTTTTATTTAAAATGCATCTCTGGGTTATTTGTGGGGCATAGGAATTTGTTCATTTCCCACCCCAAAATATAGTCCGGCCCCCCACAAGGTCTGAGGGACAGTGGACCGGCCCCCTGCTGAAAAAGTTTGCTGACCCCTGGTTTATACCTAATAGAGGCTGGTCCGTGCAATTGGTCCGGTGGGCTGGAAAGCCGAGTTCACAAAAGGAAAGTCAGGCAGTCTTGCCATGGCTGCATGTTCTCTTGCAAAGCAGTGACGCTACAGCCCAGCAGCCCTGAAGCGAATGCAGCGCAGCCACGCTCTGAGCCTGCAAAACCGGGCGCCTGAAAGCTTCCTCTATAAATACCCCCACCCTGGCCACCATGCGAAAGGAGTCTGGAGACTCAGCACAGCAGCAGCAGCAGCAGAGTGTTAATTAGCCGCCGTTAATTGCGTAATTAACTGACAGAGCTCAGCCGAGGAAGGAGGGGAGTGGTGGCAGTGGGTGGGTTTTCTGTGGGGGCCTGTCTGGCCCCTCGCCCCTGGCTGAAAGGCAAAGCTAAAGGCAGGAGGAGGCAGCCTGGGTGCTGACCCAGCAGGAGGGTGCCTCGCCCTTGCCTCCAGAGTGTGTTGTGCTCAGCTCTTTGGCTCTGCCGGGAGCAGCCCTGACCTTGGGCAAAGCAGTGCTTGCTCCATGTGCAACCGGGATGCTGCCTCTGGCTGGCAGGAGCATATTCCTTCCCCCTGAAAGGATTTGTTGTAAGAATTTTAAGGTATTTTATTTATATATAATAATTGTTATTAATGTACCAAAACAAATAAGGCCACGTGTCTGAAAAGCAGCACAGGAGGGCAGGCCTCACTCCATTTTGACTCCCAACTGACCAAGTATTTCCTTGTCTCAGGAACAAAGGGGGGGGGTTGCCCCTCCAGCTACTCAGCAGCCCTCTGCCTGAGTGATAATCTCTGGCATCCTGATACCTGTGTCAGACAAAAGGGTGTGATTAACTTGGCTGGGATATAGGGAAATGTAAATATCTTTTGTTTTACCTGATGGGTTTTTGGTGGCGGGCGAGAGGAGACATGGGGGCGGGGTCCAAGATGCTCAGATCATTGCTACCAGACCCTCCCAATTTGTGATGTAATTCTAATGTATGGAGGGGTGGTCTTGAGCTGGAGGGGGGCAATTTCAAAAAGTCTATATAGGAGCTTGCTCGCCTTTGTTGGGGGTCTTTTGCTTGCAAAACACCCTGCTGCAGCAGTTCTAATAAAGGGCTACCGCCTTGCTTTGGGAGATTTTGTATTGTCTCTATTTATTCATAAGTGCTCCTGAGAGGAGGGGAGCCCTACTAAGGCTCTCCCGCGGGTTCGTGGACTCCCTCCTGGGGCTGAACCTAATTTTTATAACAGATTCTGGGCCCTGCGGCTTGCTCATCCCTCCCACAGCTGCAACCCACAGGCAACCCTGAGCAAGCCACAGGCAACCCAGAGCCCTTTGCAGTTCTGAAATCTTCACTTACGTATGGAAGCAGGTGCATTCCGGCAGAAACAGCTCGGCTTCTCTTGAGTGACGTTAATAGCTTTGCAACACGCAAAGTGGCGCTTCATGCAATGGCTGCAAAAAAAACAACGCAAAAAAATAAGCCAGGAGAGAGATGACATTGCTATAAATTGTTTTGGAGACTCGGAGGTTTCATCCAAAGTTGAGCCACGTCTGAGCTATCGGGTGCTTTCTCCAATTTCTCTCTCTTCCTATTACTGCTGTTTGCTTTATATCAGGGGTCAGCAAACTTTTTTAGCAGGGGGCCGGTCCACTGTCCCTCAGACCTTGTGGGGGGCCGGACTATATTTTTTTGGGGGGAAATGAACGCATTCCTATGCCCCACAAATAACCCAGAGATGCATCTATATATATATATATATGTAAATGTTCCCATTGCGTGCGCGCGTGACACCACCTTGCTCCGTAACCGCTGCACCAAACAGCATCAAATTAGGACAAAGCGTAACATGACCATCAAGGAAGGATCTGGCATAATAAAAAAATTTAAAACCCACACCTGTCATGCCTAAAATATAGAATAAAGGCCCCCCAAAATGGCGCACACATTATGTGTCACCAGCAACAGAACTGAAGACTTTGAACAACAACCAATAGAAAGGCTGATTGCAGGGCAGCGTCACAGACTGTGCGCCGAACAAGAAACCTCCTTCACCTCAGTCAGCCATTTTCAGACAGCAGGGACAACCCCCCATTAATCTCCCTAGCCTCAGCCTGTGCCAAGGGCCTTACCGCCAAAAAAAACAGTTAAGAGGAAGGCCTCAACTCTTCTTAGTAGTTTCAGCTCCAGGCAGGAAAAGGTTTTTAGGCCCGGGCCATACCATTCCTTATGGCGGGGGGGGGATGTAGGATGAGAAAGCTCAGCAACTATGCTTCGCTCCCTATCCTGTCTCCACACACAATCCTTTCTGCACTGCTGTATCGCTTTAAAAACGAAACTCCAGTTTATCAGAAGAGGAAAAAGCGCCTCAAACAAATGTATAAGGACCCAACCAGTTCCCCATCACCCCTCCTTGCATCGTTATGGTCCCTTCTGACCCCAGGCTCAATGCCAGAGCGGACTGTACCATGTATCAGGTTTCCAAAGGGGGGGAGGAGATAGTAAATCTAGGGCAAGGGTTTACTGTAATTCTATGAAAGGGGCGTTTAAGAGAGAGACCAGGGTTCGAATCTCGCTCCTAAGCTCGCCGAGTGACCCTGGGCCAGCCTGAGCTACAACACAGGGTTGTTGTGGCTGGGACAAACCAGAAGTTGCACAGGGGAACTTCTTCAATTTCACTAAATCAATACAATCATTTAAAAAAACCATAAAAACCACAGCAACGCGTGGCCGGGTCAGCTAGTTTTAAATAAAAGGACACATTCTACTCATGTAAAAACACACAGATTCCTGGACCGTCCGTGGGCCAGATTGAGAAGGCGATTGGGCTGCATCCGGCCCCCGGGCCTTAGTTTGCGGACCCCTGTTTTATATTATTGGTGTATGTTTTAAATTATGGTTTGTAGTCCTATTGTGCTGGAGGAGACTTGAGAGTCCCATGGACTGCAAGAAGATCAAACTTATCCATCCTTAAAGAAATCAGCCCTGAGTGCTCACTGGAAGGACAGATCCTGAAGTTGAGGCTCCAAGACTTTGGCCACCTCATGAGAAGAGAAGACTCCTTGGAAAAGACCCTGATGTTGGGAAAGATGGAGGGCACAAGGAGAAGGGGACGACAGAGGATGAGATGGTTGGACAGTGTTCTGAAAGCGACTGGCATGAGTTTGGCCAAACTGCGGGAGGCAGTGGAGGATAGGCGTGCCTGGCGTGCTCTGGTCCATGGGGTCACGAAGAGTCGGACACGACTGAACAACAACAACAAGTCCGGCAAATTGTCGTCTGGTTAGAGTGTGGTGCTAAAAATGCCCAGGCTGTGGGTTTGATCCCCGTCTGATCCAGCTGCATATTCCTGCATTGCTGGGGGTTCAGCTAGATGACCCTTGGGGTCCCTTCCAACTTTATAACTCTATGAAATTGTTGTGGCATTTGGCAAGTACAATAAACTTATTGGTGATCATGATGAAGAAGAAGAAGAATTCTTGGAGGGGGACAGAGCGTGCTTCAAGTATACTTTGAAACCGTGGTTCCCAGAGTGGGGGGTGGAATTATCGGGGGGGGGGGTGCTAAGAGGGGGGGCAGGGAGTCACTGCAGGTGCAAATGATGATCAGACCGTGGGGATCACTAGATCAGGTTCATCCAGTTTGTTGAATTAATCCATTACAGTACATAGTTTTCATAGGGTTTTGAATGCATTGCAATTAATTGTTACTGTTTTGAATTGTACTGCGTTATCATCTTCCTTAGTGGGTCATGCAAACCGCTAGTCTGAATAGAGATTTTGGAGGGGGGGCACTGGGGAGGAGTTAATGGAACCAAGGGGGCAATAGTCTCCCAAAATTTGGGAACCATTTTTTTGTTCTTCTGTTACTAAATTTCACTGTATTGCTTTGACTTACTCCCCTGCCTCCCACCCCCCCATAAATTATACAGTGTTTGGGTGCAGCTGCATTCAAGGGGTGCTGTGTGCCCACAGCTTAGCCCAGGGGTCGGCAAACTAAGGGCTGCGGGCCGGATCAGGCCCAATTGCCTTCAGGATCCGGCCCGCGGACTGTATGTGGATCGGCATGGGGATTCTGTTCGTTCGGGCTGCGCCATTCCATTTCCATTCCCACACACACACACTCCGCGGTGGCGCCTCCTCCCTCCCTCCCTCCCTCCCTCCCTCCCTCCTCCTGGCTTCTCCCCGCCCTGCCTAGAGGAGGAAGGGGGCTGGGCTGAGCTGGCTGAGCGCCATTTCAAGCAGCCCCTCTCTGGAGCCAGCCCTTTCGCCCTGCTCGTCTTCCCTCCGCTGCCGCCACCAATGCCCTGGTGCTCCTGTGGGCCAGAGAGAGGAGCGGGCAAGCTCCCACTGCCAGCCACGAGAAGCAGCAGCAGCGGTGGTGGCGGTGGGTGTGGGGAGGAGGACTACTTGCCCCCTTGCCTCTTCTTCTAGCTCCCCCGGTTGGCACTGCTTCTCCAGCCCGCCACAATGTCTGAGGGACAGTGGACCGACCAGCGGCTAAAATATATATATATATATATATTCCGACCCCTGGCTTAGCAAGGAAGACCCTCCCACTTCATACAGGCCCTCCAGCTCAGCGGCAGCCACCACAAAGGGCAGCTGGGGAAATCCCCCTAGGCATTGGGTGGGAATAAGAGGACAGCTGGACTTGGGGGTCTTTGCCTGCTGAAATTCTAGAGCAGCCCACTTTTCTCCAGTCCTCTGAGCTCTGTCCAAGCTGCACTCAGGCTGGAAGTCCAACAGCACCCTCTGCTGCCAGCCCCTAATTTCCTTGGCAAGCCACAATATTCCCTTCCCTGACACAAATGGGGGTCTGCTCACCAAGCCCTTTGGGGCTCCTTTTATCTGGCCCCTTGGCCCATGGGGATAGGGCAACCACCAACTCACCTTTTGGGCTGCTGGCACCAAACTTCCCCCACGTCATGGGCCCCCCTCTGCCCATACAGCCATCCCTTCTCTCCTTTTCCTGCCCACAAATTATTCCTCAATAGGGGTGGTGACAGCAGTCACAAAATTAAAAGACGCCTGCTTCTTGGGAGGAAAGCAATGACAAACCTAGACAGCATCTTAAAAAGCAGAGACATCACCTTGCCAACATAGGTCCGTATAGTTAAAGCTATGGTTTTCCCAGTAGTAATGTACGGAAGTGAGAGCTGGACCATCAAGAAGGCTGATCGCCGCAGAATGGATGCTTTTGAATGATGGTGCTGGAGGAGACTCTTGAGAGTCCCATGGACTGCAAGAAGATCAAACCTATCCATTCTCAAAGAAATCAGCCCTGAGTGCTCACTAGAAGGACAGATCCTGAAGTTGAGGCTCCAGTACTTTGGCCACCTCATGAGAAGAGAAGACTTCCTAGAAAAGACCCTGATGTTGGGAAAGATGGAGGGCACAAGGAGAAGGGGACGACAGAGGATGAGATGGTTGGACAGTGTTCTTGAAGCTACTAACATGAGTCTGACCAAACTGTGGGAGGCAGTGGAAGACAGGAGTGCCTTGCATGCTCTGGTCCACGGGGTCACAAAGAGTCGGACACGACTGAACGACTGAACAACAACAACAAGGGGTGGGTGCCAGCTTGTATGCGAGGGTTGGAAGCCACCCCCCCCCCCAAACCTGCACTGTCAATCAAAGTGTCAATCAAAGGCAGGCAGATCCAAGACATCCGTCAGTTGGGCCCTTGTCACTCGGCAGATGCTGTTCTACAAACTAACCAGTGAAATAAATGGCAGGCAGTCATTCCAGCCAAGACCCCACAAGCACAGCACAGTCAGGAAATCTTCCCATGGCAAGTGGGACTTCTGTAAAGGGGGGGGGGGCTGGTTTGAAAGCACCTCCCCCCACCTTTTAATATTTATTTTATTTAATTAAATTTATATACTGCCCTTCATCAAAAGATCTCAGGGTGGTAGACAAGATAAAAACGCCACAATAAAAAAATAAAACGTTGGTTTTCTTCTCCCCCCCCCCACATTGTTTCCAACAATGACTGAATAAATTCTGTCGATTTACAGAAGTGAATTAGATTAAAAAGGCAGAACTGCCCCAAACCTGCTCCATTCTCTCTCGTTCCAGTTCTAGCTCAGAAGACACTGTTGCTGCCACTTCCCAGCAGAAGCCAGCGGTGGGCAGTGCCAATGGGCATCCATGGCATCGCAAAGACACCTCCCCTCCTTCTCTCTCTCTCTCTCGCACACAATCCCTAAAGCAGTTTTGCCACTATTTATAAAGCGAGTCCAAATTTCCTTTCAGGAAAGGTTAAGTTTATAAGGGAATAAAAGATACCCACAGGTGGGGATGGAAGGATCTGCTCAGTTTTTGCCCTCTGGGTTTCTTAATTTCAGTTTTCCATTTTTCTGCTGTAATAATAATAATAATAATAATAATAATAATAAGAATAAGAATCCTAGGAAGGGAGCAAGCACCGAGGCAACTGCCCTTCTTGCAAGCAGGCAGGGGTTGTGTCCCAGAGGAGAAAATGGCCCAATGGGAACGGCAGCCGAGGCTGAGAGGCCAGGGGCCGCCTGTCTCGCTCCTTCCCCACCCTGGGATTGTAACTGAGCCCTCCGTCTCCGCTCCCCCCTCGCTTCAATTACATCAGAGAATTAGTTGGCCAGAAAAAGGTTAATAGAGGTGACTCCCTGCACCCACCCACCCACCCACCCACATTGCGGCACCTGCTGGGGAGGGGGGGGGTCTCATGCCCCTGAGGGCCTGGCGGGGAGCAGGGCTTGTTTTATAATTGCACCAGGCGGCTGGGCTTTGTTATCACAGCATCAGCAGTTGACCTGTCAGTCAACGAGGCTGGGGGGGGGGAGAGGAGGGGAGTCCCAGGGATGCTCCTCGCTTGCTGAAAGGAGTCCAGGGGGGCTCACGGAAGGGAGGCAAGGAGGGGAGACCCCCCCCCCCCGTGGCCTTGACAGGGTCCAGCTAGCTGAGACGAACTCACAGGGCCCTGCAGATAATTTCCCACAACTCTCCCGGGGTGTGTGTGTGTGGGTCCCTAAAAAGAAGAGGGGGAGGGGGAGGGGGGATCCAGGCTGGGCTCATTCAACTGCTTTCATGAGACCATAGGGAGAGCCTGCTGGATCAGGCCAATGAAAGTGATGGGGAGATGCTGCGGGTGTACTTGCTTTGATGTACCCTCATCCTGGCAAGCAAATAATGATGGGTGCTTTTATTGCAAAAAGTCTGGTTGGGGCAGGGAAGGGGTGTATTGTGCAACACACACACACACACACAAACCCTAATTGTGTAAAGGCCATCTGATTCCTTATGTTGCACCTGTTACCAAAATCCTCTGATGGGGCACTTCTGGTACTTCTCTCCCCCCCCATCCTCCTGAGGTCTCCTCTTCCCCCTCTTCTGCAGGTGATGCCCTTGAAACACAGCCACCGCCCCCCACCGCCCCCCAGTGTGAGGCTTCCCCTTCAACTCCGGCCCACGAGGGGCTAGCAAACCCAGTACTGAGGCTTCTGCAGCTGCAGCCAGACAAGTGCTGCTTTGCAGCAGAGCATTTAAAAAGTGGCTGGTTGTTTTCCTTCCTCTCCATGCCCCCCATGCGCACAGCAGTGTTCAAAACTCCCACTGTTCTAGGCGCATTTTGCAACAGGGAATTTCATTAGCGCCAGCAGTTTTGGAGCTCTGGGCGCAGCTTAAGCACGGCACCTAAGATTTCAGATTAAAACTGCCACTGCTGGAAGAAAAGGAGGGTCTTTTTCTGCCTCCCCACTTCCAGCTACTCTCTGACGACTGGAGAAGAGACCCTCTTAAGAATATTGGGGCGGTGGGCAGTGGAAGAACTAGAGCATGTGAAAAAGGAACATAATATTTTAGCTGCAGTTCATTCATTTTCAGCTTTGTATTCTTGTTATATAAAAAAGTGCACCCAGATATTCTGTTGTTGCGCCCATAACCTCGGCTTAAGGTGCCATTTAGCTCCTAGCTTCCATATCTGGCCCAGTGTGTTATCAGACGCATTCTTCGGCTCTGACTGGGGCGAAGGGATGCAGCTCAGGGGGAGAGCTTGAAGAACACAAGAGCTTCAGAGGGAGCCCTGCTGGGTCAGGCCAGTGGCCCATTTGGGCAGCATCCTGCTCTCACAGTGGCCAGCCAGATGGGAAACCTGCAAGCAGGAGCCTAGCACAAAAACCTTTCCTGTGGCGTCCAGAAAGTGGCAGAAAGCATTCCAGCCTCCCACTGTGGAGCCAGAGAAGAGCCACCTGGGCTGGTAGCCACCAAATGACAGTCCTCTCCTCCTCCATGAATTCATCTCCTCCTCTTTTGAGGAGCGGCTTAGGGAGCTGGGTATGTTTAGCCTGGAGAAGAGAAGGTTAAGGGGTGATATGATAGCCATGTTCAAATATAGAAATGGATGTCATGTAGAGGAGGGAGAAAGGTTGTTTTCTGCTGCTCCAGAGAAGCGGACACGGGGCAATAGATTCAAACTACAAGAAAGAAGATTCCACCTAAACATTAGGAAGAACTTCCTGACAGGAAGAGCTGTTTGACAGGGGAATTTGCTACCAAGGAGTGTGGTGGAGTCTCCTTCTTTGGAGGTCTTGAAGCGGAGGCTTGACAGCCATCTGTCAGGAACGCTTTGATGGTGTTTCCTGCTTGGCAGGGGGTTGGACTGGATGGCCCTGGTGGTCTCTTCCAACTCCATGATTCTATGATTCTTTTAAAGCCAGCCATCACTTCCTCCTGGGGAGGGAGTTCCACAGTTTAACTCTGCACTGCGTGAAGAAGGACTTTCTTTTCTCTGTCGTGAATCTTCCAACATCCAGCTTCTTGGGGTGGCCATGAGTTCAAGTCCCGGTTTGCCCAGAGCAGGCCCCAGGTTCCCTTTCCAGGGGCTTCTGGGGATGAGACGTCTCTGCCTGGAGAGCAGCTTTTAGCCAGTGAAGATAATCCTGAACTAGTTGGACCACCTGTCCGAATGAATACAATCTTCATCAACTTCAAAATAATATATATGTCAGTCCATAACAAAGAAGTAGTCAGCTGTGGATCAGAGCTCACTAACCAGTTAGCTACATCGGTTAGTGAGCTCTGATCCACAGTATGCACAGCAGAGGGCCTTCTCGATGGTGGCGCCCACCCTGTGGAACGCCCTCCCATCAGATGTCAAGGAAATAAATGACTAACGTTTAGACGACATCTGAAGGCAGCCCTGTTTAGGGAAGTTTTTAATGACTGATGCTTTATTGTATTTTTAATCTTTGTTGGAAGCCGCCCAGAGTGGCTGGGGAAACCCAGCCAGATGGGTGGGGTATTAATAATAATAATAATAATAATAATAATAATAATATGTTGTTGTTGTTGTTGTTGTTGTTGTTGTTACATTTACCTGTATGGATATTCTATCTAACACTATTTGCTGACGAAGATTCTTCTTCAAAACAGTTGATTCAATCCGGATATCCTGTCTTGGACATCATCCATTGAAAGGCGTTGTGGTTTTTCCCCCGCCAGCTCTTCATTCCGTTGACTACTTCTTGGTTATGGACTGACATATGTATTATTTGGAAGTTGATGAATTGTAAATTTTGGGTGACATTCTACTGCTACTAATAACACATTTACTATATTCACTAGCCACGTGTTGCGGCTGTATTTGAGCAATTATTCTGCATTGCACACAGGGGTTTGTTTTTGTCACAACTGAGTACCGTACAAGGCAGCTTCTCGGAGCAAGTGGGTGCCCAGTGTGGCTTCCCGGGGCGGATGGTTTTCAAAGAGCGTGAAGGACCTCTAGTGGGTGGAATTGACAAGGGAAGACGCAGCGGCCCAGCTGAGCCAGATCCACCCCATCCTCCCTCCAAGGAGCTCAGGGGGCTGGACGGAATTAGACTTTGGGTCCCATCTGACAGCTTTGCAAGTCTATGGTTCTGTATCCAAAGTCTCTTCCTGGGTTTCATTCCCCTTTAACCCCTTCGAACACATCCCCCCTCTTTGACCCGGTGAGTGAAATATAGCCTAGTTTTGCCACTGGTCCCATGCATCACCTCCTGGCAAATAGAAGGGGAAGAAATGGAGGCAGTGAGAGATTTCACTTTCTTGGGTTCCATGATCACTGCAGATGGTGACAGCAGTCACGAAATTAGAAGACGCCTGCTTCTTGGGAGAAAAGCAACGACAAACCTAGACAGCATCTTAAAAAGCAAAGACATCACCTTGCCAACAAAGGTCCGTATAGTTAAAGCTATGGTTTTCCCAGTAGTGATGTATGGAAGTGAGAGCTGGACCATCAAGAAGGCTGATCACCGAAGAATTGATGCTTTTGAATTCTGGTGCTGGAGGAGACTCTTGAGAGTCCCATGGACTGCAAGAAGATCAAACCTATCCATTCTCAAAGAAATCAGCCCTGAGTGCTCACTAGAAGGACAGATCCTGAAGTTGAGGCTCCAGTACTTTGGCCACCTCATGAGAAGAGAAGACTCCTTGGAAAAGACCCTGATGCTGGGAAAGATGGAGGGCACAAGGAGAAGGAGACGACAGAGGAGGAGATGGTTGGACAGTGTTCTCGAAGCTACTAACATGAGTTTGGCCAAACTGCGGGAGGCAGTGAAGGATAGGCGTGCCTGGCGTGCTCTGGTCCATGGGGTCACGAAGAGTCGGACACGACTGAACGACTGAACAACAACAACAAAGCCCAGCTGAGCTCTGTGGGACTTTCTCCCCACTGGCCATGTATGGATTGTGCTGTAAACCAGGCATAGGCAAACTCAGCCCTCCAGAAGTTTTGGGACTACAACTCCCATCATCCCTGACCACTGGTCCTGTTAGCTAGGGATGATGGGAGTTGCAGTCCCAAAACATCTGGAGGGCTGAGTTTGCCTATGCCTGCTGTAAACTGTCCCGTTCCCCTCACAAGAGAAGAGGGGCGGGCCGGATTCTCCTCCACAGTTTCTCCTGTTGGCAAGTGGGGGCTTTTAATCCGTATCAGCGACGGTGATCATGCAGACGGTCAGGAGGAAAAGGATGCCGCCACAACCGTGTATATTCCTTGTGCAAGCGACAAAGTGACGTAACAAACAAAGAGAAAGACCTCGAGCAGCTTACAATCAAAATTTAACTGAGAAGCCGAGGAAACGATCCTTGCGGTGAATGTGCAGGACGCAAGGGGAAGGATGGGGCAGGAGGCCGTGTGGGGCAGCCGTTTCTTTTTTGCCTCCAGCGGCAAAACATCCACGGTGGCTCGCAGCGCTCGACAGCGCTCTCCCCCCCCCCTCCATGAATTTGCCCCATCCTCCTTCAAAGCCCTCCAAGCCGGTGGCTCTCGCTGCGTCCTGCGGCAGGGAGTTCCGCAGCTCCACCTTGCGCCACTGAGCAAGGGCGGGCTTTCTCTTCCCATTGAATGCCTTGCCTGCCTTGCCTTCGTCCCAAGGGGGTGGCCCCCCCACCCACCCCACCAGCAGCCGCTCGCTGCCCTATAAAGGACACTGCTGAAGGTCAGGGAGGAGGGGGAGGCCATGCCTCTGGGCCAGCGGCACTCGGTGGCACCCGCCCCGCAGAAGGAGCAGCCACACCTAACCCAGGAGAGCCTGATTAAGGAATGTTAACTGTCCCCAATGAGGCTCATAAAGCGCATAATGGAATCCTTTAGAACAGGACATTGGCACGTCCAAGCCTGGAAGTCTGGAACCCCCCACCCCTCACCCGCCCTGCAAGGTCACTGGAGAAGGCAGCCCAGCAGGCAGGCAGCCCGGGCTCAGCGCCCCCTCCCCAAGAGCACGGGCAGGGTCCCGCTCATTAGAGGTCATTCTCTGGCTAAATGCGCACGGAGAGCTCCTGCTCTTATCCGGCCTTCATCTCTGCTCCATGGAAAAAACGGGCACCCGCCCAGGGGAGAGGCCTGATGCCAGCGCGATAGGCCGGGGCTTCGGAGCGATTTCCTGGGCTCCGGCTAATGGGAGAGCCTGCCCTATCTCGGCCATCTCCCTCGGCTGAGCCATTGGGGGCCTAATGTCCCCTGCTGCCCTTTCCCGCATCTCCCGGGGCAGCGGGACGTTTGTTCCACTCGGGAGCCCCAGAAAAGGTGCCTGGGGATTGCGCAGGGGTGGGGCGGGGGCGGGGGGGGGCGCAGCAGCGAGGGGGAGGCCTCCCTCCCCTCCTCACATGGATAGAAACCGGGCTGCGGCTTAGACTTCTGCGGCTGAACATAAGGAAAGGCTGCAGGATCAGGCCAGTGGCCCATCTAGTCCAGCATCCTGTTCTCGCGGTGGCCAAGCAGGTCAGGTGCCCACAAGCAGGATTCGAACACAAGACAAGAGCAACTCTCCCCTCCTGCTGTTTCCAGCAACTGGCATTCAGAAGCATCGCTGGCTCCAACTGCGGAGGCAGAGCGCAGACATCACGGCCAGGACCCAGCCAGGCCATTGCCCCCCACATAGCTGCAGACCCTCCTAAGGTGCCAAAAGCATCCGTATCCATTTGCGCCCTTTTATCTGAGTGCAAAGAGGGCCCCCCCGGTGCCAAGCCCCCAAAGGCAAATGCTGGAGAGGACCACCAGCCTCCTCCTGCCTCTTTGCTGGGAGCAGAAGCTTCCCCAACCCCAACCCCAAAAAAACCACTGCGCTCTTTTTGCATCATCGCAAGAGGCTCCTCCATCAGGTCAGCCCCCCGGGAGCCAGCTAGGGAGTCTGCAGGGTCCAGACTCATCCTGCTTGGCGCGGGGAGCACCTACACCTGTTTCCTCTGCCCCCACCCCGCCAGGAAGGGGAGACTGCAGCAGTTGCACCTGCTTCTGCTAAGACCAGTCGGTGAGCTCTGGGTGCCTCCGAGCTGTTCTGCGGGCACAAATGAACCGCAGTGATGCTCTCTGACTGCTACCGGTACCTAAGCTGAGCCAATACCTGCAAGGTGCTTATTGTTCTGCTTTCACCTCCTTTGTGCCCACCCCCACCCCCACCCCGCTGATAGCCAGTTCCTTCTCTTCTCTCTCCTGCCCCCCGCCCAGCCAATCCCCCATTCCCACCACCCTTCCGAGTAATACCCCTCCCCACTCTCTCACTATATATAAGGGTCTGGTGACTTCTGTTTCAGTGTATCTGAAGAAGTGTGCATGCACACAAAAGCTCATACCAAGAAAAACTTAGTTGGTCTCTAAGGCGCTACTGGAAGGAATTTTTATTTATTTATTTTTTTACTATGGCAGACCAACACGGCTACCTACCTGTAACACCCAAGGAGGGTGTCAGATGGAGGGCTGCTGCCACCTGCTGGCTTCCCTGTGCAAAAAAAGGGCTTCCGAGGAGCCAGCTTTGGGGGGGGGGGAGTCCCCCAAGAGGCTTCTGCTGAGGACTAGCGCCCACCTTGTCACACACAGAGATCTTCAGCGACTGCAAAGGACAGACACCCAAGTTTTAGGCACCTGGTGGCCCAAGCTAGAACCAAACTCAAGCACTGAAAGATCAATTGCAATATTTTCCTCTGCAAGCTTCATCTAGTCCTATCCTATCCTGTCCTTTGTGACTCTGAGGAGACAGAGCAGCTGCTGCAGCTTCTGGGTCCTGGCTGGGCCTTCCCCCAAAACGCTTCCTTGCCTGCAAACACCAGCAGAACTCCCTGGTTTCTGCTCTGAACCACTATCATGACACAAAGCTTCATGGACCTCTTCATGCAGTGCATTGTTAAAATATGGAACTCACTGCCACAGGAGGCAGCGATGGCCACGAGCCTAGGTGGCTTTAAAAGACAAATTCATGGGGAAAGTGTTCTCAATGGCTACCAGCTGTTAGGGCGCCAACAAATTGGCGTGCTGAAGTGCAGCAGTCAGTCAGATAAGCCAAGGTCAAACAGTCCGGGTCAGAAGCCAGCTGAAGTCAGGTATCAGTATGGGGTCAGGAGAAGCCGAAGTCAGAACAGTCCAAGTCAGGAACCAGCCAAGTCAGTCAGGGAAAAGCCAGGAACCAGGAACAAGCCGAGGGTCAGGAACAAGCCAGGAACCAGGAACAAGCCGAGGGTCAGGAACAAGCCAAGGGTCAGGAATAAGCCAGGAGTCAGGAACAAGCCGAGGGTCAGGAACAAGCCAAGGGTCAGGAATAAGCCAGGAGTCAGGAACAAGCCGAGGGTGAGGAACAAGCCAAGGGTCAGGAACAAGCCAAGGGTCAGGAACAAGCCGACGGTCAGGAACAAGCCAGGAATCAGGAACAGAACGAGCAAGAGCAACCACGCACTCAGCATAGCAGTTGCAGGTGCTAGTGAAGGGAGCAGCCAGCCTTTCTTAAGTAGCTGGCCTGCAACCATGTCTTACGAGTCGCAGCTGCCTCTAATTGTTCCCTGCGTCTCTCAGCTCTACGCTCTACAGCTGAGAAGGGAGGAGGGGAAGGGCCCTGCCTGTTTCTCTCCTCACAAGGGCCTGATTCTGGCTCGACTTCCTCCTCCTCCTGTTCTGGTCTTTCCCCCTCTCCATCTGACTCTTCCTCTTCCGAGGAGTGCCGCCACCAGTCTTCTCCAGGTATGAACTCCTCCATTTCCCCAGGTTCTTCCGTGGGTGCAGCCTCACCAGGGGGGGCTTGCCACCACTCCTCCTCATCCGGCTCAACCCTGACATCAGCCATGGTGTCCAAGTTCTCCCTTCACTGGGGGGGGGCAGTAAATTCTTCTACCCTATTTGCATTGACCCCAAAGCATGTATAGGATGAGCACCCCTCTTTCCCTCCACCCCGCTTCCCAGAGCAAAACGGTGGTCGCAAGAGAGGCTGAGATGACCCCGTGTTTGCAAGAGGGGGGCATCTTAAACCGCTGAGAGAAGAGACGCCCCGGCACATCTGCAGCAGCACAACCAGGCCCCTTCCTCTGCCCCAGCTGCAACAAAACATGTCTCTCCCGCATCGGTCTCTGAAGCCACAGCAGGGGCTGCAACTTCCCAGCAGTTTGACTTCACCCCCCCTCCCCAAGACACCCTCCTCCTTTGTCTCCCGAGACAGAAGGATGCCGACTGGCTGCAATCCTCGTGGCAAACGGACCCACACAGAGTTTATGGGACATATTGATGGAGGAGTGATGGGAGACCACTAAATTTGATGGCCGGGCTCTGCCTCCACTGTCTGGGGGGTGGGGTATATGCCTCTGAATATGGGGAGAGTTGCTCTGGTGCTCGAATCCTGCTTGCCACTTTCCCATAATAGGCATCTGCTTGACTCAGACCTGTTGGTCTATCTAGGTTAGTATTGTTCGCTCTGACTGGCAGCAGTGGCTCTCCAGGGCTTCAGAGGAGGGATCCTGGGGCATGTGCTCGGCCACTGAGCCCCATGGGCCTTTCCCAAAACGCAGCCTCCACTTGGTCACTGGGGAGTGCAGGATGCTGGCCTTGAACCCTCCAGCTGTGCTCAACTGGCAGCAGCAACGGGAGTCAAGTCTGGGAGAGGGCAGTGGAGATCACTGGAGGAGGCTGAGAGGAGCCTGGTCTTGGGCTGGAGCCTGAGTTTGGCCCAGAGCAACAGTCTCCATCCTCACCATTGAAGGGATGTTTAGCTCACGGCCGGACACCTTCCCTGGGTGACCGAGGGAGGCTTAGGGAGAGTGAGTGACGTGCCTTCAAGGACACAGGTGACTCCCCTGAAAGTTAAGCAGCCCCCCCCCCGCCGGGATTAGCACATGTCGCCGCCGTTAAGACAAAGGCGGGTGGACACGCCATGTTTTATTCAGAGCGCTGGCCCAGGTCTCCTGCCTCCTGTTTGCATTCGTAATCTATAATCCCCTCCATAATGCCAGATGAACCTCCACCGACAGAATTCAAATGCCTGGGCCGGGCTGAGCTCTCGGGCTGCAGCAAAGGCTGTGTCCTTGGCACCCCATGGCAGGGAGGGTGAGGAGAAGCTGGGGGGGGGGATCTGCAGCCCGGCCTGTATAAGGGGAGGAGGAGGGGGGCTGCCCTCTAGGGTGTCTTACGCTGTGAGGGTCAGGGATGTGCCACCTCAGAGGGGGAGCACCTGCTCAGCCTGCAGAAGGCACCCTGTCCAATCCCCAAGAGCACCTCCACGCCCCTATCTGGAATCATAGAATCGCAGAGCTGGAAGGCAATGCAGGAATCTTATGCCCAATATGGGGCTTGAACCCACATCCCTGAGATAAAGAGTCTCATGCTTCACCGACTGAGCTATCCAGGACGGTGGGTCAGCAGTAGCACTGGGCAATATCTGGTTTTCAACTTTGTGATTTATCACCAGCTAAAAATCGGAATATGGTGATAAACATATCACGGTGTCCGAAATAAAGATGGAGCTAAGCAGATTAGCTGGATCATGGCTTCCCCCATATTGCGATGTTTGCATAGCAGAGACACACACACCATGATTTGCAATATATTGCCTGGCCAAAAATTATGAAACCAATATCACAATATGGACTTCAAACCAGTTTTGGGCGATGTATCGATTTATCGCCCAGCCCTAGAAGGCAGCGCCTGAGAAGATGGAGGAATAATCGTCCGGCTTTGCCAAGGCAGCTCCCCTCCCCCTCCACTCCCACCCCCAATGCAAAAATTTTATTTTATTGGATTTGTTTCATAAAATTTATCTACTGCTTGGTTGTCAAAACCCTCAAAGCAGTTCACAAAGAACAAAGCAATGAAATCATTATATATATATACAGTGGTACCTTGGTTTAAGAACAGCTTAGTTTAAGAACAGCTTGGATTAAGAACGCTGCAAACCCAGAAGTGGGTGTTTTGGTTTGTGAACTTTACCTTCGAAGCAGAACATGTTCCGCTTCCTGTTGAGTGTGTTCCATTTGTAAATCAAGTCCCCTGTTGCTATGGGAAAGTACGCCTTGGTTTAAGAACGCTTTGGTTTAACAACGGACTTCCGGAATTGATTAAGTTCATAAACCAAAGTACCACTGGAGAGAGCGAGCAAAATTTAAAACCAGCAATAAACATGGGGGTGTGTGGTGGGGTGCTTTCCAGATATCTAAATAGAATTTTACCCACGAGAAAAAAGTTTGCCTTCCTCCACATGTTCCCACTCAACCACTTCAATCATAGGAATTGGTGCCACAGGTGCCACATGATACCTGCTCTATATTTGTACAAAGTCAATCTTTTCGTGTGGCAACAACTACGGCTTAGGGAGCTGGGTATGTTTAGCCTGGAGAAGAGAAGGTTAAGGGGGGATATGATAGCCATGTTCAAATATATCAAAGGATGTCGTATAGAGGAGGGAGAAAGGTTGTTTTCTGCTGCTCCAGAGAAGCGGACACGGGGCAATGGATTCAAACTACAAGAAAGAAGATTCCACCTAAACATTAGGAAGAACTTCCTGACAGTGAGAGCTGTTCAACAGTGGAATTTGCTGCCAAGGAGTGTGGTGGAGTCTCCTTCTTTGGAGGTCTTTAAGCAGAGGCTTGACAGCCATCTGTCAGGAATGCTTTGATGGTGTTTCCTGCTTGGCAGGGGGCTGGACTGGATGGCCCTTGGGGTCTCTTCCAACTCTAGGATTCTGTGATTCTGTTATTCTAACTACACTGTGGAACTCCCTGTCTATTGATACCCAGCAGCAGGTGCCTTCATTACACTCTTCTGGGCCCCGCCAACAGAGTTAGCTCTTGCCTGGCGCCTGGGCGCTCCATAAAAATGGGGCTGGGTCAATGGCTCCCAAATGTTTTTTGGGCCCCTGCCCCCTTCAGTTCCAGGAACTCACCCCCAGTGCCCCCTACCCTAACCTAACCTACAAAAGGCATTATTTAGAACAGAGGTTTGGATGACCCACAGAGAAAGATAATAATCCAACCCAAAAAAATTCAAAGCAAGAACAACTAGTTGTACATTCCTTCCAATTTAAGTCCAATTAAAACTATTTAGTTTGCTTCAACGAAACAGATGCACTCGATCCAGTGAGACCAGCCTTTCAAAATCTGGAAGTCATTAGCACCTCCAGTGCCCTCCCCTGCTGCCCCCCCTTGCCTCTTGGGAATCCCACCACTCCCAGCAGGCGCTGCCACTTGGGCGCCTGGGGCGACACACCCAGGGGTGGGGCGAGTTGCCCATAGGGGCAGGGCGCAACGCAGGGCCTCTGGAGTCTGCCTGCCTCCTCCCACTCAGCCGCCCTACAGCCGGGGGGGGGGGAGGCAGCGGGCAAACCGTTTGGGCTGTGCGGAGCCTGAGGGTGCCCAAGCCACTGCGTCGCTCCAAGGAGAGATGGTGGCTTGGGCGCACTGCGATTTTGTCACCCCCCTCAGTGGTGACACACGGGGCGGTCCGCACCCCCCCCCCCGCACCCCCTTCCTCCGCCCCTGCTGCTACCCACTTGGCGCCCACTGTGCATGGAAGGCCCTGATCCCTTTGGCTCAGGAGTGTGCCCCCCTCTGCCCCCAGGAAGGCAACGTTTTACACCTTCCTCCCAAGTGCCCTTGGCTTGGCTTTTGTGCCAGACCCAGTGCGGGCGGGTGGGCGAGGGGCTGCAGAGGTGCAGCCGCAGGGGCCTTCCTTCTCGCTTTGGAGACTCTCCGAGAGTGTTTGCACCGAGATCCCATTATGCATTCAGCCTCTGCTGGCCTGTTCTATCTTTATTCATGATCTCCCTTTGATTTCTCCTTCCTCCGATTGCGCCTTCTTCTCCTCTCTCCCCACTTTCTTCCGATTATCTTTCTCCTTCCCGTATCTCGAGCTCTCTGTTGCTTTCTGCTATTCTCCCGGTAATTGTATTCTCTCTCTCTCCTCCCTCCCCGCCTCAACCTGCCGGCTGCCAGGCACCGTCTCCCCCCACCGAGGCACCTTCTCTGTCCCCCGTCCTCCTCCTTCGCTCTCGCCTCCTCCAACAGGTGCCTTTCCGCTTTCCACTTTCCACCGCAAACAAACAAACGAAAAAACCCCAAAATCCCATGAGAAATGGACCCCAGCAGCTGGAGAGCTGTTTGCTCACGCCAGGGACTTATATGTGTTTGCTGGTCGCACAAAATTTGCTCACCGCTTGATTATAAACAAACCTTAAAGCTGTTTGCGGAAAGAAGCTGCAAGAAAACAAAACTTAAAATCACAACAAAACACTTTAAAAACATGCAGAAGTTAAAATACCAAAACATTAAAATTACCTCCATGTTTTTCGCAGGTGCAGAAGAGAGGGCAGTGAAGGTGCCTGCTTGATCTCAATAGGCAGGGAGTTCCACAGGGTAGAGGCTGCCACACTAAACAACCGAGTCCTTACCAATGCAGAAAGGGGGTTATGTGGAACCTGTAGACAAGGTCTCTGACACCTCTGAAATGCCCAAAGGGGGGTGACCGGTGTGGGCACAGCCTGTGGGCAGCAGAGGGTCTGGGGCTGTGTCCAAAGTCAGCAAGTTGGAGGCTGTGGCAAGAGTTATTTGGGGATATTTCTGGGTCAATCCTTCTCCGCAAGCAGAATTTCACAGCCAGCTCAGAGGAGACCCCTTGAATCAGGCCAGCAACCCATCTCAAGGTGGTGTATGTGCTTCTCCCTCTCCTCGATTCGAACCCTGGTCTCCTGGATCCTAGTCCTCATTTAATGTCCACGACAACCTTGCGAGGTAGGTTGCTGTGAGAGGCAGTGACTGGGCCCCCGGGTCACACCCAGCGAACTTCATGACCGAACGGAGGATTGGAACCCTGGTCTCCCCGGTCCCTTGTGCGACGCGCTAATTCCTACACTACACTTGCTCTCTATTACACAAAAGCCAATAAAAATTACCTTTAAAAATGAATGACAAGGTACCTCCTCAAAAACAATGAACGAGGCAACTCGTAAGGCGGCACTGAGCTCCCAAGAAAATAAGAGAATCCCTGTGGCTGCTTCTGGATCAGGCCAAAGGAGCCTGCCTAGTCCAGCATCTTGTTCCCAGCACGGGAAGAAGCCCACCAGCAGGACCTGAGTGCAGCCAGGAGGGGGCACATTCCCACTGCCCCCCCAAGGCCTTTGCTTCTGGCAGGGCTCAGTCATAGAATCATAGAACTGCAGAGATGGGAGGGACCCCCAAGGGTCATCCAGTCCAACCCCCTGCAATGCAGGGATCTCAGCTGAAGCATCCATGAGAGAGACACGGGCCGGGAGGGCTGTGGCCGAGGGGTAGGGCATCTGCCTGGCATGCAGAAGGCCCCGGGTTCAGTCCTTGAACCCTGGGCAGCTGCTGCCTGTCAGTGTAGACATCACTGAGCTGAGATGGACCAGCGGCCTCGTGAGGCTCAAGGCGGCTTCCTCGGGACGGCGGCCAGAGAGCATTGGTGCAAGAGGCCCTGCAGTGCTCCTGGCCATGCTCAGCCCTCGCCCGCCCGTGCGCCGGAGCCAGTCTCCTCGGCTCCTCGGAGAGTGTTCCTTGCTCCCGCGATGTTGCTACTTCCTTGGCGAGAGCTTCTTACCTGAGGCTGTTGCTCAACTGATTTGTAGTCTGCAAAGTGGCAGCTCCAAGTGCTAATTGGATCATTTTCCTTTCCTGGCTTTCTTTGCGCCAGATGGCGGAGGGTTGTGCGGCGGCGCCTGTGCCTGGCTCCTCATTGTCTTTTTATATTCTCCGCCTTAACTCTTTCAAGGAGGCCTGTTCCGAGAACAATCGGTGGCCACGTTTCCCTGGACTGGTCCGCGTCCCTGGCACTGGCCGGGCAACGGGAGAAGAGGAGCGGAGGAGTCTTTTCATGCCCCCCTGTCATGGCTGCTTGAACCCGGGCATTTCTCTCTCTCTCTCTCTCTCTCTCTCTCTCTCTCTCTCTCTCTGCTCAGGCTGCATCTGGTTCCTGGTGGGATTTCTCTCTGGGCAGCCAATGCCATCCTCTGCAAAAGGGAGAAGAGGCCAGCGAGTGATTTGCAAACACTTGGCATCCCTTCCGTGGGAATGTTGTGGATACTAGGAGAGGATATATTAATTAAATATTATCTTTTCTCACTCACGCTAATGAGTTAGTAGCAGAGTACATTCCCCTGTATATTGCAGGGAGCTAGTTGGTAGATTTGTTTGAATCTCTTGAGTTAAGCAAATCAGTCTGGCTTGCTCAGATTGGATCGTTCCTGGTAAATCCCCTTTGTCCCCTCTTAAAAAGAATAAAGACACAACAGTCTTCGTTCAAAAGTAATGATAAGAAGTTTACTTACATTCAGTTCACAGTATGATCCTGAAGGCAGTTACAGAAAAATAAATAATAATAATAATAATAGTAGTAGTAGTAGTAGTAGTAGTTACAGAAGAGAGTGTAAATTCATCCCATCTGGGGATTGAGCCCACGTGCTGCTGGCTGAGAGCCAGCAGACAACAAAATACATGAAGATAGACCAAAAAGAAGGAGGAGGGAAGATGGCTGTGTGACCAGCCCTTTTATGGGGTCTCCCAGGGCCACGCCCATCTACCTGGTCACACGCAGGGGGAGGATGCTCCAGACCAGGTGTGGCAGGAAGTCCCCCTCTGTGTCCACTCTGGCCAAACAGGAAGTGTTGAACTTGACTGCTACGGTGATGTTACACCCCACACCTTCCAACCTTATACCGTAGTCCTAGGATTCCAAGGCCCAGGAACTCTGTTTTCCACCAGAGCCCTAAGCAGTCACTCCTCAGGGCTCACAGGCTCCTTCCTGGGGGAGAGATACAGGACAAAGCCTCTGCTAGGAAAGGTCCAGGACATTTTGACACTTGAGGAAAAAGAGAAAATGGTGCCCCCCATCACCACTGCCTCCTCCTCTGCCCCCCCCACCTGCTGACGGTGGTGAGCGGTCCTAGGATGAGGGAGAGTGAGGCAACTGATGCTGATGGGAAGTGAAGAGAGCCCTATGGCCTGCCATGACCCCTAAGCTGCTGCCCTCAAGTGCAGTGGAAGATATTACCCCACCTGCGCCCACTTGAACTGTGGACATAGTGCATCTTGATTTCAGTAAGGCTTTTGACAAAGTCCCCCATGAGATTCTCACGAGGAAGCTGGTAAAATGTGGGTTGAACAGGGTGAGCGTTAGGTGGATTTGTAGCTGGCTGACTGACCAAATTTGTAGCTGGCTGACTGATTTCACTTTCTTGAGCTCCATGATCACTGCAGATGGTGACAGCAGCCACGAAATTATAAGACGCCTGCTTCTTGGGAGAAAAGCAATGACAAACCTAGACAGCATCTTAAAAAGCAAAGACATCACCTTGCCGACAAAGGTCCGTATAGTTAAAGCTATGGTTTTCCCAGTAGTAATGTATGGAATAGAGAGCTGGACCATCAAGAAGGCTGATCGCCGAAGAATTGATGCTTTTGAATTATGGTGCTGGAGGAGACTCTTGAGAGTCCCATGGACTGCAAGAAGATCAAACCTATCCATTCTCAAAGAAATCAGCCCTGAGTGCTAACTGGAAGGGCAGATCCTGAAGTTGAGGCTCCAGTACTTTGGCCACCTCATGAGGAGAGAAGACTCCCTGGAAAAGACCCTGATGTTGGGAAAGATGGAGGGCACAAGGAGAAGGGGACGACAAAGGATGAGATGGTTGGACAGTGTTCTCGAAGCTACTAACATGAGTTTGGCCAAACTGCGAGAGGCGGTGGAGGATAGGGGTGCCTGGCGTGCTCTGGTCCATGGGGTCACAAAGAGTCGGACACGACTGAACAACAACAACAACAACAACGACTGACCAAACCCAAAGAAGACTCGCTAATGGTTCCTCCTCATCGTGGGTAAAAGTGACAAGTGGGGTGCCGCCCGCAGGGCTCTGTCCTGGGCCCGTTGTCGTTCAATGTCTTTATAAATGACTTGGATGAAGGAATTGAGGGGGTGCTCATCAAATTGGCAGATGACACCAAACTGGGAGGGGCAGCTAATGCCACAGAAGACAGAAGCGGGATTCAAGATGACCTTAACGGATTAGAGAACTGGGCACAAGATAACAAAGTGAATTTCAAGCGGGACAAATGTCAGGCTCTGCACTTAGGCAGTAAGAACCAGTTGCGCAAATATAGGATGGAGGAGAACTGGCTTACTAGCAGTACATGTGGAAAGGAACTAGGGGTCTTGGTGGACCACAAGCTGAAGGTGAGTCAACCGGGGGATGCAGCCGAGTGTTGAGTTCAGTTCAAGGGATGTAATAATAGTACCACTCTATTCTGCCCTGGTCAGACCACACGGGGCAGGCGGTAGGGGGCAGGAGAATTGGCAATATGCTGGCAGGGCATCACATGACCTGCCCTGGGCCCCCTAAACTGGACTAGATGACTCCTGAGGTCCCTTCCAACTCTACGGTCCTATGATTCCTGGGTCACCTGCTTTCCTGCCTCCGCCTGTCATCCCCCCCCCCGCCCATCAACTATTTGCACACCCCCTGCAAAGGATTCTGTTTCTTGGTTTCTCTGCAAAAACGTGTCAGTCGCCTTTTCACTTTGAGCTCAGGGTGACATACTGAAAATATATGTTAAATCTCTCGTGCCACCGAAAGAACACAATGCAGCGAAAGCTGTCAGTGTGCTTGAAACAAGGAGGTGTAAAATAGGACTAATTAAAATGCCTTGAAACCGGGGGGGGGGGGTCACAATCCAGCCAAAGGAGAGCTCTCTGCACCATTTACTTCCGGGAGAACTTAAAGAGAGACTAGGAGCTCTCCCACTGGGGCCAGAGAATCATAGATGGAGTAGCGTATGGCTGGATCATGCCCAGGCTATATCATTAATTGGCAGGAGGCAAGGCTTTGCTGGGGGGGGGGCGCATTGCCATGCAGGGGGGGGGGGCATTCCATGCACTGACACCTGAGTTTTAAGATAGGGTGGTCCTTCGAGGTGGGTGTTTATTGCAGCGTGGGCGCTTCTCATTCATGGAAGTGGTTTGCGGTATCTACACAATGATGTCCGCACCAAAACGCCAGCCCGTTCTCCTGCCCTCTTTTAATCCAGATTTACTCCTTCCACAGAAAATCTGGTGTGTGGGGAGGGGGTGCTATGAGTTTGGGGGTGGCCAGTCTGCAGGATGCTCTGCGTCCCTTGTAATTTCCGCAACGCTGGATCCAGCTAGGGTTGAAATCTAATGGAGGAGTCTACTGCAGTTTTCTCAGTGGCCACTTGAGTATCACCATTAGCATCACAAAAGAAGTTGCTCTGCGCCAGAAGGCAAATGGGTGGGCCTCACCTGGCTGGTAGTCGAAAAGGAAAAAAGCCAAGAAGGTTTTGTGAGAGCTGAGCTAGAAGCAGGTGTTTGCTGAGACGCAGAGTGATGCTGGATTTCTGCTAGAAGCCATGGCTGTGACTAAAGGAGGAGCAAGACATTTTTGGGGTGCTGATGCTGGGAGCCCCTCCATCATAGGCTCAGGTTGTCTATATGTGTCGTTATACTGCAAAGCCTAAAGGCACCACTCTCTGCTGTCCCTCATTCCAAGGAAACGGAGCCCTTCAGAAGTGCCTGGAAGCCCTGGAATTTCTCAACACTCAGAGGTGGTACGTTGGTTTACGAGCTTAATCCGTTCCAGAAGTCCGTTCTTAAACCAAAGCGCTCTAAAACCAAGGCGTGCTTTCCCATAGCAGCGGGGGACTCAATTTACAAATGGAACACACTCAACAGGAAGCGGAACATGTTCTGCTTCCAAGGCAGCGTTCACAAACCAAAACACCCACTTCTGGGTTTGCAGCGTTCTTAATCCAAGTTGTTCATAAACTAAGCTGTTCGTAAACCAAGGTACCACTGTATATGGTATCAAGCAACCAGGAGCATCTGTGTCCATTGCCCTCCCACCAGATGTCAAAGAGAAAAACAACTACCAGACTTCTAGAAGACATCTGAAGGCAGCCCTGTTTAGGGAAGCTTTTAATGTTTAATAGATTATTGTATTTTAATATTTTGTTGGAAGCCGCCCAGAGTTGCTGGGGAAACCCAGCCAGATAGGCGGGGTATAAATAATAAGTTGTTGTTGTTGTTGTTGTTGTTGTTGTTGTTGTTAATTCCATTTATCTATTTTCAGAGCTTCCGTAAAGTTGCTGGAAACCACAGGAGGCGAGGAGAGACTTCATTTTTTTTATTAAGAATTTATAAGATTTTCCAATTAAAAAAACCAAAAACAATACAATACAATATATGGTTAAACACTCCATACTCCCCCCTCTCCCACCGAGGGGAGCAACAAATACAAAAAACCCCTCTCACAGAGGTAACAAAAATCATTTCACATTTAACCACATATTTTCCAAAACATAGCATAGAGCTGACCCTCTTCCTAGGTCAGTTAGTTAAATTCCCATCATTGCTTCTTAAAGTGACTTCCTCATTCCCCCCCTTACTGATTTCCAAATTGTCACATAATTCCAGCTTTTCTTTTACTTTAACTCTAATTTAAAATCCATCTCATCATTTTTTCTATTTAACATTTCTCTACTTCCGCCTCATAATACTTCTGTAACTTCTCATTATCTTAACCAAAAATTTCCATATTACTCGTATTGGCGAGGAGAGACTTCAACCCTGCTGCCACCTGGTTGACCACTGGGAGAACAGGCTGCTGGTCTAAAGGGGCTGCTGGCCTGATCCTGCAGGCACTCATTACGTTCTTATGACTTGGGGAGGGAAAGACATCAATCAAGTGTATTTCGCTGCCTGTGGGACCTCTTCCCACCTTCCCTCCCCTTCCTCCTTCCCTGGCATTTGGGTCAAAAAAACCAAAAACCTCCATTGGGGAAGAACGCCAATCCCTCTTTGCAGTTTGCAGCTGCTGCTCTCTTGACAGGAGTCCAGGATGGTGGGCTGGACCCCCCTGGGACTCCCCCCCTCACCCTGCACACCCACCCACCCAGCAGCTCCTCCCAAAGTCAGGCCGATATCACCCAGGGTTGCATTTGACGCTGTCTGGATTGATCCCACTTTGTTTGCTGAGAGAGGGGGGAGCGTGGAAGGACACGGGTCTCCTTGGTGATGATGCTACCGCCACTTAATGCCTTGCCCCCGGGGCCACCAGCTCAGCGTCAGGGTCAGGGCAGGGCCAGCATCAAGGTAGAGGTCCTGAACCTGCCTCTGCCCCCCCCCCGCCCGCCCGCCCTGTCGAAACCCTCTCCTCCTGCCTGCCCTTGCATGCTGTCAGTCGCCCGCCAGAGCAGCAGGCGTCTGCAAGAATTATATTTGCAAGTCTAATTTACCAGGCTGTGTGCGGAGGATGGAGAAGAGGAGATGGAGAGGTCGTCCTAGAATGGTAGAGCTGGAAGGGACCCTGAGGATCATGCAATCCAACCCCCTGCAATGCAGGAATCTCAGCTCAAGCATCCCATGATGCAATAGTCATCTTCAAATATCTACAGGGTTGTCACAGAGAGGCACCCACTCCAGTCTCTTGTTTTCTGGGACCTGTGGGATAGGCCTGGGGGCAGGTGGGGTGGCTGAGAATAGACCAGTTCCATCACTTAGAATCATAGAATCCTGAGTTGGAAGAGACCCCAAGGGCCATACAGTCCAACCCTCTGCCAAGCAGGAAACACCATCCAAGCATTCCTGACAGATGGTTGTCAAGCCTCCGCTTAAAGACCTCCAAAGAAGGAGACTCCACCACACTCCTTGGCAGCAAATCCCACTGCCGAACAGCTCTTACTGTCAGGAAGTTCTTCCTAATGTTTAGGTGGAATCTTCTTTCTTGTAGTTTGAATCCATTGCCCCGTGTCTGCTTCTCTGGAGCAGCAGAAAACAACCTTTCACCCTCCTCTATATGACATCCTTTTATATATTTGAACATGGCTATCATATCACCCCTTAACCTTCTTTTCTCCAGGCTAAACATACCCAGCTCCCTAAGCCGTTCCTCACTTCCCTTGATGTGGACATTATATTTTTGTTGAAAGGGACGTGGGCGGTGCTGTGGTCTAAACCACTGAACCTCTTGGGCTTGCCGATCAGAAGGTTGGCGGTTCGAATCCCCGCGACGGAGTGAGCTCCCATTGCTCTGTCCCTGCTCCTGCCAACCTAGCAGTTCGAAAGCACACCAGTGCAAGTAGATAAATAGGTACCGCTGTGGTAGGAAGGTAAATGGAGTTTCCATGCACTCTGGTTTCTGTCACAGTGTCCCGTTGTGCCAGAAGCTGTTTAGTCATGCTGGCCACAAGACCAGGAAAGCTGTCTGTGGACAAAGGCCGGCTCCCTCAGCCTGAAAGCAGATGAGCGCCGCAACCCCATAGTTGTCTTTGTCTGGACTTAACCATCCAGGGATCCTTTACCTTTTTACCTATACTTTTGTTGATGCAGTCTACAACCGCATTAGCATTTTTTGCTGCTGCATCACACTGTGGTCCTCGGCTGCTGCAACATCACTTTGGTCATTTGTGGTTGAATATTAACTCTGGCTTGATGAGATGGGCAGGGGGGGGGCTGCCTTTGACCGCAGGACCAAGGAAGGCCTGGGGGGGGGAGAAGAACATGCCTCCTCCCCATTAGCACATCAAAGGGATGGCAGGATCTGGAGAGATAAGGAGGAATGCAATGTGCAGCCAGCCCTTTCCCAGGCTGGCTGCACATTGAGAACATAGGAATCTCCGAAGAACCTGCTGGATCAGGCCTGTGGGGGCCCATCCAGCCCTACCACCTCCTCCCACAGTGGCCAACCAGGTGCCCCCAGGGGAAACCAGCAAGCAGGATTCCAGCACAAGAGCAGCACACTCTCCCCTCCGGAGGTTTCCAGCAGCAGATATTAAAACCACTGCGAGGCGTTGGCACAGCCCTGACAGGTCAACAGAGCACAGCTGGTGCCGGCCAGGGCATGTCCCTGGCACGGGGGCTGCCCTTGGTGGGGGCTCTTCTCTCGACTGTGGAATGAGAGGTCTCGAAAGCAGAGCAATGGAAGGGCAGGAAAGAGGCAGGGAGGAGGGCAATTTGGATGCAGCCGGGTGGGGTGAACCCCCTTCGGCCCCTTTCTCTGTCCCAGATTCCATTCACCTTGCAAAGGCCTGAGAGGACATTCTGGGGCCCGTTTGGGAGAGGTCAGCATCAGCCCGTACAGAACATCCTCAGGAGCTGGATACCTGGCCGCTTCTACCTGCAAGCGTCTCTTGGCAGGCGCCTGCCCGACCTCCCCGGCAACGGGCACTTTCCTTGGCCGGACTTGGCCAGGAAGGAGTCTCTTTCTCCTCTTGTGCCATGTCCAGACCCGTCTTTGCCGTGCCCTTTCGGCTTGTGCTTCCACTGGGATGCTGGGCTAGATGGGCCCCTGGCCTGATCCTGCAGGGGTCTTCTTAGGTCCTTATACCCTCTTCCCTGGCCAAAGATGCCACCCAGGTCGTCGTGAGTGGCCCTTCCCTCTGGGTCACACACACACACAGACTCTGACCGGTCCCTGGGCCAGCCAGGGTCTGCTGTCCACCTGGGCAGGAAGCTCACTTCCCAAGGGCACCTGTGTGAAGAAGCTCCAGGCAGGTGGGCGCTGGGTACCAAGAGGCGAGGAGAGAAGCTTGGGTGGAGAGGATTTCTACGGGGTCGGGTGCAGGGGGGGATCCAAATGACAGTGGGAGAGAAGGAGAAAAATGATAGGTGAAAAGTTATCTGCTCCCACTGAGCGATGATCAGAGTGCCAAGGGGTCTGGGGGACGCAGGGAAGGGGGAGGACAGAAGGGGGGGCCCCTCAATCTCCATCCTTGGCCGGAAGGGTCCTTCTGTAGCAATTTCCCCATGCAAAATACCTGCGCTGGAGTAAACCCCCAGCTTCCTCCGTTCACAAAGGGACAGGGTGGGGGCAGGGAGTCGGAGAACAAATGAAGAGTTCAAAATGTGAAACGATTAAAAATAAACTAACCTAAATCGAAGGCGGGCGAGATAAGGCGTCAGGGCCCCGTCTCCCTATTTAACATTCATTGGATTGAATAATCAGGCCTCATTATCTCAAATTGGTTGCCTATTTGCCCTCAAAATGCTAATTTGGAAGTTGGCTGCAAGCGCCGTCCTGCCTATTTTGACTAAAATATGATTTTGCTTTATTGTGCCCCTGCCAGTAGCTCCGGGGGCATTTCCAGTTTAAAACAAAATAATAATAATATGAAAAAAACAGAGAGAGAGAAAATTCTATCAAAGTCTTGCCTGGGAAGAAGAAGAAGAAGAAAAAGGCGCTCTGTTCATTGTGGCAGTTTTGTCGCGGCCCCCCCCCCTTCCCACCCGCCGGACCTGCTTTGCGTAGAAATGGCATTTCCTAGCCTTGAAGTAAAATTAGAAGTGTTATCAGCGTTTTCTTTTAGGGGACGGACAGTTTATCATTAATCTCGCAAAGGGAAATGGAGGAAATATTTTTATTAGTATTATTGTTTCACCAGGGGACAAACGCCGCCTCGGCCCCCTCCTCCCGGTGAAGCTGCCTGGCCGGCTTCTGACCTCGAAAGAGATGATGGAGACAGCTCCCTTTCCCAGATACATTTAAACTGCTCTTTAGGGCTTCATGAGGCCTCATTGCGCGGATCATGAGAGTCTAATGGGGAGCAAAGAGGAAACAGCTGGGAAGGTGGGCATCCGTGGCGGGGGGGGGGCAGGGAGATTGCCAGGCCAGAGGCGGTGGGGAGGGGGGGGGCTTGAGCTGCCTGACCCCTGGGTGTTGGGTTCCTGGTCCTCACCACCACTGACCTTCCAAGCGTCCCTGTTTTCCAGGGACAGTCCCAGATTTACAGAAGCCGTCCCGGTTTCTGATTTGAACCCAGAATGCCCCCCTTTTCCTTAAAGGTAAAGATAAAGGGACCCCTAACCGTTAGGTCCAGTCGTGTCTGACTCTGGGGTTGCGGCGCTCATCTCGCTTTACTGGTTGAGGGAGCCGGCGTACAGCTTCCGGGTCATGTGGCCAGCATGACTAAGCCGCAAAACCAGAGCAGCGCACGGAAACGCCATTTACCTTTCCGCCAGAGTGGTACCTATTTATCTACTTGCACTTTGACGTGCTTTCGAACTGCTAGGTTGGCAGGAGCAGGGACCGAGCAACGGGAGCTCACCCCGTCATTGCGGGGATTCGAACCGCTGACCTTCTGATCGGCAAGCCCTAGGCTCTGTGGTTTAACCCACAGCGCCACCTGCGTCCCTCCCTTTTCCTTAGGGTGTCCCTATTTTCATGGGAGAAATGTTGGAGGGGGTGCCACCTCCGCTGCCACGGCTCTGCTGCGTTGCCACAGTTCAGACCCTGCTCAAGGCAGCATATGGCAGGAAAAGATTTGCATCATTGCAAAAATATAACATAAGCAGTCCTAAGCAAGAAATAATAATAATAATAATAATAATAATAATAATAATAATAATAATGCATAGGACTAACTCAAATGTATGTTAGAAATGTAAGGGGGGAAAGATGGCACATTTTATCATATGTGGTGGAATTTTAAAAAGATGACTCTAAGCCCCACCCCCCACCCCGGGATGCAAAGGCAGGTCTGAGGGGGCCCTTTCTGCCTCCAGTGTCAGATCACACTGCGGAGAGGAGACAGGCAGGGAGAGCTGGCAGTTAGAATCCTAGAGTGGGAAGGGAACCCCAGGGTCATCCAGTCCAGCCCCCTGCAAGGCATGAATCACAGCTGAAGGATCCCGGACAGACGGCCATCCAATCTCTGCTTCAAAACCTCCGAGGAAGGAGAGGCGGCCACCTTCCGAGGGAGTCTTTGAGAATTCGTAGAGGACAGGTGAGGTCCCTGCAGACCGGAGGCAGGCAAATGTGGTCCCCATCTTCAAAGGGGGGGGGCAGGAAGACCCAGGTAACTCCCATCCGGTTCACATCGTCGGAAAGTTCTTCCGGATGTTTAGCTGGAATCCCCTTGCCATTTGAATCCGCCAGCTTGGGTCCTGCCCTCTGGAGCAGCAGGAAACAAGCCTGCGTTGCAGGGGGCTGGACTACCGGACCCTTGGGGGTCCCTTCCAACTCTATGAAAAGGCACATTGATGAAAAGCAGAGGCATCTCCAGAGAAGGGTGTCCTTGCGGAAACCAGGCCAGCATTTCTGTTTCCTCTTGCAGTCAGGCCCTCATCTACTTCTGCGGTCAAGGCTCCTGTTCTGCCCAGCAGAGGCACCCCTGAACCTGGCACCGGACGGACTGGAGCCCCCTGTGCCCCTTGGCCTGCCATGGGAGAGCTGGGCAAGGAATGGCACTGGCCCCCTCTGTGGTTTTCCGGCCACAGCTGGCCTGGCCAGACTGACAGGAGCCGCGGCCCCTCGGAGGAAAGCAATCAGGCCGGGCGATTCTCCTGCACACAGTTCTTATTTACATTCTGAGCCTTCCTAACAGTCAATCAATAGAGAATAACGCTGGAATAATATAGAGAGTTAAGGACCCCATTCAGCGGCCAGGATTAGGGATATTGAAGGGCAATTGCCCCGAAAATCGCCTCAATCCTGCCTTAGTGATGCTATGATACACTCGCCAGATTACCCGGCATTCATCTGGGCGGCTTCCAGTGACCTCTTTCGGATGCTGCGCCAAGATCTGTTTGCACAGCAAACTGCAATTGTAGCCAAGATTAAGAGGGGCTGCGGCAATGTGGGGGGGGGGGGGAGGAAGCTGTTGACAAATAAGCCTGGAAATCCCCAGCTCTCGATTCCGAGTGTGTCTCCTCGCCACGTTTGGCAATGACTTTCCAGACCGGACAGATGGACCAGGTGCCCTCTCCAGCCCCTCCGTGTCCGGCTGGCCCAGCTGGTGTTCCCAGGAGCCGCGGGAAGGGCACAAAGGGGAGGGGAGCCCTGGTTAGGGGCAGGGGGGGCTCATGCAGGAGGACGAGGGGGTGAGCCCCCCCCCCAATACCCCCTTCCAGGCCTGGGCGAAGCAAACACATTGAAAGCAATGGCGAGACTGGAGAGCTTTGAGCGCAAAGAGGATCACAGAATCATACAATTTGAAGGGACCCCCAGAGTCATCTAGTCCAACCCCCTGCAACGCAGAAATCTCAACTAAAGCATCCAGGACAGGTGGCCCCACAGGAATGTAAGAAGAGCCCTGCAGAATCAGGCCCATGGCCCACCTAGTCCAGTATCCTGTTCTCACAGGGGCCATGCTATTTTTAACCTTCTCACCCCTTGCTTTTTCCTGGAAGACCAATGGCTGTCGTTAGCAGTAGTCAACAGGTTTTCCACACCTATCAGCCGATCCCCCATTCCCACCACCCTTCGGAGTAATACCCCCTCCTCACTCTCTCACTATATAGAAGGGTCTGGTGACTTCTGTTTCAGTGTATCTGAAGAAGTGTGCATGCACACGAAAGCTCATACCAAGAACAAACTCAGTTGGTCTCTAAGGTGCTACTGGAAAGAATTTCCTATTTAGTATTATTTTCAGTTATAGACATTTCAATAGTTTTATTGTCATTTTAACATTTCAATCCTCGGCTTCCTTCCTCCTCTTTCTACAGTTCCTTCAATTTATATTTATCATTTCCTGCATATTCTGAATTAACTTATTCATTTATTCATCTGCTTTAATTATTTACTCTTCTGAAGCTTCAGGTTGTTACAATGATCCATCCTGCCAATGTCCGTTTACAATTTATTTGTACATATTCAATAAACCATTTCCATTCTTTTATAAAAGGTTTGTTGTCTTGATTTCTTCTTTTCCCAGTAAGTTCCGCCATTTCTGCATAGTCCATGATAATAATAATAATAATAATAATAATAATAATAATAATAATAATAATTTATTTATTTATACCCCACCCATCTGGCTGGGTTTCCCCAGCCACTCTGGGCAGCTTCCAACAGAATGTTAAAATACAATAATCTATTAAACATTAAAAGCTTCCCTAAACAGGGCTGCCTTCAGATGTCTTCTAAAAGTCTGGTAGTTGGTTTTCTCTTTGACATCTGGTGGGAGGGAGTTCCACAGGGCAGGTGCCACTATGAGTTTTCGTATCCGTTCTTCTCACATCGGGACTCCTCCTTCTAGATGTTCATGACTTCTAGTGTTACTAGAGAGGGAGGAAAACTTCTCTCTGGCCACTTTCTGCAGGCCACACACAACTTTATAAGCGCTCGTCTCCTCCCACTTGGCACCATGTCCCTTGAATCGCGCCAGGCCAGCCTCAACCAGGCGCCCTCGGGGTACTATAAACTACAACTCCCACCAGCACCCAGTGTCATATGGCTGTGCTGTCCGGGGAAGATGATAATTGTTGTCATCCAAAACATCTGAAAGTCACCAGACTGGGAGAGGCTGCTTTCATGTGTGTAGCAAATGTTCTGAATTAGCCTATGCAGTTCATTTATTATTATTATTATTATTATTATTATTATTATTATTATTATTATTATTACCCAAATCAATCAAATCAGCAAAAGGCCTGGTTAAAAAGGAACGTGGCGCCTAAAGGTGTATAATGAAGGTGCCAGGCGAACTTCCTGGGGAGAGCATTCCACACAGGGGGCCACTGCAGAGAAGGCCCCGTTCTCATGTTGCCACCCTCCGGACCTCTCAAGGAGGATGCACATGAAGGAAGGCCTCAGAAGATGATCTCAGGGTCTGGGTAGGTCATATGGGGAGAGGCAGGCCTTGAGAAATTGAGGGTGGCTAGAAAGCCCCCTGTATGTCAAAAACATTTGCCGGCCAGTTCCTAGCAGTGTCGTCCCCCCCCCATTCCAGGGTCATGGCATCTGTCCTTGTGGGAGATGCTTTCCAGCTGCAAAGGCCCACCTGCACCTCTGGGATGCATTCGCAGGTCAAGAGAGCCCTCTGCTGGTGCCATCGTGGAACAGAAAGGTGCCTCGGCTTTCCCAGAAAAGGGTGGTCCTGAGCCCAGAGGGTTGCAAATTCACTTTTAAAAACAACTGGCTATACTATAGACACAAGAAAGTATTTGGATATGTTAAAGAACAGAGGGCAGGGAATTAATGCGACCTCTCTTAACTGCCGTCATGATTTTGTCTAGTAAACTGGGGGGGGGGGCAGGGACAGAACACCATCCATGAGGTGGGAAACTGAAATCTGGGACATCGTATTCTTACACATAGGATGAGAAGCAGAGAGGGCAGACAAGAAAACAGTGGATTTATTAAGAAATGGATAATGTACTGGAGTAATAAGTTACAGCAGAGTGTTACTTAGAACCTTGCCATATTAATTATTGTTTGATTTCCCCCCCCCTTTTATTTGGCATCTGTTAATTACATTTGTTGCATTCTAAATGAATATATAGGGATGCGGGTGGCGCTGGGGGTTAAACCACAGAGCCTGGAGCTTGCTGATCAGAAGGTCGGCGGTTCGAATCCCCGCGACGGGGTGAGTTCCCGTTGCTCGGTCCCTGCTCCTGCCCACCTAGCAGTTCGAAAGCACGTCAAAGTGCAAGTAGATAAATAGGTACCGCTCTGGCGGGAAGGTAAACGGCGTTTCCGTGCGCTGCTCTGGTTCGCCAGAAGCGGCTTAGTCATGCTGGCCACTGTGCTGTTTTCGTCTGGGACACCTGAGGAAGGAGATGTGGATAACAGAAGCAGGTGTCTCTTGCAATACAGCCCTCAGACCGCCTCCTCCTGGCTCTGAGGCTCACCTGATGGATGGAACAGCAGTCATTTACACGCTGGCTCTTCTGTCAGTCTTCAGATGAGTTCACCTGAATATTCTGGCAGGAGGAAAGAAATATACACACAGGGTGGGCATGAGTTCCTCATCCTCATTTTGTTGTTGTCCAGTCGTTCAGTCGTGTCTGACTCTTCGTGTCCCCATGGACCAGAGCACGCCAGGCACCCCTATCTTCCCGCAGTTTGGTAAGACTCATGTTGGCAGCTTCGAGAACTCTGTCCAACCATCTCATCCTGTCGTCCCCTTCTCCTTGTGCCCTCCATCTTTCCCAACATCAGGGTCTTTTCCAGGGAGTCTTCTCTTCTCATGAGGTGGCCAAAGTACTGGAGCCTCAGCTTCAGGATCTGCCCCTCCAGTGAGCACTCAGGGCTGATTTCTTTAAGGATGGATCCTCTCCACTGCTGGGCACCGATTCGCTTTCACCAAAGCGAGGTTTAATGTTTTTCCTTCTAATGTCCTGAGACATAGATTTTCCAAGGGCCTAGTTTCCGCCTTTTGTGATTGTGATAAAAAGTCGACGGAATCTCTCCATCATATAATCTTTATCTGTTCCCTGCATAGTGAGGCTCGGGCAAAATTACTAAGACCAATAACTCAGAAACTTACAGGTGCACCAGCAGAGTCACACCTTGCCTTACTCCTGCAAGACAATGACTCCTATACAACCTTGCAGGTGGCAAGGTTTCTAAACTCTGTCATATCTCAAAAAAGGCGCTGTGGCCAACTACACGACCACTAATACTTTTGTTTTCTGCTCCCTGGTTGCAATTTTAAAACTTGTATTTGTGCTGTGGTTTGTTTCCCTATGACTCCAGGGTCTATGGTTTGCTGTAACTTTTTTTATGGGCTTATAGCCGCAATAAATTTGAATTTGAATTTGATTTAAGGATGGATAGGTCTGATCTTCTTGCAGTCCTTGGGACTCTCAAGAGTCTCCTCCAGCACCATAATTCAAAAGCATCAATTGTTTAGCAATCAGCCTTCTTGATGGTCCAGCTCTCACTTCCATACATTACTACTGGGAAAACCATCCTCATTTTAGGTGCCCTCAATATGAAAGATAATTTTATCATGGTTTTGCTTTTGGTATGCTATGTGTGTTGCAAGCAGCCTTGTGTGCCATTCTAGAAAAAGGCAGGGTAAAAACAAACGCAAGAACAGCAGCATAAGAACACAGGATTATTATGAGCATAAACATCCCAAGAGAAAGCAAACGAGTATTTCTATATGCAACAACTGTGGCTAGAGTGTTAACTGCCAAATATTGGAAAGGGGATTCGATTGTGGGATGTAAAACGCAGGAGCAGTCCAACACAACATCGCTAGAGTGGACACAAAAAGCATCTTAGTCCACCAGCTGGAACTTGCTGTTTCTCCTGGGCTGGGATGGACTTCCTCTGTGTAACTGGAGATGGGTGTGGTCTCACCTGGGCAGGTTAACACAAAACCACAGGGGCCAGACTCCATCTTCCTCTTTTGGACCACGCTCTCAAAGAAGCTGCATTGCTAAGATGCTCTCTTGGCTTCCAGCCAAAAGAGGACAAAGGAGCAGTTTTCCCTTATGGGACAGTCTCCTGAGTAAATGTAACTTTTACTAAGTTTAAGTCTGCCTTCTGGGATCCTTTTGTGAACAGGACGTCTGTAAGTAAACTCTTTTTATGATTTTATAGAAGACTGTGTACTGTCTTATTTTGAGAGGGATTAATGGAGAAAATACCAGGACATTTATTACAGAGGGTTTAACGAACCTGAGCAAGCTTTCCGCTGTGTGTGTTTAAAAGGGGGAATGAGAACTCTGCTAATTTCTGGGACTTGTAAACACAAGTTGGAATAGGTTATCTTAAACAATATATCCTCTTCTGCATCCCTAAACATTCCCACATCGATACCAACTAAGGAAGCACGTGCGAATATGTAGAGCTAGCCAAAATGACAGAAGCAATAAGAAATCACTTGAACTTAAGGGTTAAAAAAGAATGGGATTGTTTCAAAAATTATATGTGTAAAGATGCTTGCCAAATCAAAACTTGGATGTGCCTAGAGTAAATTTCACAAAATAAAAGACAATTAGAGGGCGTATCCTATATAAAGAGAAGGTGGAAGGTATACTAGAACACAGTACAAAAGAAAATGAAATAAAGAGAAATGATGAAGCTGTTAAGAGGTAGGGAATGTCATTTATTTTATTAAGGATATGAACATGTGTAGAAGAATAAATAGACTTACGTACATAAATGTAGAAGAAAAGATTATGTTTATCTGTAAATTTTAAAATGCAATAAAAATCAATAATGAAAAAGAACACAGGAAGAGCCTGGTGGCTGGATGAGACCATCATCCCATTTCCCACAGAGTCCAATAAGAGAGAAGCCAAGGAGGAGGACCTGAGGACGCTTGCCTGCCCTCTCTGTTCTGCCCCCAAAATGGGCACCTGCACCCAGTGGGCATCCTGACCAGTTGCCATGAGCCGGCAGGACAATGGGGAGGAGAAAGAGGGTCGGGGTGGGGGGGCTGTGGCTGCAACTGGGACATACTGGGACAAGACACACGCAGCATGAAAAGTGGAAGCAGAGCCACAATTCAAAATACAAGACACCGTAATAATCGGCATGTTTTATTACACATATCTATCCCACGATGCCTCCAAGGAGCTCAAAGTGGCAAACATGCCTTCTCCCCCAGGTCTACTCGACCTTCACAACAACCCTGCGAGGTAGCTTGGCCTGAGAGATCGTGCGTGGCTCAGCCAAAGTCATCCAGCGGCCTTCGTGGCCGGGTGGAGATTTGAACTCCCGTCTCCCATTTAATTGAACACGAAGCATCCCAAAGCACTTAACAAAATCAACAGCGACAACAAAAGCATATAAAAACCATTTCAAACCCAATTCACAACTATTACACACACAAAAATTATAATCCTCCTGTTCTGCTCCAGAGGCCTGTCAGAATAAATGGGTCTTCAGCTGCTGCCTGAACGAACACATTGTGGGGAACAACCAGATCATCTCTGCAGAGAGGAAGTTCCATAGCATGGGAGTCACCACTGAGAAGGCCCTGCCTCTTCCTGTGCACCTTCCCTGCAGATGGCAAAACTCAGGTTGGCTGAAGATGGGGCTGCTTCAAGTCCTAAGCCAGCGGTCAGCAACCTAAGGTCCAGGGGCCACAAGCGGCCCGTGGGGGTCGCTTAACCGGCCCATGGACCCCCCCACCTGCTCAGTTCCTGTGTGCCGCGCTGAACCGGTATGGAGCAGAGCAGGGACCACCTCCCGCAACACTGGCCGGCTTCCCATTGGCTGCAGGAAGCTCCTGCAGCCAATGGGAAGCTGTGCACGCTTCCTCCGTGCCGGAAATAGCGTTTGCACATGAGTGCATGCGCACTCCAGCCCACCACAGAATCTGTGGGACCGTGAACCGGCCCAAGCCACAAAAACTTTGCCGGCACCTGTCTGAAGCTGTTGAGGGATTTGCAGAGTGGAACCAGCGCCTTGAATTGGGCACGGTGCCCCATTGGCAGTCTGCGCATTGCTTTCCAGCTGAGCGGCCCCAGCACATCACAGGGGCAGCTGCAGCATTCTGTGCCAGGAGCTGCTGGTAAAGAAAGGCCCACAGAGAGCACATGCCAGTGATGCAGCTGGGAGGTGCGCAGAGGAGACTCCTGGCGCAAGGTCATCTCAGCTGCTGGGCTAACTTCTTTTTTTAAAAAAATGCCCAACATTTATTTTATGAGAGCCACTTTTGGGATTTCTGATGGGAAGGAAGTACATAAATGCTTCCTAGGATCCAGCGTTTCCCAAACTTGGGTCTCCAGCTGTTTTTGGACTACAACACCCACCTTCCCTAGCTAGCAGGACCACTGACCAGGGATGATGGGAATTGTAGTCCCAAAACAGCTGGAGACCCAAGTTTCGGAAACTTTTCCTAGGTCAGGGGTAGGCAGCCTAAGGCCCGGGGGGGGCCCGATCCGGCCCAATCGCCTTCTCAATCGGAATCAGCGTGTTTTAGTAGAATGTGTGCTTTTATTTAAAATGAATCTCTGGGTTATTTGTGGGGCATAGGAATTTGTTCATTATTAAAAAAAAAATCCAAAATATAGTCCGGCCCCCCACAAGGTTTGAGGGATGGTGGATCGGCCCCCTGCTGAAAAAGTTTGCTGGCCCCTGGCCTAGGTAAACTATCATGGACCACTGAGGTGCTCAGGGATGCTCTTCGACCTGCAGATGGACAGGAGGCAGAGGTGGCCTCCTGGCTTTCCAGCTTTCGAGGTCCCACCTGGACTCCACCTGCCTGCATCCAGGGTCACCCACTTGCCCTCTCGTCAACGACGGTCCAGCTGCAATCCTGCCCATCAGGATGCAGAGGGAGTGGAAGCTCTCTGGACCAGGAACACAGCTGTTCTGGGTCTGTGCAGCACCTGACACCACAATGGGGCAGCGGCTGACTTAGGACAATGGCTCCCTAGGGCAATCTGGTGGGGCAAAGCCCCAAGGCGGAAGTCGTGCGATGCCTGCCCAAGATGCCAGCCCCACCACCTCCAGTTAGGGGGTGAAGCAGCAAGAGATGTGAAAGGTCCCTTCTCTTTCCCAAGAGCTCCTGGAGAGCTCCTATCAGTCAGAGAAGACCGGAGGCAAAAAGTGTGTCTCCTCCTGATTGGGAGGGGGCCAGGTGGGACCATTAACTCAGGCACAGAAGACCTGCTTTGCCTGGTGCCCGGTTCAGTCCCAGGTGGGATGCCCAGGTATGTGTCTAGTGGGAGATATAACCTCCATTTCACATTTTCTGAAGGCTTTGATGCAGCCCGTAAGTCGCAAAGAAACCGATGCTAATTGTGACTTTGGCCCATAAGGGAGAAAGAGCCTGGAGCAACATGGGCAGTCGGGTCTGGCACCCGGAACTCAGGTCTTGCTGCCGGTGTGTGCAGGACGGCTGCCGCGGATCGTAGCCACGAGCGCGGCTTGGCGCAGCAGACTCCCGTGACAGTTGCCTCTGGGACAGAACAGGATTTGCATATAGAGTTTTTATTTTTCTGCTTTCCTATAAAACCAGATTTTATCGATGGCACACACAAAAATACAAGAGGGAAAAATAAATTAAATTATATCTTTTTCTACTTTAAAAAGTGCAGCTACTGCTATATAAATAAATACCGCGATTCGCGACCTGCCATTTTGCAATGTCCTGCTTTTTTTAAGAAAGGAAGAGGCACATTCAGCTATACCCTGAGACTGCAGAGAGACTCTGAATCACCAGTCCGAGGAACCGGCAGAGTTGGAGGCAAACTTAGCAAAGAAGGGAATGTTTAGGGCTGCGGCTCAGTGGCAGAACATCTGCTAGTATGAAAAGGTCACGGGTTCAACTCCCGGCATTTCCAGGTACGGCTGGGAATCTTCCCCATCTCAAATCCTGGAAAGTTGCTGCCGGTCAGTGCAGACAAACCTGAGCTAGATAGGCAAATTGTTTGACCTGGTGCAATGTTAATGGCTACAATTAAACTTTGAGATACAGTATTAGATTCATATTTCAAACATTCACCAAGCTTTACATTAAGCTCCAGGGCCAGATCTACAATTTTTGTCCTGGAAGGCAAAGGTCTGCCCTGTTGCCCTCTGCCCTGGCACCGGATTCAGGAGGCTTGGTATATAACTCAAAGCTTTGGGTGAGCAAACCAAATCCAACTGCAAGGGCTGCCCATTCACAATACCAAACTAAGCTCTTTAAAATGTGTGCTTTCGTGGAGAAAGAACTGCAATATATAACTGACCTATGGAACTCACTGCCACAGGATTAATGCATACATCATTTCATGGATTCATGGAAGACAATCCTGAGACTGGATATGGGCTGGCTAGTTAAATAGAGCCTCCGTGCTCCAGTGTGTCCTGCTGACCAGCTCCCTGGCGCCATATTAGTGCCCAGAAGCAGAGGCAGCGAGGAAGACGCAATGGGCGGTATGCAGGCAAGAGCTTCCACTAGCGCGAGGACTCCTGGCTGCGCAATGCAAAATCCCCTGCCTCTCTTCTCCCTGTCGCCCCCACCCAGCTCTGGTCCACAGGGTCTGGGGGGGGAATCCCCAGAGCAGATTTAGGGGTGCACAGAGAGAGAGTTAAGTTCTGCCACACAGCTGAAAGTCCTAGCAGAAGCCCTTCACCGAATGCCACCCAATGGAGCCAGGCTGTAAGTGTGCACGTGAAGAAAGACCAAGACTGGCATCCAAAGGCACAGACCACCAGGTGGACCAGGCAAGGCTCCAGGAGTGTTCACGGGGGAACCATCCCGAGGGGGCAATGCCAGCTCTGCTAAAACAAAAGTGGTGTCCTCGGCTGGGGCAGGAACCGCTAGACTTCAATGTCCACGTCCCCCTCCTCGTTCTCGCCTCTGTCCTCCTCATCTGGCAGCTCCCGGGGGACAGGCTGCGGGCCCCCAAACTGCGAGAGCTTGGCTGCCTTCTGTTCCAGGCTCTGTTTCCGCCATTTGATCCTCCTGTTCTGGAACCAGACTTTCACCTGCAAGGCAGAAGGGCAGAAAGTGAGGGAGGCAGAGCCAGGAACCGATCCTGTCCCAATCCTGACAGTAGCAGCAGCGCGCAAGGATGCCCCCTGCCCGTCTATCTTGGGCTCCCTTCCAACTCTACTACGAGTCTATGACTCCCTCAACCGTTCCTCATCAGGCCTGGCTTCCAGGCCCTTGATCACCTGGGTCTGTCCTGGATACAGGATGCCACTTCTTAAGAGTGTATAACAATGAAACAAGGAACAGGGTGGTGATACAATGACTACTGCAATCGACACAAGATCGTATCTGTAAACAAACACTAAACATCCATAAAAAAATGGCAAAAGTAGTTTCCAAAATAGGTTTTTCCTTGAATAATTGCAAACACAGTACTAATAAAGAGTCCACTTGTGACATCTCAGTGGTTCACAGCTCCAGTAATCCAACGTTTCGTCGCTAAACGTGGGATGTGATCCACTGGGAGCAGTCAAGTACATAATGTTCGTTGTAATGCTACAGAAGACACGCGGGGGAATGTTTGGTCCAGCCAGTCGAAACCTCCAGTTCCTCCTGGGCTGGAGCATCCTTCCTTTGCAGGTGACTAAAGGTGGGCATGACCTTACCTGCCCAGGTAACAAAAGGACAAGTCACGCAGCACTCTCTCTCTCTTTCATTTCCTTCTTCGTTGGACCAGCTTTTTAGCTAGGAATGCTCTGCTAGCTCTCCGCTAGCAGAAGCACTGGGATTATTCCCCCATATGGGGTAGATCCACATGCACATATTTGTAACTAAGTCTACCTTCAGGAATCCAACTGCGAACTGATGCAAGTAAACTTCTTTCATTGACTCTGAATAAGATTGTGGCGTCTTTATTCTTATAAGAGGGATTCAAGGGAACTTACCAGGAATGCACAATTCAATCTGAGACAGACTGAATAGTACAGTCATACCTCGTGTTGCGTTCGCTGCGGGTTGCGAACGGCGCGGGTTGCGAACGCGCCGAACCCGGAAGTACCGGAACGGATTACTTTCGAGTTTGGCGGGTCGCGCATGCGCGGACGTGTCAAATGACGTCACGCGCATGCACAGATGCGCCAAATTGCAACCTGCACGTGCGCAGAAGCGGTGCTGCAGGTTGCGGACTGCTCAGGATACGAACGGGGCTCCGGAATGGATCCCGTTCGCATCTAGAGGTACCACTGTATAATAGTGAGAGGCTCACACGAGCCTGCAACCAGCTCTCTGCTGTGCATGTAAAAAGGGCGAACGTAAACTCTGCTAAGTAAAGGAACTTGCTAGAGCAAATTAGGAAGCATATTAATAAACAATATGTCCTCTCCTGCCTCCCTGAACATTCCCACACTAAAGAGCTTAGTCATCGAGCTTTGTAGTAAATAATATACAAGAGAAGACAGTATGTAAACGACTTGAGGGAGGGGTATACCTGCCCCCGCCTCCATTGCGAGGAGCACAGAAAGAGGACTCTGTCCTTCAGTTTGTTCAACCTCCTTCTTAAGAGAGGGCCGGAGAGGAAGGATGCTGAGCTTGCTGCTGGCCTTGCTGTGTGTGTTTGGGGTGGGGGGCATTGCCTACCTGGGTTTCTGTGAGGTGCAGGGTGGCGGCCAGGTCCACCCGCTCGTTGCCCACCATGTACTGCTGCTTGAGGAACTCTTTCTCCAGCCGGTCCAGCTGCTCTGGCGTGAAGACGGTGCGCACCCTCTTCATCTTGCAGGGACCCCCCGATCTCCACGAAAGGGGAGCCCCCAGGGAACCAGAAAGGGCGCAGTGAGCAAACTCCAGCTCTGGAACGGCAAAAGGGGGAGACACCTCGTGACACGGGTGTCAAGGGAAAATACACCACAGGCCAGATTAGCGACTAGCCTGGGAGAAGCTGAGGGGCTGGGGAGGGAAAGGAGGTCATAGAACCACAGACTTGGAAGGGCCCCCTTGAGTCATCTAGTCCAACCCCCTGCAATGAGCCTTGACAGAAGCTGGACATCCAAGCTGTGACCCAGCCGCCTCCCCCCCTGAATCACATGGCAGCAAGGAATTTGCGGCTGCCCGGTGGGATTTATTTGTCGTAAAATCATTGGCAGGCCAGCTTTCATTTCTAAGCAACAGCAAGGCAACTTGCGGGACAACACAGAACAAAGCGTAGCAACGCCCAGAACTCTGCAGAGATGCTGCCGGTCAGTGCAGGCAATGCTGAGCTAGATGGCCACGGATTTATTCTTGCACCCTCCATTCCACCTGCCAAAAGAGGATGCAAATCTGCCCCATGACATGACACACATGCCAAATCTATGCCTTGGGACCAATCCACATACAGCGTTGTAGAATCACCAGAGAATCTCCTTGGCACCCCTGAACCCGATTTCTCTCAGATGATCCTAGGGGCTGGAGACTGGCACCTGTGGGCATAAGGGGCATGGAAGGGGGGGGCTTGAAATAAGCTCGTCCCAAACCGTTCTGGGTTTTTAGGGTTTGAGGACCTTTTGAGCCGAATTTGTCATGGCCTTTTAGAACAATAAACTCATTGCCTGACTTAGGAGCTTGGGAAAGAATGGGCAGCCAGCAGCACTGACACAGAATCGGTGCAATTTGATCCGCCCGCCTGGACCCCAACGCCTTCTGCAGTCCCTGGGCTGCCATTGCTGCAATCCAGGAAGGCCTGCCAGAGGCCAGGTCTGCTTTTCCCCAATGAGTCCCAGTTGGGCTTTTGCTACAGTCATGGACTCACCTGGGGGGAAGCCCCATTCAATTCAAGAGGGCACTCTTTTCAAAGCGGATTCAAGCACACACCAGCCAATGTGTGTCACGTAATTATTTAGGGTTGGGGAAACTTTTTTATTTCATCCCTGCAGCTACGGTATATCCCACCTTTTTCTGAAAGGAGCTCTAGGTGGTGTGAGCAGCAGACCTACATTTTGGGGGCCCTGAACCTTGAACCGTTACGGGGCCCCTTCACAACCAGAAAGACTTCAGTGACACCTTCACAACAGCTGGCCTATACTGACTCTCCGACTTTGGGAATGTTGAAATATATGCAACAAAAAATGTGACTCAAATTGGGTTTACCAAACCCAAAACTTCTAAGCAATGTGGACTAAATTCGCTTCTCAGGCCCCTCCAGGATTGGGGCCCTGAAGCTTCATTAGTTTCAGAGTAGATCTGCCCTATACATGGTCTTCCCCCTACTCAATTAATCCACCCAACAACACTGTAAGGGAGGCAGTGTATAAGCTACACAAGATAGAGCTTGGGGCCCCACTCTCTTGGGGACCCCCAAAAAAATTAAAGGGAAAAAAAACCTGGATGTACATTTCCAAAACATAAGATAAAAAACAAATAAAATAAAACCTGCATACAGCAAGTGTTTTGTGTTGTGTAGGCTTCTATTTGCTATATGCAAGTGGCTTGGGATAACTATGAGGTCCATAAATTACCATAGCATATATTCAACACAAAAGATTTATAAAGGGCCCCATGACCTTCAGTAGCTGAGGGCCTCATCAAACCTAAATCCGGCCCTGAAGGGAAGTTAGGCAGAGAAAATCACTGGCCCCCTAGGTCACCCTGCAAGTGGGACATTGAACCCTGGTCTCCCAGGTCCCAGTCTGGCACAAACCGCTACACCACAGCTGCACCAGAAACCCCTTTTCAAATAACCTGGACTTTTCCCCTTTTTTGCCATAAGGAAAGTGAAGAGGAAATTGCCCTGGGAAGTGGGGAGGGTCGCTTGCTTCCATACAGCCTCCTCTAACCTCGCTCCAAAGCCCTCTTCAGGACCGCTGCGCGATAGGCCCTCAGAGGCTACTGGCGGGACAGCTCAATGTTGAGCCTCCAGAGTCAGAGGCAGTCTACACCTGAGCACGACACGCCGGTCGGGAAGGACGCCCACCCACTGCCCCCCGCAAGATGCTCGCTCTTATGCCCGTTCCCACGTGCACGCCTGCCCCCCACACTCCCGTCGCCCCGCTGCCCGGGGTGCCCGTCTCTGCTCTCACCTGGCCTCCTGCAGCCGGTCGGGGCGCACTGGCGGGGCGGCAGCGGGAGCAGCGCGGGGGGCCTTTCGCCCAAGCAGACGGCGGGGACCGGCAGGAACCGGACGGCGCAGCCGAAGCGCAGCGCGCCCGGGGAGGTGGCGGCGGCGGCCCAGACGCTGGCCCCGGGCGCGCTCCGACGGGGCGGATCCGGCTTGGCCAGCAGCGACTCGATGTCGAAACGGCTCCGCGACGGAGGCGCCGGGTCCCGGGTGGCCTCGACGGCCGGCTCTCCCAACGCCGAGAAGAGCAGCGGCCGGCTCTGCAACATGCTGGCGACGGGGCGGGTCGGAAAGGTGGCCCAGCCGCAGGCGACGGGGGCTTTATAGGGCGGGCCCCGTCCCAGCACGGAGGGCGTGGCCCGGGCCAGGGATGAAGCCTCCGGGGGCCGCGCCGTCGAGGAAAACTCCCCCTCGGCTGCTCCCTGCCGCGCCGTCGGGCTCTCTTCGACGGGGCGGCCGGAGGAGACGCCTCTGGCGCGCAAATCCGGCAGCAGCCCGACGCCCCCGATAGACCCCCTTTCTCCGTCCCGATCTGCCTGCCTGCCTGCCTGAGTGTCTCGCGGCGTTTCTGCTTCTCCTGTCCCTCCGCGCTGCCCCGTCGTTTCCCGTACGGGCACCCGCTAGACTGTAGGCTCCGCGGGGCAGGGACCTGCTTCCCCTTCCTCCAGCCCCCAGAGCGCGGCAGAGCCGAAGCGAGTCAGGAAGGGAGGGCTGTCCTCTGGATGTTGTGGTTGTTGCGTCCCATGTTGCAAAGCTTGCATTCCCTTGGGTCTGCTTCGAGTAAGCGCTGGCGGAACGCACGCCAGAGTTGCCCTGTAAAGCGCCTTGCGCCCCCGTGGTACCCCCAGAACAAGGCTAACTGCACCCACCTGGTTTGCACCACCCGGCACCCTGGTTGCCTTTCCTAGAGTCACGGAATTGCAGAGATGGAAGGGGTCCAAGGGTCATCTAGTCCAGCCCCCTGGAATGCAGGAATCGCAAAGAAAGCATGCAGGCGCTGCGCTCTAATCCGTGTAGGTGTTTGGAGGCTGCTGGGAGGCGATTCATACTTGTTGGGGGGGGGGGGTGTTACTGTTTTGTTTTTGTTCTTAGTTTTCTTCTGCATTTTGTGTTTTCTATATTGTAATTTTAGGTTGAGAACCTCCCTGAGATCTATGAATGAAGGACAGTATAACACAATCAATAAAAAATAAATATCCATGTTTCTTGCCATCCTCTTTGTTCTTTTCCACCCCAGTGACGTCCTTGTTAGCAATTTAGGAATATTGGAAATAAATGATCCAAAACAACTGAGGTCACAAAAATGGTTATTAAGGTGTCAACACCGACAGCCCGGTTTCCCACAATGGGCCAGGACATTTTTCCTTGAGTAAGACTTACTCTCAAGTAAATGTGTCCAGAACTGCAAGGAAGGTGGTGCAATGTTGTATCTAGTTATTCAGATTTATTACTCTGCATTCAATGGGTATCTGAAGAAGTGTGCATGCACACGAAAGCTCATACCAAGAACAAACTTAGTTGGTCTCTAAGGTGCTACTGGGAGGAATTTTTTTTATTTTTTATTTTGTTTTGACTATTCAGACCAACACAGCTACCTACCTGTAACTGCATTCAATTGGGTTTCCTACTCCCTGGAAAATGTGCACTGGCTTGCGGCTTTAAATGCTGGTGTGTTCACACAGAAATAAGTTTCACAACCTGTTTGGTTTTTAGGGTGATTTACACCAGGGAAGAAGCATTCCACTACCCTGTTAAGACACATAACTAAAGCTTTGCAGTGCATTACGGAAAAACAAAAACCTTATCTCTGTTTGCCAATTAGCCATTTAACATTTCAGAATTGCAGGCCTCAATGGCCTATCAGCAGAATTTCAAGGTTTTAGATCTGCATAGTGATCCTATTAAAGAGTCAGTTTATGGAAAAGGGATTGCAGGAAGATAATGAATGGAGGTTGGATTAAGGAGGGTGGGGGCCCTGGCTCGGCTCCCCAAATAGGGCCCCCGATTCCCACAAAAAGGAACACATGGAAGACAACACCACAAAATGAGACCGGCAGTATTTTAAATACTCACAAATTTATTGGTGCACAAGCTTCCATGCACTGCAAAAATACTGCAAAAATATCTGAAGAAGTGTGCATGCACACGAAAGTTCATACCAAGAACAAAAAAGTTGGTCTCTAAGGTGCTACTGGAAGGAATTTTTTATTTTGTTTTGTTTTGCAAAAATACTGTGCAGTTTCACATTCAAAACTCAATGCATAAGTAGTTTTGTTCCCCTCCAGCCTTGGACCAGTCACCCGACTCCTACCCTGACCTACCTCACAGGGCTGTTGGGAAGATACAGGAAGTCGGTAGAAATGGCTGCGAGGTTCTTCATTCTTTTTTGCTTTTGAGGTCAGTCTTTTTCCTCATCGCTCAGTAACAAAAACTCACCAAAAGAACCTCTCCCCCTTTTCTGTGTTCTGCCCCAACAGCATAACCAGTGAGGGAACTAAGAGGGTTTTTAATGGTTATGTTGTTTGGTCTTATGCCCCCTTTTTGTAAACATAGTGGGCTTTCTATACAGCCGCTCAGAGTGGCTGGGGAAACTCAGCCAGATGGGCAGGGTATTTATTATTATTATTATTATTATTATTATTATTATTATTATTATTATACTGTATTTAAGTTCAGAACCATTTTGTCCCATGAAAAGAACCCAAGGCTCTGATCCTGCACCTACTCAGCTGGGAGTAAGGCCCATTAAACCTCAGGCACCCACATTTGGTCCTGCCCTGGGAAGATGCACCAAGGTCCCCCAGGCTGCTACCAACCCAGAGAAGTGCTGGATTTCACCCCACGTTCTGCAGCGTTCCTGGGAAAAAACAGCAACATTGCGTGGGATTTTATTTATATATATATATATATATATATATATATATATATATATATATATATGCACACACACACACACACACACAACTTCATGCCAGCCTCATTTTACACTCAAGCAGTATATCAACATTATGATAGTAAATTAAAGGAGCAGAACTTTATCTCTCCTTGATCTCTCTCACACACCCAGTTTCCAACTGCAGAAGCAACTTCAGGCGATGGCTTGGAGCACCAACATTTATTTTAGGGGTGCCAGGGACCCTTGCCCTGACCCAAGACATGCCCCACATCCCAGCCTCTTCCAGAATGTTTCTTACAGGTCACAAGGTGCAGGTGCTGGGAGGCTGCGGAAATGCCCTGGAAACCCGCCCCCCCCTTTCCCAACAAACACACACCCTGGGAGGATATCTTTATCCCCCTGGCAGTTGAGGGGACCTGTTCCCTGCCCCTTCTCCGTGGGGAGTCTGGGGGCTGGGAGGATGGAGAGAAGGGGGGGCAGGCTAGGTGTGAAATTTCTCATGGGCCAGGAAGGTGGATGCTACCAGCTGGGTGCAGCAGGCAAAGGCAAAATCTGGGATGGGGGGCCCCCACATTCTTGGGGGGGAGGAACTCCGCAATGGGGAGGTGGGCCAAAGAGGGCTTTGTGCTGCTGGGGATTGTAAAATGCTCTCTTCTCTTTTCCTCAATGGGGAACGAGGCCCCCGCTCCATCTAATAGTCATTAGCATCAATTAGAAGCGTTTGAAGTGGCCAAGCATCCTTGTCTTCCTGCAGCAAAACAGCGCTCCTTTCAGGCATCCCATCACCATAACATCTGGAGCCAGGAGAGGCAGCTTCCTTGGTCCTGGGGGCCCTTTCATCTCTTGTCAAGGTGCCTGGAATGTTAATGCACCCCTATTCTTTCCACCGAACCACCAGGAAATGCTTTTCACTCCTGGACACTTTGCTGGGGGGGGGGGCGGGTTGTTGTTTATAAAAGCGGGGCTTGTTGCTTGAAGGTCTCCTCTGCCTCCTTCCCCCCCCCCCAACTTCTCCAAAAGGACGCGAATGAAGGGGCAGGGTCTCGGGAGGGGGGCACCCCCTTCCTTCCTCCAAGGTGGGGTGTGGGGGGGCAGGCCTGGCCCTCCTTCTGAGGCAAGGCAAGCCCCTCTGGGTCCCAGCCCCATCTCTCCAGCGCAGGTGGCCCAGCTTGCTGGCTACTGTGAGATTTCCCACATCATTACCAGGGGGTGAAAATCTCCAGCTTTTAAAAAAGGACACATTAGCCAAGCACACAACACTAATTTGAGGGGGGGGGCTCATTAATCAGCCCAGTAGGGAGAACCTTTGGCTGGTATGGGGGGGGGGAGGACAGGAGTCTCTTGTGGCCTCTAGGTATCTCTCCAGCCCAATAAAGCAAAGTTTGAAAGTTTAACAGCTGGCCCAAGACAGCCCTGGGGACTTCAGATGACAGGCAGTATACAAATTTTAAAAATAATATTAATATCCTGAGATCACCTGCAGGAGCCTCCTTAGTCATTGCCTGGGTTGGTGAGGCTCATTTGACAACAATGAGAAGCTGAGCCGTTCCTGCTATAGGCCCAGTCCCTTGGAACTCTCTGCCACTGGAGATCCAACAGGCACCTTCTGTGCCAACTTTTACAGGCCTGCTGAAAGCTTTTCTATCCCGCCTAGGCCATTGCCATAAAAAACCCCAAAGTGGTTTATAATAATGCATAGAACCATACAAAAAATTTTTTAATCAGATATCAGTTGAAATTTTAATTGCTCTTAATTGCCAGCAGAGGCCAGGCGGATTAGAGAAGTTTTCAGCAGGCATTTAAAAGGTAGGCTCAGGAATTGCCTGCTGAATCCCCAGTGGCAGGGAGTTCCACAGGACTGGGCCCATGGCCCAAAGGCTCGGTTTCTCTTTGTTGTCAAATGAGCCTTGCCAACACGGAGAACGATCAGCGATGCTTCTGCCCCCGATCTTGGCAACTGAGCCTGGATATTACAAGGTTTCAGGCACGGTTTAGTTGGTAGAGCATGAGGCTCTCTGGGTCATGGGTTCGAGTCCCATGTTGGGTGAAAGATTCCTGCACCGCAGGGGGGCTGAACTAGATGACCCTTGTGGTCCCATCCAGCTCTACAGTTCTGTGATTCTGCGAGGTAACCTGGACCCAGAGACATAACTTATGGGTCTCCCCCCCCCCCACCCCGCAATAACTAATTTCCAGAGAGTTTCTATACTATAAGGATACAGTGGGTTTAAACTGTATAGTGAGAAAAGTGGCGGCTTCTCTTCTCTCCCCCCCCCCTCAGTGTCCCCCCCCCCCCGGAATTATTTAACAGGATGCTCTGATTATCAGGTGCTAATGAGACCAGCAGGTGGGAGGGGGGCAAAGGAATTTCCCAGGCCATCCAAAGCCATCAGCCTTGACAATGGATTTCTCAAAGCTGCCTGGTTTGTGTATTGCCTGTCTGGGTCTGTGGGGCTGAAAAACAAGCCCAGCCCCCCTGCAATAGCCTGGCCTTTTTCCTCTTGTCCTTTCTTTGCTCTCCTGGCATCCTCTGGGAGCAAGGGTGGGGTAGCCATTAATTGATTGGTTAATTAAGTTAGCTGGTTAGTTAATTCAAGGCCAGAAGTCCCTGACCTCTCCCTCTTCCCTTGGCAGCCTGCCCTGGAATAAAGGCGCTGGCATCTTCAGCCACAGATTTAAGTCCATTAACTCTTGAGTCCATTAACTCTTGAAATATGGTCTGAAGCTCAACATAAAAAAAACTAAGATCATGGCCACTGGTCCCATCACCTCCTGGCAAATAGAAGGGGAAGAAATGGAGGCAGTGAGAGATTTCACTTTCTTGGGTTCCATGATCACTGCAGATGGTGACAGAAATTAAAAGACGCCTGCTTCTTGGGAGAAAAGCAATGACAAACCTAGACAGCATCTTAAAAAGCAAAGACATCACCTTGCCGACAAAGGTCCGTATAGTTAAAGCTATGGTTTTCCCAGTAGTAATGTACGGAAGTGAGAGCTGGACCATCAATAAGGCTGATCGCCGAAGAATTGATACCAAGAACAATACCAAGAACAAACTCAGTTGGTCTCTAAGGTGCTACTGGAAAGAATTTCCTATTTTGTTTCGACTATGGCAGACCAACATGGCTACCCACCTGTAACTGGAAGAATTGATGCTTTTGAATTCTGGTGCTGGAGGAGACTCTTGAGAGTCCCATGGACTGCAAGAAGATCAAACCTATCCATTCTCAAGGAACTCAGCCCTGAGTGCTCACTAGAAGGACAGATCCTGAAGTTGAGGCTCCAGTACTTTGGCCACCTCATGAGAAGAGAAGACTCCCTAGAAAAGACCCTGATGTTGGGAAAGATGGAGGGCACAAGGAGAAGGGGACGACAGAGGATGAGATGGTTGGACAGTGTTCTCGAAGCTACTAACATGAGTTTGGCCAAACTGCGAGAGGCAGTGAAGGATAGGCGTGCCTGGCGTGCTCTGGTCCATGGGGTCACGAAGAGTCGGACACGACTGAACGACTGAACAACAACAAACTCTTGAGACGGGATCTGTCCCGCCAGAGATCAGGGTGGAAATGGAATCTTTCTCCTTCTGGCTGACAACTGATACAGCTTGATTAATTTAATGATTGCAGGTACCTTCGCTGCGAGAAGCCAAGTTACAGGGAACCAGGCAGAGGGCCTTCTCGGTAGTGGCACCTGCCCTGTGGAACGCCCTCCCACCAGATGTCAAAGAGAAAAACAACTACCAGACTTTTAGAAGACACCTGAAGGCAGCCCTGTTCAGGGAAGCTTTTAATGTTTAATAGATTATTGTATTTTAACATTCTGTTGGAGTGGCTGGGGAAACCCAACCAGGTGGGCGGGGTATAAATATATTATTATTATTATTATTATTATTATTATTATTATTATTATTATTATTATTATTTATATATCACCAAACCCACTCAAGCCCCACTGGGGAGAATTCAGTGAAACTCCTAATGCCAGCCAGGCAGGGGCAGAAACACTAGGAAGAGCTTTCAGAGGGTAAGGGGACACGGGTGGCGCAGTGGTCTAAACCAGGCCTCCTCAACCTCGGCCCTCCAGATGTTTTGGGACTACAATACCCATCATCCCTGACCATTGGTCCTGCTAGCTAGGGATCATGGGAGTTGTAGGCCAAAAGCATCTGGAGGGCCGAGGTTGAGGAAGCCTGGTCTAAACCACTGAGCCACTTGGGCTTGCCGATCAGAAGGTCGGCGGTTCGAATCCCCGCAATGGGGTGAGCTCTGTCCCAGCTCCTGCCAACCTAGCAGTTTGAAAGCACACCAGTGCAAGTAGATAAATAGGTACCGCTGCGGTGGGAAGGTAAACGGCTTTTCCTTGCGCTCTGGTTTCTGTCACAGTGTCCCGTTGCACCAGAAGCGGTTTAGTCCTGCTGGCCCCATGACCCAGAAAGCTGTCTGTGGACAAACGCTGTCTCCCTCGGCCTGAAAGCGAGATGAGCGCCACAACCCCGTAGTCGCCTTTGACTGGACTTAACCGTCCAGAGGTCCTTTACCTTTACCTTTACCTATGGGGTGTTTGACAGTGGAACTGACTCCCCTTCATCAGAGGTTCTTCAATGGAGGTTGGGTGGCCACCTGCCAGGGATGCTTTAGTTGAGATTCCTGCATTGCAGGGGGCTGGACTAGATGACCCCTGGGTCCCTTCCAACGCTGCAATTCTAGGTTTCTAAGTGTTCCGGCCCCTCCCATGCCTGCTTCCTTGCACCTCTATGCTCCTGCCCATGGGCTGCCTGCGTTTCCATGGAGTCATGGGCGTATCCAAGGGGGAGCAGCCCCCCCATCAATAAAAATGCATAGCCAACTAAGGTTCTGCCCCCCCCAACAGATGGCCTGCCCCCCCCCACAACAAAAATCCTGGCTATGCCCATGCATGGGAGTGTATAAAATTTGGAGATGAGCAGGCCCCTCCTCCGGAACTTAATTAATTAAATTGGGGGGGGGGAATTAATTGGGAATGTACAACATGGCTGCAGATTTGGCAGGAGTACAGTCGGCTGGTGCTGGGGGTGGGGTGGGGGGGCGCTAATCCCAGGGCTGCCTTCCATTCTGTCTCTCTCCCCGCATCTCCCCCCATCTAATTGGGATACTAATGACCAGGGGAAAGTTCCAAGAGGGGTTCCCAGACTCCCCCCCCCCTCCCCGGCAAATGAGCGGCCACAATAGGATCACAAATTGCTGGGGGAATCAATCGCATCAACAGCGGGGCTGCGCAGGGATTTATCTCTGGGCCCCGACAATGAGGGTGCGCTCTTAATCGCCGCAGCAAAGGGGCCGCTGGAGAGCAGAGCCGCCCCGGCGCATCATTAAAGGCCCCGGCGCATCTTTGTCGGCCGGGCGGGTCCTTTGTCTGCCTTCCCTTCGTTTAATGCTCTTCCACTGCTAGTCCTCCCCTGCTTATTAAAACAAGAGGTGCAGCTGTGGGAGCGGAGGGGCTGGTCGCTGCCCCATCGTGGCAGGGGGGTGGGGGGGGGGTGGGCAGAACACCTGTTTGAAATGTAGAAGGTTCCAGGTCCAGTCCCTGCCGGCATCTGCAGAGAGAGTGGATCCTTCCAACTGGGCAACTCGGACAGATGAATCTGGGAACTTCTGAACATGTGTAAAGGATGTGCTCAGCGGCCCCCAGCTCTGGGCCTCCCCTGCACACACAGGGGGCTAGAATCCTAGACTCAGAGAATGGGAAGAGATCCCAAGAGTCATCTAGTCCAGCCCCCTGCAATGCAGGAATCTCAGTTAAAGCATCCCAAAAGCCTCCAAGGAAGGAGAGTCCATCACCTCCAGAGGGATGCCGTTTCATGGTGGAACAGCTCTTACAGCCACAAAGTTCTTTCCTGGTGTTTAGCTGGACTCTCCTTTCTTGCAACTTGAAGCCATTGGGGCCAACAGAAAACAAGATGGCTCCGTCTTCCATGGACAGCCTCTGAGATGTTTGAAGATGGCTCTTGTGACTCATATTGCCTCTCAGTCTCCTTTCCCCCCAGGCTAAACATACCCAGCTCCTTCAACCGTTCCTCATCAGGCTTGGTCTCCAGACCCTCGATCATCTCGGTCACCCTCCTCTGCACAGCTTCCGGCTTGTCCATATCCTTCTTAAATTGGGGTGCCCAGAAATGGACCTGTCACTCCAGATGTGGTCTGACCAAGGCAGAAGAGAGGGGGACTCTGAAATAAACAAGTTAAGGTCTTATATATATAATAACTGTTCATCTGGACACTGGATTTCTGTTGATGCAGCCTAGAAGGGCTTGTTTGCTGCTGCCTCACACTGTGGACTCATGTTCAGCTTGTGGTCCACCTTACGTCCTTTTCTGTGGTGGGGGTGGATCCAGCTGTGCTACATTGCCACTCACTCAGCATTACACAAACACTTACTGTTTGTGGAATTCAGGACAGATAGAAGGAAGCCCAGTGCATGGTTAACCTGCGGAACTCCCTGCCACAGGAGCCAGTGGTGGCCACCAACCTGGATGGCTTGAAAAGAAGATTGGACAAATTCATGGAGGAGGAGAGGGCGGTCGATGGCTCTGCTCTGCTTCCATGGTCAGAGGCAGCGGTGCTTCTGAATGCCAGCTGCCGGAAACTGAAGGAGGTTGCTTGGCAGGAGGTTGGACTGGATGGCCCTTGGGGTCTCTTCCAACTCTAGGATTCTATGATAAGGAGTGTGCAGTTGCTCTCGCACTCAAATCCCGCTCGCAGGTTCCCCTTTGGAGCACCTGGTTCTCCCTGGTGAGGGCAGGATCCATGGGCCACTGGCCTGATCCAGCTTCTCTCCCCTCCTGAGGTTTCCAGCAACTGGTATTTTGGGATATAGCACCTTCTGACAGAGGAGGGAGAAAGTTAGACAGCTCGTTCTCCCTGTTTAGGCTTGGCAGAGGCTGCTTGCTGGGTCCTCCTCTAGCCCTTTAGATGGGAAGGGGTGTTGTTTGGGGTTTTTTCTTGTTTTTATCATGCATTTGCTGTTTTTTATACTGTATTTTTATGTTGTGAACCGCCCTGAAATCGACAGATAGGGGCAGTATAATAATAATAATAATAATAATAATAATAATAATAATAATAATAATAAATGTCTGTTTTGAGGAGGGGAGAGCCGGTCACACACGGCAGGAACAAGAACTCTCTCCCCACGTCTTTTCTTTCGTTCCCCTACAGCGAAAGGAAAGCTGCACGCTATAAAAAACAATCCATGTGGGGAATTGCTCCATTCCCAACATTTTTAATAGCAGCCAAAGGGACCTTTAAAAGCCCCTCCCCGAGAGGTGGAGGGTTGTTCTCTAAGTAGCAGGCCCTGACGCTCCTGCCTGACGCAGCAGAAAGACCCCCCTCGTGGTCGGGACCCCCCTTTGCCCCAGAAGTCGCAGGCCGCCTCTGTTGATCATGCGCACGGCGCCTGGCTCTCGCAAAGCATTTTATAGGGGCCTCTGTGGCGTGCTGCGCTTCAAATCGTCAGTCCACAGACCCAGCAGGGCTGTCTTAAGTAAATCCGGTGCCCTGGCGCAAAGATCCCTCCGGTGTCCCTCGCACTCCGCCGGGCAGGGCCAGGCACAGCGGGCAGCCGGAGGGCGCAGCGTGGTGGGCAGGGACGCCGAACTCGCACTCCGCCGGGCAGGGCTGGGGTGGCAGGCAGCTGGAGGGCATGGAGGGGCAGATGGGGATGCTGCCAGCTGTGCTCCACCTCCGCCGCCTCCTCTGCCTGCTCGGCCGAAGCCGTGGTGCGTTGCTGCCATCCAGGGAGCCCTGGCTGCAGCGCCGACGGGAGGCTCGCCGATGGCCTCCCCGCGTCTGCAGCCCGAGAAGAGGTGGGCGAGTGTGGCGCTGCCGGCAGGGCTGGAGGGCGCAGGGGTCCTGCTCAGGCCGTGGCGCCTTGTGCCAGTAGCCTCGATGGCTAAGACGTCCCTGCCCAAAGCGCCAGGGATCCAGAAGGGTGCTGGCCTGTGGTTCCCGACGCAAGGCCTAGGCAGTTCCTGCTGCTCCTCTGTGGGCCTGGCCTGCCCCTCCTGTCCCCAGCTGAGTTTTTTTAAGACATCCGAAGTGGCTTCTCTTCACCCCCGGCTGAGCGCAGTCAATCTCCCGGCACCCCCAAAGCCTCGTTCCCAGAGGGCCATTGGTCCGGCTACAACACCTGAAGACATGTGCGCTGTTTGGGCTCTTTGAGGCCGGAGCTAATCCTGGCTCAGAGGGCAGCGGGAACAAAGGGGCTGCTTGAGCCGGGCTGCCCAAAGATCTCCTCCCTGCACCGGGCTCCCCGCCGCTCGCGTAATCCAATTGCGCTGCCTCCGCTCTCCCCTTTGATGAGGGCGGGGGGATTATTTCGCCAGGGCCTTGTTCTCCTCTGCTCGGACACTTCCTCCCGGTTTAATAGAGGGGATTAGCAGCTCCCTACAGGCTCCAGGGTGTAATCTCAAATCGTGCCAGTTCCGCCGAGGGGTGCACATGCCATGGGGCTCAGACAGTCCCCCAGCTCTGGGCAGCGGCAGCAGGAAACGCCCAAGACCTCAAGCATCTCGGGGCCAGACCATTGGGTGCATCTAGCTCAGGATTGCCAGCTCTGACTGGCAGCAGTGGCTCTCTGGGAATTCAGGCAGGCTTCTCTCCCACCAGGGACCTTCCCCTCGCAAGGAAGATGCTCCGCCACTGAGCCGTGCCTAGAGATCAGCCTTCGCCAACTTGTTGCCCTGCAGATGTTGTTGGGCTGCAATTGCCACCAGCCCCATCCAGGGAGGGGTGCCAAGTTGGTGGTGGCTGTTTCAAAGCATCGCCAAAGGCTGCTCAAAGGACACGCCGGTCTAGGACAACGTAGTGTGCGCACGCTCAGAGGATGACCTCCAAACCATCCTTAATATCTTCGAAGAAGCTTACAAAAAGCAGGGCCTATCGCTCAACATCCAAAAAACCAAAGTGCTGCACCAACAAGCGCAAAGTAACCCCTCTGCAGCGCCACAAATCAATGTTGGGAAATGTCGGTCGCTTCTCCCACCTGGGCAGTTATTTTTCCACAAGGGCCAACATTCATGTAGAAATCCAGCATCGTCTGAGATCTGTGAGTGCAGCTTTCTCCCGACTGAAGTGCAGAGTGTTTGAGGACTGGTTACAGGTGGGTAGCCGTGTTGGTCTGCCATAGTCGAAACAAAATAGAAAATTCTTTCCAGTAGCACCTTAGAGACCAACTGAGTTTGTTCTTGGTATGAGCTTTCTTGTGCATGCACACTTCTTCAGATACACGCACACGAAAGCTCATACCAAGAACAAACTCAGTTGGTCTCTAAGGTGCTACTGGAAAGAATTTTCTATTTTGAGGACTGGAACATTTGCAGGGAAACCAAAATGCTTGTTTACAAAGCAATTGTGCTACCAACCTTACTGTATGCTTGTGAAACATGGACCACTTATAAACACCATCTCCAACTCCTCGAAACATTCCATCAATGGTGTCTCCGGAAAATTTTACACATCACTTGGGAAGACAGGCAAACTACCAATATCAGGGTCCTGGAAGAAGCAAAGATCACCAGTGTCGAAGCAATGCTTCTTCAACATCACCTCTGTTGTTTGGATGCCCTGATTCTCGTCTTCCAACACAACTTCTCTATTCTGAACTGAAGAATGGAAAGCGAAATACCAGTGGACAACAAAAGAGGTTTAAAGATGCTCTCAAGGCAAATTTTTAAAACTGTAGTATAAGCACTGATAACTGGGAAACACTGGCCTGTGAGCACTCCAGTGGGAGAACAGTCTTCCCCAAAGGTGTCGTGGGCTTGGAAGACACTCGAACTCAGGACACAAGGGAGAAACGTGCTAGGAGGAAGGCACACTTGGCAAACCCTCACTGTGATCAATGTCCCCACTGTGGAAGGATCCAGAACTGGCCTCCACAGTCACGTACGGATTCACTGTTAAAACCGTGTTTATGGAAGACAATCTTACTCAGCTACGAGTGATCGTCAAAGAAGAAGAGGAAACAGAAGCAGAAATTAAAAGTCAATATGAATGTCTAGCACAGGAGTCCCCAAACTAAGGCCCGGGGGCCAGATTCAGCGCAATCACCTTCTAAATCCGGCCCGCAGACGGTCCAGGAACCAGCGTGTTTTTACATGAGTAGAATGTGTGCTTTTGTTTAAAATGCAACTCTGGGTTATTTGTGGGGCATAGGAATTCGTTCATATTTTTTTTTCAAAATATAGTCCAGCCCCCCACAAGGTCTGAGGGACAGTGGACCGGCCCCCTGCTGAAAAAGTTTGCTGACCCCTGCGTGTGATAGATCTGCCATCTCCCACTTTCAGCCACTGAGACACAGGCAGCTCCCTCTGGAAAGAGGTGCTGGGGCTTAGATGGTTCTAGCAGATATGATGCAGCCCCTCTGCTCTGCCTTGGAAGAAAGGGGGGGGGGAATGCAGTCCATCAACCAACCAAAACTAAACCCATCTGGCTCTGGCCAGGGTCATTTACGCCACCTTCAGATGGAAGAAAAGCGAGGTAGAAAATGCACCAAATGGATGCATAAATGTGCATCTCTGATTTCCCCTGCCCCCTCCGTGGGTGTGCCAGGTGTGCTGGCAAAAGCTGCGCTCAGGGGATGGGCAAGCACTCAGCACAGGCCCAGAGGCACTGTTGCCTGGACACTTCTCGCTTGCACGTTCCAGGGCTGCACTTTTAACACTGGGAGTGTGTGAGGCTCCCTCTGGGGTCCCCCTCTCTCCCAGAGCCATGGGCTCCCTCTGGACTCTGTTCTTGGACCCGAACCTCTTCCCCATGCTCACAAAGGGCAGCCCTCTCTGCGCCTCCACGGAGGGAGGAGGCCATCCTGATGGGATTCAGGTGGCTGCTCCTTTTCTGCAGCCTTAGAAAAATGTACTGCCTTCTGCTAATGATCTGGGAAAAGTCACACCTCGGCCCCTGAGCCAGGGAGGGAGAGGGGTGTTTTTTGTGTGTGTGTGTTTTTTTGGGGGGAGGAAGTGGGGTGAAGCTCCCTCTGCTGCTGCTGCTGCTCCAGAGTGGCCTCCATTTTATAGGGGAGGGAATATGGGGCTTGAGGGACCAGCCTCCCCAAGCCTACAACATCTGGAAGGCCAGGCTGGGTGTGGAGGGCGGGGAGGGCAGCCCCATTGAGCCCCACAGCAGCCCCTTGGCTTGGGTTTCACTAGGTCCCAGGGAGGGAGAGAATGCAGGTGGCAGGGAGAGCGGCAAGGTAAATCAAGGGGTCCCAAGGGTCATCTAGTCCAACCCCCTGCAGCGCAGCAAACCCAAAGCTGAGAGAGCTGTGATGCTGCCCAAGTCTTGTTTCAGTGGCTGGGGGGGGGGGTCCCCTCTGCTGCTTTTGCTCCTGACCAGGAGGGATTGCTGCCAAAGGTGGTGCTAGGCTTCGGGGGAGATGCTGGGTTTCAAAAGGAGAATGTCAGTGATTGTCTCACAAAGTACCACCACCAGGGTGGGAGCCATGGGATGTCAACCACCCCGAGTTTCCCAGGTCCCCCAGCACCGAGGGGCAGCAACTCCTCCCTGCCTCCGCAACAGAGAACCAGGCAAAGACGGCTAAGATTAGTTAGTTCGTACGTTTATTGTTCTAGCCAAAGTTCGTGACAAACTGGTAGCAATAGCATTTGCACGTTCCAGATGCTGCCTTCGGCAAGGGGCAGGATCCAGATCTGAGTCGTAATGGGTCCAGATCCACAGCACACACACACACCCCGGTGTGCCACCCAGGGCAGGTTTGCTGTACACTTTGCTTCTCCCTAGGGGACACGGGTGGCGCTGTGGTCTAAACCACAGAGCCTAGGGCTTGCCGATCAGAAGGTTGGCGGTTCGAATCCCCACAATGACGGGGTGAGCTCCCGTTGCTCGGTCCCTGCTCCTGCCAACCTAGCAGTTGGAAAGCACGTCAAAGTGCAAGTAGATAAATAGGTACTGCTCCTGTGGGAAGGTAAACAGCGTTTCTGTGCGCTGCTCTGGTTCGCCAGAAGCGGCTTAGTCATGCTGGCCACATGACCCAGAAGCTGGACGCCGGCTCCCTCAGCCTATAGAGCAAGATGAGTGCCGCAACCCCAGAGTCGTCCGCGACTGGACCTAACGGTCAGGGGTCCCTTTACCTTTACCTTTCTTCTCCCTGCATGAAGCTTCACCCACTGAATTTCCCCCTGGCATCAAAGGTCACCCGACATCTTTAGGGGCACCAAGGCAACAAATGATCGTGTGCAGTTGAGATGAGGCACATGGCAAAGGGATCCCAGGTGACAAGATGCAGGGGGCGTCCTGCTTCCTGTGTCTGACAGGCCATTTCTGGATAACACTGAGCAGCAATATCAAAAGGTGACCCCAAAGAATAAGGGAAGCTTTGCCGGGTGGGTCGAGCCAATGGCCAATGGACCCTGTTCTCACAGCAGCCAACCAGGCGCCCCAGAGGGAAACCTGCAACCAGGATTTGAGCCCCAGAGCAACTCTCCTCTCCTGCAGTTCCCAGAAAGTGGCCTTGCTGCCTCGGAGGCAGGACACAGCCACCCTGGCTAATAGCCACCAACCGCCCTGTCCTCCACAAATTTGCCTAATAAACTCTCTGTGGTCCCGTTTGCCATGGGGGTTTTGTGTTTTGCAGCCAGGGGCCCATAAAAGTTCAAGGTGGCCCCCCACCAACGAAGGACCATCTCAGCCTCTCTTGCGACCACCGCTTTGCCTTGTGGGGCGGAGGGAGGGAGTGCCCACCCCACAGGAGCATTGGGGTCCATGCAAATAGGTCCTTGTAATGGGGAGATGAAAGGCTGGACTTGTAAAAGAGACTTGTCATTAAGAGGCCTGTAAGAGCAGCCCTCCCCACCCCACCCCTGATAAATCCAGGGGGGTCCGGATTGCCTTGCCTGCCCTAGCGGTGCCGTTAAGGGCCCCTTTTCAAAGGAGCCTTTGCAAATAAGGAAAGCCCCCCCCCCAAACAAAGTGGTTAAACATGTTCAAACACTTGTCTGGGGCAGCAGCAACCCGTGACTCTTGCACTTCCAAAGAGGTCTCCCCTGTGCCACCCCTGCGGAAGGGAAGGGCAAACACAGATTTGTTTGTCCCGAGGTGGGGGGTGAGCCCCCCAGCTCCTCCCTCCGACCCCACACCTATCAAAGGAGCCAGGCAAGGGACCCTTCAGATGTGTGGGGTTGGGCAGACTCGGGGACGGAAGCCACATCCATCAGGTTTGTTTGCAAAGGGGACACACACAGGCGGGCAGAGGACCCCCAAACATCTGGCCTCTGGCCTGGTGCCGGCAGGAGGGGCCTGTGGAACTGAGGACCGATTTCAGCTTCTGGCAGCTTCCCCCCAACCCCAGTACTGGGGACTTGCCTTGAATCTCTTGCCCCCCACTGCTTCCCGGTGGTCAGAAGCACGAGAAAAATGAAGAAGAGTTTGGATTTGATATCCTGCTTTTCACTACCCGAAGGAGTCTCAAAGCAGCTAACATTCTCCTTTCCCTTCCTCCCCCACAACAAACACGCTGTGAGGTGAGTGGGGCTGAGAGACTTCAGAGAAGTGTGACTAGCCCAAGGTCAACCAGCAGCTGCAGGTGGAGGAGTGGAGACACGAACCCGGTTCCCCAGATTACGAGTCTACCGCTCTTAACCACTACACCACACTGGCTCTCAATGCACATCTAAACACAGCGCAGATTTAAACTGTGGAACTCCCTCCCACAGGAGGCTTTCAAAGAGGACGGGACAAATTCCTGGAGGAGGAGAGGGGTGGCTCTTTTCCGCCCTCGTGAACGGAGGCAGCAGTGCGCGCAGATCCCAGGCCAGCGCAGGTGTCGCTGAGACAGTTTTTTTGGCCAAGCACACGAAGCTGAATTTGCACAAGTGAAATGTGCGTTAGTTGAGAGTCAACTGTATTCACACCCAACATCTCCAGATGTGCGCATCCTGAGAGGGGGGCTCATCCCTCCTCCCAGCGCCTGGCCTTCGGTCCTGTTACAGAAGCGCCCTTAAGTGGCCTGAAGCGGAGATGCTCTCAGCACTTTCAAGCGCTATGTCATTCCTTTTTAAAAAAATAATAATATTTTATTATTTTCAACATAAGGAACAAAAACCCTACACATACACAAATACACAATACAAAACATAATAAACACCTCAAACAAAAATCACAATAAACAGAAGAAAACATATACCTACCTAAGTGAATAAGAACATAAATTCATCCTTATATCTTTCTAGTTTCTATCTTCTTTAACCAGTGACCTCCCCCGCTCACTCAGCTGCATTCAATATCAATATACTTTGGTAACTTTGTATCTTTTTTCATAAGCATTAACCACATTTCTTAATAATCTTTAGGACATTAATTAATCAAATATAGTTCATCACTTAAACTACACATCCTAAGACTCTTAAACAATTAAATCATTCATAACAATATTTCTTATAGACAATTTTATCTAACATCAACTAGCTAAAGCCAATTCATCTAGCTAATTCTGCTCAAATATTCAATTTTACACACTTATTTAAATAGTCCTTAAAGTTCTTCCACTCCTGTTGCACCTTCTCCTCCCTCTGGTCTCGGATTCTCGCGGTCAGTTCAGCGAGTTCCATAAAATCCATTAGCTTCATCTGCCATTCTTCCACTGTCGGGATCTCTTCACCTTTCCAGTTTCTTGCAAGTAAAATTCTAGCAGCTGTTGTGGCATACATAAAAAACACTCTATCCTGACTGGGTATCTCACAATTGGTCATGCTCAAAAGAAAAGCCTCTGGTTTCTTACTAAAGGTAATTTTCATTACCTTCTTAAGTTCATTATACCATGTCATTCCATGTGGCGCCAAGTGCCCTGATTCTGGTAGGGCACCAGTTTGGCATCTTGGCCGTTACCTTCAAAGCCCCTCCTGGCTTAGGACCAGGTCACCTGAAGGAGCACCTGCATGGACCCTTCATTGCCTTGAACCTCAAGATCTCCAGGGGAGAAAGACCTCCTGTCCTCTGGGGAGAGGTGGGTGGCTGCCAGGGAGAAGGGCCTTCGTGGTGCTGGCACCCCAGATAAGTTTGCTCTTTGCTCCTTCCTTCCTTCCTTCCTTCTCCTTCCTTCCTTCCTTCCTTCCTTCCTTCCTTCCTTCCTGATATTTACAACTCCCTCTTCATTAAAGTCAACCCCAGAGCATGTTTTGATAGACTGCTTAATAATACATAATGAAATTAAGCAATCTGGAAAGACAAACCATAACCATTTAAATCCTCCAAAAGGCTCTTTGGGGCTTTATTGCTGAGCAAAGCTGTGGAGTTTCTCCAGAACTCATCATCAGGCTGTTTGTAGCAAAAATCGGTGTGTGAGAGGAAATCTTAATTCTGGCGATGGTTTTATGCTGCTGTGATGATTTCATGGCTTTAGACTTAGTTTTTTGGTATTTATTTTCTTTCTTTCTGTTTTGTAAACTGCTCTGGGAATATAACTGAAGACAGTATAAAAATACTGCAAATAAATAAATTTCCTTATTTTGGTTTCAGAACGTTCCCTCTTTTTCCTAGCAATAACCATGTGTCACTCTTAAAACTTTAAAAAAACACAAACCCCACACACATCATTTTCTGCTTTTCTTCAACCTATGATGTCTCTTGCCTGAAATTTCCTGGATAGTTCTCTCCTCTGTGTGAATGGGCTGGCAAATTTGCACACTTAATTGTGCCTTGCCAAGAGCATGACCCGGAAGCAGGGGAGATCTGGCTCCTTTGCATGTCCCTGAGGGGAGCCTCTCGGGTGCCCCCCTGAGGCCGGGCAAAGGAGGAATCCATGCAGAGATCAAGGGCCAATGCCCATTTCTTGCCCAAGGCCCCCTCTGGAGAACAAACACCCTCTCCTCCTTATCGGGCAATTCTTGCCGCAAATGGGGCCAATGAATGAATCCTTAAGCTATTAAGGTGTGAGTGGGGCTTAATCCTTTTGTCCCTTGGCTTGGGTGGGGAAGGTGTGTTGTGTGGTCAGAATCTAATGGGCAGCAATGAGGGTCATTAGCAAATGAATCCCATTGAGGACATGCCTGAGCTTGGCCACTGTCTGGAAGGAAAGCATGTGGATTGGCTGTCTGGGCTGGATCCATTGGCAGGATCTTCTCAGGGCTCAAAGAACACAAGAGGCTGCCCTATACCCAGCCAGGCCATTCTTCCTACAATCATCATCATCATCATCATCATCATCATAGTTACAGGTAGGTAGCCGTGTTGGTAAATAGAAAATAAAAAAATTCCTTCCAGTAGCGCCTTAGAGACCAACTAAGTTGGTTGGTCTCTTAGTTGGTCTCTAAGGTACTACTGGAATGATTTTTTTCTTTTGTAATAATAATAATAATAATAATAATAATAATAATAATAATAATAATAATAATAATAATTTGTTGTTCAGTCATTCAGTCGTGTCCAACTCTTCGTGACCCCATGGACCAGAGCATGCCAGGCACGCCTATCTGTCACTGCCTCCCGCAGTTTGGCCAAACTCATGCTAGTCGCTTCGAGTAACATATAGTAATAATAATATAATATTATTATTATTTATACCCCTCCCATCTAGCTGGGTTTCCCCAGCCACTCTGACGAGCAGCAGCGCTTGAGAGATTCAGGCAAAGGACATTCTTCCCAGTCCTAAGAAGAGCCTGGCTGCCGGATCCAGCCAAAGGGGGCCCTTCCGGGATCCTGTTCTCACAGTGGTCAACCAGATGCCCACCATGGGAAACCTGCAAGCAGGATCCCAGCGCAGGAGGACACTCTCCTCTCCCATAAGTTATGGACATGCCATGAAGGTGCATGTTGAAAGATTCAGGATCCCATAAAGGACTGTGGAACTCCCTGCCACAGGAGGCAGAGATGGCCTCCGACCTGGATGGCTTCCAAAGAGGGCTGGAGGGATTCATGGAGGAGAGGGCGATCCATGGCTACAAGCCACAAGGGCTGGGTTTCGCCTCTGCAGTTGGAGGCAGCAATGCTTCTGAAGACCACTTTGTTTTCTGTTATAATAAACTTTATTTGCACATTAAGCGTTACATGTAATGAAACACATTACTGTTGTAGTAAAAAAAAACTCCACACAAAAAGGAAAAAAAAATAAGAAGAAACGAAAAGAAAGAAAAATGATACAAGGGGGGGGACTTCTAAAAAAACATACAGCTATTTAAGAAATAAAAAACAACCATCGATGATATTCTAAACTAATGATATTCTAAACTAAACACATATTTCCAGTAAGAGATCCTTTTATCTTGATCATATCTTTTTCTCCTCACAACTCTCACTTTCTTATCTGTACCCACTCTCTGGCTTTATTCCCTGATTTATTTAACGACTTCCTTCTACCTCTAAGCGGTTCCTAATTTCTCATACCTTAAAGTCTCTGCATCCATTTTTAGCTCTGCGAAAAAACATTCTCTTATCTCTGTGGATAATCATTTCATCATATAATTTTTAAAAACATCCCATTCTTTTCTGATCTTATCTCCTGAGTGATTTCTTATTGATTCTGTTAATTTCGCCAATTCCAGACACTCGCATAGCTTATGGTTCCATTCTTCTTTTGTGGGTATTACATTGCTTTGCCAGTACTTTGCTGTCAGAATCCTGGCAGCCGTAGCAGCATCAAGAAAAACCTTTATTGACCTTCCGGATGTTTGTTGTAAAAATACCTAATAAGAATAATTCTGGTTTTTTAGGAAATGTATATTTTAACATTTTATTCCATTCTTCATATCTTCTTCTTTGGCGATCCCTCGTAGCCGAGTAAGATTGTCTTCCATAAACACGGTTTTAACCGTGAGTCCGTAAGTGACTGTGGAGGCCAATTCTGGATCCACACGTCCTTCCATAGTGGGGACATTGTTTTCCGGGCAGGAGTTGATCCCGGTGAGGGTTTGCCAAGCGTGCCTTCCTCTTAGAGTGTTTTCCCCTTGCGTCCTGAGTTCGAGTGTCTTCAAAGCCCGTGACATCTTTGGTAAAAGCTGTTCTTCAACTGGAGCACTCGCAGGCCAATGTTTCCCAGTTGTCGGTGTTTATACTACATTTTTAAAGATTTGCCTTGAGAAGTCTTTCAACCTCTTTTGTTGACCACCAGCATTACGCTTTCCATTTCTAAGTTCGGAACAGAGTAACTGTAGTTGCTTTGGAAGACGAGAATCAGGGGCATCTGAACAACATGACCAGTCCAACAAACTTGATGTTGAAGAATCCTTGCTTCGACACTGGTGATCTTTGCTTCTTCCAGTACACTGGCATTAGTTCGCCTGTCTTCCCAAGTGATGTGTACATTTTTCGGAGACACCGTTGGTGGAATCTTTTGAGGAATTCTTCATATATCATGTCCCAAAATAATTTAACTTGAAGACCACTTTGTGGAAACCGCCAGTAGTGGGGGAGAGCTCTCGTGCTTGAATCCTGTTGGCAGGTTCCCCTTGGGGCAGGATGTTGGCCTGATCCAGCAGGTTCTTCTGAGGTTCCTTTGAGGTTTCTGTGGGGCCCAGCCCCTTCTTCCCCATTAACACCTCCTCAGGCTCAGCTCCATTAGCTCCTCCAGGGCTCTGCTGCTTAAGGGCTGCTAATGGCCTGAGATTTTGGGGTGGAGGAAGATGCCCTCCTTGGGTGTGCTGCTTGTTGCTGCAAATTGCCCCCAAGGATGGGCTCTGAGGACACACCAGGGCTGGTAGGATGCCTTCTGCAGGGTGTGCATGAGAGAGAGAGAGAGTTCTTGAATACTTGCAGCAGGCAGAGAGCCATCAAGGGACTGGCCTGGCATGTGAGGCTGCCCTCATTCCGCTGTCTTGTGCAAATGTATTGGATACCCACCCACCCCAAGATTGTGAGGAACCAAATATGGACAAGAGGAGATAGTAGAATCATGGAGTTGGAAGGGACACCAAGGGTCATCTAGTCCAACCCCGTGCAATGCAGGAATCTCAACTAAGGCATCCATGACAGATGGCATCCATCCCCCTCCCCCCCCCCAAAAAAGTCCACCACCACTTGTGGGTGACTGTTCCATTGCCAAACAGCCCTTACCTTCAGAAAATTCTTCCTAATGTTTATTCGGAATCTCCTTTCTTGACACTTGAAGCCATGGGTTCGGATCTTACCCTCTGGAGTAGGAGAAAGCAAGCTTGCTCCATCTTCCATGTGACAGCACTTCAGATATTTGAAGATGGCTATCCTATCTCCTCTCAATATCCTCTTTTCCAGGCTGAACATGCCCAGCTCCTTCAACCGCTCCTCATAAGGCTTGGTTCCCAGACCCTGGGTTGCCCTCCTCTGCCCATATTGCAGCTTGTCAACATCCTTCTTAAACTAGGGTGCCCAGAACTAGACACAGTCCTCCAGGTGGGGCCTGACCAAGGCAGAAGAGAGTGGAGATGGGGGGACAAGGGATTTGTGCGCTTGACTAGCAAGGGCCTTGTTATTGTCTTCCATTGCAGTGATTTCCAGACAGGTTGCTGTGTTACGACTATTGTTCTTTTGGCTGATTAATATTCTGCAGTCTTTTAAATGTGTTTATTGGAGGGCGCTTTTCTGATTTTCTTGTTTTTGTTTTAAATATATGGTTGTGTTTTTAACCTTGTATTTTTATCTTATGATGAAGGACGGTATAGAAATCTAATAAATAAAATGAATAAATGAATAATATTGCAATAGTGGAAACGAGAAGTGATTGTACCACATTAGAAAACCGCATCTTTGTAATGCCACCCAAAGCCCCTGGAGGCAAAGCCAGAACCCAGTGGGGTCTTGGGGGGGGTCTATCTCCCCAAACCAAAAGTCACTCCTGCAGATGCAAACTCTGCCCCCTCGCCAACTTTGGCAAGACTTTCTCATGGCATCCTCCACATCAGGGGCTCAAACATCTGCTCATCTGCCAAGAAGAATGACCACCTGCATTCAACCTAAGACAAAGAGGGCACCCTTTAAGCAAAATAATAAATGACATAAACCTTATGTCCGAAATTACCATGGCCATAAAAAGAGTTACAGGTAGGGAGCCGTGTTGGTCTGCCATAGTCAAAACAAAATAAAAATAAAAAATCCTTCCAGTAGCACCTTAGAGACCAACTAAGTTTGTATGCACACAAAAGCTCATACCAAGAACAAACATAGTTGGTCTCTAAGGTGCTACTGGAAGGATTTTTTTTAAAAAAAATAATTATTTTGTTTTGACCCTAAAAAGAGGATATTCTGACACCTTTTTGGAAACAAAGGCTATTTAAATGGAGATGGCCATAAGTTCAATCCTGTCACTTGTGGGTTTTTATCATACTTATCATCACATGTGTTAATCGGCTTCTCAGTTATCAGCACAACCTTTGTGCAGCCTGAGTGGCTCCTTGGGACTCTGGAGAGCTTCAGGCTACGAAGCAAAATGGAGGAAGACCAGAGAGCAGTTGGCACAAATCTCCTTCCATGCCAGATGGATGCCAACAAGTCCGTACTGAAGTTATTAGAGTGTTCTGCTTTTATGCCGTATTTATACCACCTTATATTACTTAAGTATGAAAGTGTGCTTTAGAAATATTGGAATAAAATCAATATCATGGTCTGTGCTCTCCTGTATTTTATTCCTGATCTCGCTGTCTACACCCCCCCCCCCAAAAAAAAATCCAAGTATGTGTGCATACACACAAATGCACATACACTCACTTGCAGCTCAGGGTGGCATTTTTGTGCATCTGGCGAAGTGGACAGAAGGTTGTGGCGTCAGGATGTCTTGGTCCTGAAGGTGCCACAAGACTCTTGGTTTCTTGTGCTGCAACAGACTGAGGTATCCCCCTCCCCACCCCCAGAAATTCCTATATCCGTTAATTTCCTGATCCGTTGGAAAGACTGGGCCTTTCGTGTCCCGTGGAACTCCCTGCCACTGGAGATTCAGCAGGGGACGCCTGCTGGGCAGAAAACTGACTTTTTATTCCACGCCATCAAGAATTCACCTTTCCACAGAGGCAGGTGGACTTCGGATTTCAGCCTGTTTGGTACAGATTTTACTGGAAGGCTTCATTGCTGCAGGAAGTAATAATGTGCATTTTTATTACACAGAGGCATAAAATATAATAAAGATAATAACAATAAAGATGATAATAATAATAACAACAATAATAATAAACACATACACAGACACACATATGAGAGAATATGAGAGAGACGGGCTGGGCACGGGGCACACGTGTGCGCATGCGCGAGATGTCAGGCTTCCAAGGCAGGGAGGGATTCCGGAACCTTGGCGCCGCTCTGCCCGCGCTCACTCGATGGTGGCGTCCTTTCCGAGCCTCCTTCCGGGCCGCGGAGCATTGTGGGGCGGCAAGATGGCGGCGCTCAGCGGTGTCCGGGCGGTTGCCAGGGTGAGTGAAGGGGAGCGGACGGGGGGGGGGGGTCTCTGTGAGGTGCCCCTTGGCAGGAGGGGCTGAGCCGCCCAGCAGGAATGGCCCCCGCCCCCCCCGTGGGCCCACCTTGCAGGGCCGCTCGCTGCCTCTGGGGCATTTGCACCCCACCTTCGTCCTCCCAGGAGAGCTCCGGGGGCCACGCGCGCCCCTCTCCCCCTCCCGCTACAGCCTGGTGCAAATTGATTGAAACAAACAATGTACAGTGGTTTATTGTACAAAACTCACCTATACGTGTATTAGTCACGGATATGACCTCCGCTCTTTTTAAGCAGCGTTTGAACCTGGTTTGGCGTGGAGTCTTAACTAGTTTCAAACAGGTAGGTAGCCGTGTTGGTCTGCCATAGTCAAAACAAAATAAAATCCCTTCCAGTATCACCTTAGAGACCAACTAAGTCTTATTTTTGAAGACAGGAGTGCCTGGCGTGCTCTGGTCCATGGGGTCAAGAAGAGTCGGACACGACTAAACAACAAGTTTTATTTTGCTACTGGAAGGATTTTTTTTCCTGACTATGGCAGACCAACACGGCTACCTACCTGTAACTAGTTTCAAACAGTCCCTGTTGGTTTTCGGATCTCACTGGAATCTGCGCCCAAATGAGCTTCTCCATAGCCGTACAGTCTACAGCACGGAGGAGACTTTAGCCCACAAATTCTCAATGGGATTGACATCTGGGGAATTCCCTGGCCAATCAAGTACGGTACCTGTATTTGCTGCTCTGTCCTGAATTTCTTCCCCACTTTCAATATGTGACAAGGGGCTAGGTCCTGCTGCAATATCCCAGGACCGTCAGGATACCTCTTTTCCAGCTCTGGAATTCTACTCTCTTTTGTAGAACTTCAATAGATTGTGGTGAGCGCATCATTCCTTCTAATGACTGAAGGCTTCCAACACCATAATGATCAACTGACTTTTCCTGTTTGTTTTGAGTACAGGATTATGAGCAAGATAGAAAACATGCTTTGTTTCAGTTAATTTGCACAAGGGTGTACAATGCCCGCCACAACAGCCCTGCCAGGTAGGGTCAGGCTGAGAGACAGCAATGGGCCCCCAAGGTCTCACCCAGTGGGCTTCATGGATGTGCGGGGGGATTTGAACCCTGGTCTCCCCCAGGTCCTGGAAGCCATTCAGTGCCCACAACAGCCCTGCCAGGTAGGGTCAGGCTCAGAGGCATACCCCCCAAAGAACTTGTGAAAACGGCAGCCTTTCAGGAAGAAGCTTGTCTCTAGAATTATTTATTTCATAAAATGTATACGTGGCTTGATTGTAAGAAAAACACCTCAAAGCCGTTTGCGAAAAGATGAATCAAGAAAATCATCAAGAACAAATTACAGTAGCTTAAAACCAGTTACAGGTGGGTAGCCGTGTTGGTCTGCCATAGTCAAAACAAAATAAAATAAAAAATTCCTTCCAGTAGCACCTTAGAGACCAACCAAGTTTGTTCTTGGTACGAGGTTTCGTGTGCATGCACACTTCTTCAGATAGCATGCACACGAAAGCTCATACCAAGAACAAACTTAGTTGGTCTCTAAGGTGCTACTGGAAGGATTTTTTTATTTTAGTAGCTTAAAACGTACAAGAGGTTAAATGACTGAGATGGGTTAAAGTTCACATCCACTTTCTAAGCATCTGGGTAGGCTTGTCTAAACAAGAATGTTTTTAGCAGTGAAGGTGCCTGCTTGATATCAACAGTGCTGCCACACTAGATGACTGAGTTCTTATGTGCAGAAGGGGTATTAAGTGGCACTTGCAGCAGTGCTAATTCCCCCGACTGAAGCAGTTGAGCTAAGGTGATCTAGGTCAGCCAGTTCCCAGTTGTTAAGAGCTTTAAATACTAACAGTAACACCTTGAACTTGGCCCAGTTGCAAATCTGCAATCAGTGCAAATCTAAAATAAGGCTTCCTGCCAGGGGTTGAAAGATAGTTAACATAATGACTGGGGCTGGTGGGAGTTGGGGGGTCCAGCAACATCCGGAGGGCCAAAGGTTCCCCATTCTGACCTGCAGAATTCACTGTCACAAGGTGATTCTTATTTTTATTAAATTTTCAACAAAAATAAAAAGCAAACAACAACAAACACAAACAAAGAAAATTATACATAACAACAATATGAACTCCCTAAAATGGGATTCTCCGAATCCCGTGATCCCCCCCTCCCCCCGGTTCCTTAAATTCCCTTTTCAGCAGCATGCCATTTCTACTCCAAATTATTTTTTCTACCTCAAGTTTCCTGTACTGTATTAATTGTAAAATTACAAGTGTTCTTAAAATCCTGCCAATGTATTAACCTGTTTACAATACTTTTGCAAATGCATAATAAACATTTCCCATTCTTTTTTTAATTTCTTACCATCTTGATTTCTGAGCTTTCCAGTTAGTTTTGTCATTTGAGCATAGTCCATTAACTCACTGTCACAAGATGTATTGGTGGCCACTGACTTGGATGCTTTCGAATGTATTTAATACAATGTTATGCATGAGCCGTGATAAACAAGAGGAACCTCGCAGCCTCTCCAAATGTGCCACTGGTTCGCTGGGAGCAATAAATTGGGGGTGCTGTTTCCTACAGTGCCCTTTTGTGGGGTTTCTGGTAGGACACTGGGAAACTGTGTGGGATCAGCTCCTTATATCAGAAGCTAGAGCCCGTTTAAAGCTCTAAATAGCCTTGGCCCAGTATACCTGAAGGGGCACCTCCACCCCCATCGTTCAGCCCGGACACTGAGGTCCAGCTCCGAGGGCCTTCTGGCAGTTCTCTCCCTGCGAGAAGTGAGGTTACAGGAAACCAGGCAGAGGGCCTTCTCGGTAGTGGCACCCGTCCTGTGGAACGCCCTCCCATCAGATGTCAAGGAAATAAACAACTATCTGACTTTTAGAAGACATCTGAAGGCAGCCCTGTTTAGGGAAGTTTTTAATGTTTAACGCTGTATTGTGTTTTTAATATTCGGTTGGGAGCCGCCCAGAGTAGCTGGGGAAACCCAGCCAGATGAGCAGGGTAGAAATAACATCCATTCATTCATTCATTGAGAAAGGGCCCTTCTTTGACCCTCTGCCAGCGTTCCCTTTCTCTTGCAGGGTCTTCTGCTCTCGCAGAGCTGTGGGGCATGGAGGAGCCTCGGCACCTCAGCTGCTGTTCTGCAGAAGCCAGCCATGGTAAGGCCCCTCCCCTCCCTTCCTCCAGCTCCCGACTTCCTCTGTTTATTGATGACGTCTCTATGTCGCAATTCTGTGCTGCAACCAACATCTGAAGCAGCGTACGAAATGATAAGAGAGCTGTAATTCATCTAAAAAGGAGGCTAAAATGTGGCCATACCTTACAGGGTTGTTGTAAGAGATACCAATGATTGTGTAGTGCAGAGAGAACAATTGTAACAAACAGATGGAATTGAAAAAATGACATAAAGATTGCAATGAGAGTACTGAAATTAAAAGTTAAGGAAGTCAAAGTGTGGTGGAGGGGAGTGATAGGGTGGGGTGATGGGAATTCACGAGGGGGGGGAAGGATATAGGTTTATATATGTTTATGTTCAATGTGTTTTTTTCTTTTGTATTGGAAGGGTATCTTACCCTCCCTTCTCCTTTATGTAGTACAAAAATGAAAATGAAAAAAATGAAAAGCAAAACTATGAAATAGGCCTGTAGAACGAGTACAGTTGCACATGGGTTAAAATGACAAAAACCAAGTTGAGACTATGTTATCAGATTATCAAGTATATCTCCAGATTTGTCAGGCTTGTGATGAGGGTTGTGTGGTGCTTGATATCCTTTAGGAAAGCTCAATTTGAGTGTAGTTATAGTTTTCTCACTTCATGGAAAGGACCTTAAATTAGAAAGAAAGAGAGACTCACTTGCTTGGAATACCTTGAAGAAGAAGAAAAAGAAGGGACCATTTTTTATCCCATTTATTAAGTCCAGGATAAGAACACCCTCCCAGTAGTGGAACGTCCTCTGGGAGAGCACCTGCTCTCATTGCACAAGGTCCTAAGTTCAGTCCCTGGTGTCTCCAGTGAGGAGGATCAGGAATCGGAAGATGATGGGAGACCCTCCTCTGCCATAAGCCCTGGAATGTTGATTCCAGTCAGGTGATTCTCCTGGGCAGACAGGCTGGCCTGCTGAGGCCGCTTCCTATATTTGCTTGGATCTTCGTTTACGCCCTTCCTAAATGTCTCCCTCATTGGAGGCTTTTCAACAGAGGTTAGATGGCCCCCTCTCAGGGATGCTGTAGTGGTGATTCCTACATTGTGGGGGGCTGGACCAGATTACCCTTGGTGTGACAGTTCTGTGACTAAGTTTTTTTTTTAAAAAGAGAGATAAATCTGTGCTGGTCCTGCCAGGGTGCTCATTTAGCTGTATATCTGATTTGCATAATTCCCCCCAGCTTAGATGATTGGTTTTTTAAACCTCTTCTCGAGGATGGGGAGTAAAAACCAGATCTGCTCTCCTTGCCATGAGGAACAGGATGGGTGTGACTCTGTGCTCTCTTCTAGGCAGAGAGCTTCACCTCCAAGGGGGTATTCCCAGTCACCATGATCCCAGGGGATGGGGTGGGCCCCGAGCTCATGCACTCCGTCAAGGAGGTATTCAAGGTAAGAGCGCTTGCTTTGCTTGGTGATTTCTCAAGAGCTTGGCTTTGGGGGTACCCCGCGTGGGCTGGGAGGAAGCAAAGGGCTGGCTGGCTGAAACGCTCCTCGTCTCTTGCGCTGAATGAAGCCATGGCATCTGTGGTCTGGTCCTAAGGTCAAGACAGTGGGGCTCAGATCAGAGTCCCAAGCCCAGCTGCATCACACGGTTGCTGGGGAAAATCTCTCCTGGCTTGGCTCACCCTTGGAGGTGCCTGTGACAGCCAGTATGGGTGTTGTGCAGTGCCCCCCCCCCACCTCAACAAGATTCCCTTTCCACATGTGACATTCCTTGCAAGAGGCGCAGAGGGATGCCCCCACACTACTTTCTTGTGCATGGGGAAGTCAGAGATCTCCAGGGGCAGAAGACCCAGCAGGAGGACACCCCACCTTCTCCTCTCCTGTGTGTTTCTGCAGGCAGCTGGTGTCCCTGTGCAGTTTGATGAGCACCACCTGAGTGAGGTGCAGAACATGGCCTCAGAGGAGATACTGGATCAGGTCCTTGGCTCCATGAACAAGAGCAAAGTGGCCCTCATGGGTATGACGTGAGGGGAAGTTGGTGGGCAAGGGCTTCCTTCATACGCCTTGTGCCACAGTCCGCCCCAGAGGCCCATGGCGTGGATCTGACCACTGGTCCTGTTAGCTAGGCATGGTGGGAATTGTAGTCCCAAACACCTGGAGGGCCGGAGTTTGCCTGTGCCTGAGATTCTGGGCCATGCCTGATCTCCTTGCAAAGAGACGGCTTTCTCTGGGCTGCCCCTAGCGAGGTTTTGGAAACTGTCAGTTCACACCTTCATGGGGGCTCCCATCACCTTATTACCCTGTGGCTCTCCTGTGCAGAGGGCTGGGGTCTTTTCTCACTATCTCTCACCATTGCAGGAAAGATCCACACCCCCATGGAATACAAGGGGGAACTGGCCTCCTACGACATGAGGCTCAGGTATGTTTTGGCAGCCTTGCGCGGGTAGACGAGATAAACTTCAAATGCTGCCACCATCCTTGCTGTTGTCTGAAAGGATTGAAATGTTGTGTTTACCTGTATGATGCTTTCCCACAATGAGCTGTGCCCAAAGCAGCAAACATTCAAAATACAGCCATACCTCTACTTACGTATCCCTCCAGTTATGTAAACTTCGGCTTGTGAACGCGGCAAACCTAGAAGTGTATACTTCCGGGTTTCGCCACATGCGCAGAAGCGGCACCTCCGGGTACGGAATTTTCAGGTTGTGGATGGAGCCCTGGAAGGAATTAAGGTCGTATCCGCAGGGTCCACTGCATCAAAATGCAGAGCATGTCGGTAAATTCAAAAATTTCAAAAATTGCAAGAAAAACCCACCAAACCGTCTAGCCTTAAATACATAAATACAAAGTGAAATGGGAGTTAATTAACAATAAAGTTTCTGGTGCCAATCTTGCTGCACTCCAAGGAGTCCAGCTTAAATGCATTTCAGAGGGGAGAGGTAGATCGCATACGGGGGCACACAGGTGAGGTGAAAGCCACGGCTCAGGTGCCTTTGCCTTATTCAAGGCTGCCCTGTATAGGGAAGTTTTTAATGTGTGATGGTTTTAGGGTTGGGGTGGGATGGGGCAACCCAGTCAGGTGGGCTTTATTATAAATAATAAAATTATTATTATTATTATTATTATTCATTATTATTGCTGGGCCAGCCCATCACGGTGACTGAACAGACAGAAAATTGAATGAGCAGCCAGGGGGGCAGATTGAGTTGGAGGATATGGGGCTGGCTGGTGTTGAGACAGCACTTTAAAATGATGGTGGTGGTGGTAGGTTATAATAATAATAATTTATATAATAATAATTTATTATTTGTACCCCGCCCATCTGGCTGGGTCTCCCCAGCCACTCTGGGCGGCTTCCATCAAACATTAAAATACATTTAAAATATCACAGTTTAAAAACTTCCCTAAAGAGGGCTGCCTTCAGGTTTTTTCTGAATGTCAGGTAGTTGTTTATTTCCCTGACCTGTGATGGGAGGGCGTTCCACAGGGCGGGCGCCACTACCGAGAAGGCCCTCTGCCTGGTTCCCTGTAGTTTTGCTTCTCGCAGTGAGGGAACCGCCAGAAGGCCCTCGGCGCTGGATCTCAGTGTCCGGGCTGAATGATGGGGGTGGAGACGCTCCTTCAGGTATACAGGACCGAGGCCGTTTAGGGCTTTAAAGGTCAACACCAACACTTTGAATTGTGCTCGGAAACGTACTGGGAGCCAATGCAGATCTCTCAGGACCGGTGTTATGTGGTCTCGGCGGCCACTCCCAGTCACCAGTCTAGCTGCCGCATTTTGGATTAATTGCAGTTTCCGGGTCACCTTCAAAGGTAGCCCCACATAGAGCGCATTGCAGTAGTCCAAGCGGGAGATAACCAGAGCATGCACCACTCTGGCGAGACAGTCCGCAGGCAGGTAGGGTCTCAGCCTGCGTACCAGATGGAGCTGGTAGACAGCCGCCCTGGACACAGAATTGACCTGTGCCTCCATGGACAGCTGTGAGTCCAAAATGACTCCCAGGCTGCGCACCTGGTCCTTCAGGTTGTCTCTGTAACCTGGACTCCCTCTTCCAGGCGCAAGCTGGACCTCTTTGCCAACGTGGTCCGTGTGAACAGCCTGCCTGGCTACAAAACGCGGCACAACAACCTGGACCTGGTGATCATCCGTGAGCAGACGGAGGGGGAGTACAGCTCCCTGGAGCACGAGGTGGGTGCTGCTAATAATAAAAAATAAATAGATAATTTATGTGCCCCCTATCTTGCTGGGTTACCCCAGCCAGTCTGGGCAGCTCCTGAAAAAAGATAGTTAAAACACAATACAACACCACACATAAAAACTTCCCTGAACAGGACTGCCTTCAGGTGTTTTTTGAAAAGCACAAAGCTGATGTTTATCTCTTTGGCATCTGCTGGGAGGGCTTCTGTTCCTGGCTGTGCTGGTCCTGCCGTTTGCCTAATGTTACGCAGTTGAGCAGGATGCAGGGAGTGTGAGAGCCGCTGTGTGAATGGGAAGGACATTTTTAGCATAACGTTTGGTGATGGGGTTGGGGGTGAAAGGCTGTGTACACTGACAGCCCCCACAGTAAAACGGGGAACGGGGAGGAGAATAAGCTTGTGTGAACCTTTGGGGTGGGGGTAGGAAGGGGAGCATGCAAAGTAGTTTTCTAGTGGGTTAGGAGCCAGCCTGCTGAACTGTGCACCCCTCTGGTGTGGGGCTTCTCCCCTTGGCTCTGGAGGAGACAGGCTCTGCTTGCTTCTAATTCATTCATTCATTCATTCTAAGCAGGTTCATTTAGCTGTAAGGGCAACTTGCCTAAGAACGTTGATGTACAAGACAACCCCGGTTTGCAGGCTTACATTCTAAAAGACGCAGCACACAAGGAAATGGGGTGGGGTGGGATGAGGAAAACAAGCAAACTCGGGCCCCGGTTCTTAATGTTGTAAAGTTTGAAAGGAAACCGTTCTCGAGCAGGAGGGGGAAGAGGAGGAGGAAGAGCCAGGTGGAGCCAGTCTCTGTGCTCGAAAAGGGGGGCCCTGGTGGGGGCAAAGGCCAGCTTGCTGGAGGGAGCCTTCCTTCACGTGGTTTGTGCTGCTTTTGCCCCCTCTGTGCTCAGAGTGCCAAGGGTGTCATTGAGTGCATGAAGATCATCACTCGGGCCAAGTCGCAGCGCATTGCCAAGTTTGCCTTTGACTTTGCCACCAAGAAAGGGCGCTCCAAGGTCACGGCCGTCCACAAAGCCAACATCATGTGAGTGGGGAGCATGGGGAGGGCGGGGGCCAGGCTGGCTGGGGGCTCCTTTTCCCTTTGCTGACCCCCAGCCCCCGTCTCAACACCCAGGGGATTCCAAAGTGTTTGTGCTGCCACACAAGGGGGTCAAGTTCTTACAAATGCTGAACGGCTATTCTGTGGCCCTTGTGACGGAGCCAATTCCATGGAACAAAGTGGTCGACCTGTTGAAATGAATGGCCTAACTTGGTCCTGCTCCTGACTTTCAGTGGGTCAACCTTAGTTGAATACCACCCCAAGTCGGTCTCCTGTTTCCCCCTTACCTGTGGACAGCGCCCAGAATTCCAAACTGCCTTCTCTCTCTCTCTCTCTCTCTCTCTCAGGAAACTGGGCGATGGGCTTTTCCTGCGCTGCTGTAAAGAGGTGTCCGAGTTGTATCCCAAGATTAAATTTGACACCATGATCATAGACAACTGCTGCATGCAGGTAGGCCAGGCCCCGCCCCTGTCGGCCCCTCCCTCCCCGCTGCCTCCTGGCAGAGAGAAGGCCCTTCGGCAGATGCAGTCCCTTGGGGACCCTTGCCCCTCTGCCCAGGCCTGTGGGTTGCTAGACGAGTCCCCCAGCGTTGGAGGTGTGCCCTTGCAAGTGTCGGTGGCAGGGCGGCCTCACCCACTCCTAGCCTGTGGCCTGCAGAGGAGCTTGGGCACAGAAACGTGAGCTGCCCACCAGACTGACATGATGGGAGGGTGGTGCCTGCCGCGATTCCACGTGCGACGGGGTGCCGTGTCTCCCTTCCAGCTGGTGCAAAACCCTTACCAGTTTGACGTCTTGGTCATGCCCAACTTGTACGGCAACATCATCGACAACCTGGCAGCCGGCCTGGTGGGTGGAGCCGGCGTGGTCCCTGGAGAGAGCTACAGTGCCGAATACGCCGTCTTTGAGATGGTGAGGAACCGAGCGGGTCGGGTTCGCCCTCCCACCGTCCCACTGGGGGCTTCAGGGGAAGCTTGACGTGTCTGAGAGCGTTTTCCCCTTTCCTTCCTTCCAGGGAGCCCGTCACCCCTTTGCTCAGGCTGTGGGGAGAAACATCGCCAACCCCACGGCCATGCTGCTCTCCTCGGCCAACATGCTGCGGCATCTCAAGTGAGTTCCCTGGGCTGAGTGACAAGAGGGCGGGGAGCCAGTCGTGCCCCTCGGGCTGGCCTTCCTCACAGGGTTATTACTCCTCCTGACGGCCTCCTCTTTCCTCCTCCCCGGCTAGCCTGGAATACCATTCCACCATGATCTCGGACGCCGTGAGGAAGGTGATCAAAGTTGGCAAAGTGAGTATTGAGCCGCCTGAGCTCCGTCCTTTCGTTCCTGCTCTGTGCTGAGCCTGTCTCCGCTTCTCTTCCCTCCGTGTTGTGCCCAGTCCTGGCTGGCAGGTTCCTCTCTTGGGGCAGTTGAGTCAGGGGGGGGGGTCGGCTTCAGGCCAAGGAGACAGATGACTCGCTCCCCCAGGAGGAGGAGGAGGAGGCTGGCTATTGGGGTTGGTTTGTACTTAGAACTCACCCTTCATCAAATGGATTACAAAAACATCTTAATTAAAATTCTTTTTCAATTATTATTATATTCTATTTATTTATATCCCACCTTTTCCTCAGCGCAGGACTTAAGGCAGCTTAGACAAGCTAAAGCAGCACACATAAAAAATACAGAAAGCTAAAAACATATAAAAGTTTAAAAGTGATCAAACTATAATAGAATTAAAACGGCATGAAATCAAATCCTTTAAAATACAGATAGTAAAAACAACACAGCACCATTTAAAGCCCTTGCTTAAAGAACAGTTCTCAAAGGCCTGTTGGAATAAAACAGGCTTCACCTGCCAGCAGAAGGGCAGCCAGGAGGGAGGCAGCCCAGCTCCTGAGAAGGCCCCCTCCTGCGTTGTCCCCCCAAAACTCCTAAAATAAAACCCCCCAAATGACAAGAGTAACCAAACAGCATCACAGAGCAGCAGGAGGAGGGAAGTCTCCTGCTCAGCCAAAGGCCTCCTGGGTAAATTGGCCAATGGTGGCCAGGCATACATCCCTCCAAGGGGAAGTCAGTCTACCCCCCTGGGAGCCACCACAAAGGAGGCTCTGCCATTCTCCCCCAAGGCCTTGCATGCCAGCCAGGCCTCCCCTGCTGATCTCTACACCTGGGCACCCAAGTCCGTTTGCCCAGGCACGTGACACGCCCCTCATTCACCAGCACAACTGCAGCTCTCCGAGAGACGCCACAGCCCAGAAAGCCAGTTTCTCCATGTGGAACCGGGAATAAAGACCAGAGTGCCTTAGGCAGCACAGATTCCCTTGGCAGGGAAGGGACTGTTGACCACAGTGCCAAGAATGGTGAGCACATCTCCTGCCCCGCTGGAAGAGAGTCACTCACAACCCTCTTCCCCCAACCCATCTCGGACTTCTCCCACCCTGGGGCCTGGCCTCTCTCACACCCACAACCTGATTCAGAATCGGGTGTGTGGTTGTTCCATCCCTGTGACTCCCCTAAGGAGAACACCAAAGGAAGACCCCTTTGGGGTGACCTCGCCGCTTGTGGCCTGGCCACTCACAGGACGGGGCTCCGTTCCCGGCCCATCCTCCCTCCTCTCCCCAGCTGCAAACAGCCAGGCAAGTGTACTTGCTGGTATCCAGCCGGATGTGGGGCTGGGGGTCAGGCCCTCCCTGCCCCCTTCTCCCAGCTGTTCCCCTTGTGCTGTCGTCTCCCTTCTTCAGAGCCTTCTGTGGGTTGATGTGCCGTCTTGTGGTCTGTAGCCTTGGTGGGCTGAGAGTGTCTCTGTGTCTCCCTCTGCCTCTCACTTTCTCTGGGTGCAGCTGCTTGGCTTGGGACTGTCCCCTTCCCTCTTTTTTTTTGGGGGGGGTGTTTTCCCCCTCCCACATCTCACAGCCACGTGTCTGTCTCCCTCTCCCCTCCCTCCCTGTGTTGGATTGTAGGTGCGGACGCAGGACATGGGCGGTTACTCGACCACCTCTGACTTCGTCAAGTCTGTGATTGACCACTTGCACCCCCACTACGGGGCCTAGGGCTGGCCTGGCCCTTGGCTGCCCCCCGCCCGGCCCTCCCAGTACATGGGCGCCACAGACATCTCCTCCCTCGGGGCTGCCTGTCTCAGAAGAGATCTGGGCGTGCATATCTGAAGCTGGCCAGTCCCTACTGGGGCAGGAATGTTTTCGTGCTCCCCCTCCCAAAAAATCTCTTAACCCTGGATGTCGGTCCCACAAATGAATTGAGGAGACTCCTTGTTGCTTTGAGCCGTTGGGAACTGCTCCAGGCCTGGGGTCGCCATGCAGGCCTCCCCCCGGAGGCCCCCCCCCGCAAAGACTTGCCCATAGCTATGAAAAAGCAGGCACTCTGAGAGGCGGGGGTCCTGTGGGCTGCTCTGCCCCTTCCCATTCCCCCCCTTTTCAGGGTGGAAATACCCCCCTTTCCACTGAAGCCCAGGCTGGAGCTGGCCTTGGTCCCCCTTTCAAGGGGAAGAGGGTTTTCCTGCCCATAGTCCCTTTTCAGCAAAGCTGAGCTCTGCAGGCGATTCTGTGACCTTTGTGGGGAAGGGTCCCAGTCCCCCCACCCTGCTGAGGAGGGTACAGTTTTGTGGCAGGACCCTTGGTTCCTGCAGTTCTGACACGGGAGGAGGAGTGCTGTGTGTGTGTGTGTGTGTGTGAGAGAGAGAGAGAGAGAGAGAGAGAGAGAGGTGGGGAGGGTAAAAAGGAGGTTTTGTTACAGCTGTGGTCCCTTGCAGAATCATGACAGCCCGGCACCAGTCTCTGCAAATGGACCTTTAAATCCACAGAAATCCGGGTCATGGGGATTTGTCAGACTCTGCCATGGGGGTTGTCTGGTTTTGAGGAGTGGGGTGGCTGCATTGGTGTGAGCGTGTGGGCAGAAAATCCCATGTGTGCTCGGCTGTCATCGTGCTCCATATTAATTGTGAATAAAACTGTTGCAGATTTTCTGCACCAACCAGCTCTGCTCCCTCCTTGGGGCTGTGTGTGTCTGATTCCTGGCAACATCTCTGCTGCAGACCCCGGAGGAAGAGCACAGGGCCTCTGGACTCCAGACCAGGCCCCTGGAGAAGTTCCAGCCATGGGTAACTCAGCCCCAAATGGCCTGGCAGCCCTGGAGGGAGCAGGGTTGCCGTGGGCAGGCTTCCCTCCCTCCCTCCCTCCCTGCTCTTGGCCCACGGATGGATGCTCCCCTCTCCCTCTCCCTTTCCAGCTCTGGGATTTGCTGCATGTCAGTGTGAAACATGGAAATAAGGTGATGCTCCCTCTCCCTGCCTCCATATTCATTTGCACCTTGTCCATCCTGCACCTTCAGCCTCAATGCATGATCATACCTGCCATGGCTGGCAAAGCAGCAATCACTAAAATAGAAAGTGAGCGTCACCCTTACCATCGGCAAGTCATCCAGGTAGTTTGGATTGTTCCGCAAGTTAGAACTGAACACGTGAGTGGTTCAGAAAAGAAACAGCCGTCGGGGGGAAGGTGCCAGGCAGGCCTCCCTGGAGAGGGCATTTCAGTGGCAAAGGGTTCCAGTCACCCTCCGCAGCACTTCAGACCAGGGTGGGGGTGCCAGCAGAAGGCCTCTTTATGGTAACCAGGAGGTGAAAACTCTCCTCCCCTGAAATGAGGCAGGTGCTGGCAGCAGCGGTGTCATTTAAGCTCTGGCTCAAGATCCCCCTCCCCCGGCTCCAATGATTTTGCTGGCTGGCCTGCTTGTAAGGATGCCTGTTCATTTAGCCTCTCCCCTGATGGGCCAATTGTACTTTTATGAAGCACCTTAGGATTTCTGGAAGGTGGCATATAAATATTTTTAAATAAATGGGGACGCAGGAAACTCAACGTCAGCTTAACCCCCTCAGTTCCTGACAGATGCTGGAAAGTGCTACTGAAGTTGTCCTTCTAAGCACCCCGGTGAGCAGGACTTGCTGAGGATGGGGCAGCCTGACTTCTGCAAGGATTGGGAAGATGTAGCAGACCAGGATTTCCCAGCAGCATTTGCCCAGTCGCTGGCCAAAAGCCCCTGAGCAAACAGCTGCTTAAGGAACAGGAAGCGCAGAGGGGCAAATGGAGAGAAGTGAAAAGTGGAGTGCCCAAAGGAATGTGCAGGGACTGGGGTCGTTTGCCTGATCTGGAGTCAGGCTTGCAGGTGAAACTCATGGAAAACAAGAGGTGGCTCTGAAGAGCTCCAAAGGGCGCTCTCCCAGGCATGCGAGAGGCCACCAAATGGCAAATAAGTACAGCGGTGCCTTGGTTCTCAAACTTAATCCATTCTGGAAGTCCGTTCCAAAACCAAAGTGTTCCAAAACTAAGGCACGCTTTCCCATAGATAAAATGGATTAATCCATTCCAGACTTTTAAAAACAACCGCTAAAACAGCAACTGATCCCTAAAATGAAAGCAATAAACAATGTACTGCAGTCACACAATCAGTAGCTGAACTGGGTTCCACAGTCACAATAACAAAACAAAAAAGCCGCAAAAACAAAAATGCAAACTAAATAGCAAAAACAGACCTCGGCGTAACACTCAAAACGGAGCACGTTCGGCTTCCGGAAAAAGTTCGCAAACTGGAACACTTACTTCCAGGTTTGCAGTGTTTGGGTTCCAAGTTGTTTGAGTGTCAAGGCGTTTGAGAACCAAGGGGCCACTGTACAGTGTGAACAGTTTGCTGAAAGTAAGTATATTTGCTGTGCCTGGGGTGGGCGGCAAAGGTCCCCCTTGACATCTGTGCTTACAGGGTCTGAGCTAGTGGGGAAGGGGTTGTGGGCGGCAAGTGGGAAATGTTGGCTCCCTATGGCAGCAGTGAGAAAGGCAGAAAGCTGCAGGGTGGCGAAGGACCTTTGAGGTCTTTTAGCGCACCCTGCTGCCTGCACATTGCAGGATCCCTGACGTGATGGATGGCCGTCACCCCCTACTGGAATTCCCCCAGCAAAGGACAGCCCAACGCCTCCCAAGGAAGAGGCTCCCACCTTTGTGCAGCTCCTGTCTCTTAGGAAGCTGTTTGTCCTCCTGTCCTTCAGCCAAGATCTGCTGCTTTGCCTTTTCCTTGCTTCTCTGGAGCGACAACAAAGGACTCCGCTCTGGCTTCTGCAGGACTGACAGCCCTTCAGATCCTTGCAGATTGCTCCTCACCCAGACCCCACATGCTCCAGCTTGACCTCAACTTAAACTTCCCCCAGTACAACTAACAGTCTTGTAGAAACACGGTGGAACTTTATAATAATTGCAAAAGAAATCCACAGTACCAGGCAGGCCTTTATAGCGCCCGAGGCTTCTGCTGTGTTGCCCATCAATTGCACGCAATTGGAGAGTCACCCGCACTCGCTATTTAAGTGGTAGTTGCCAGAGGATCTTAAACAGGGATTACTTGATCTCAGACAAACACACCACAGAAAAGAAAGGTTCAGTTTGCTGGGGGGGGGGCGGGGCGCATAGCTGTCAAGTTTCGGATTTGAAAATAAGGGATCAGCAGTCTCACCTATCCCGCGGACAGTCACATGTCAGTGGTGGGTGGAGCCAGAAGCAAAAGTGGGCGGAGCAGCAATGTAAACTCCAAGCGGGCTCGGGCTCGGAGCGGAGCAAAGAGGAGGACAGCCAGCAAAGAGGAGGGCAGCCATGTGCTCCATGGAGCCCCATCGTCTTCTTGTCTGATCCCATCAAAACAGGACAGGAAGCAGCAGCTGCTCAAAGGCAGCCAGGCTCTGCCCACCAGCTAGCCCTATTGGCCGGCTGAGGGGCTCAGTGGCAATGGATAGGGGCTGATGCAGGGGGAGGAATACACCCCCCTGTAAGCGCGGGAAACGGCTCCCACTTGCTTTGAGGGCTGAGGCTTTTCTCTCCAAGTAGGCGAGGTCTTCCCACCCAGTCCCTGGCCAGCAGGGGAGGAGCTGCTTCCATTAAAAACGGGAAATTTAAGGGAAATAAAAAATAAGGGAGAGCAGCGGGAAACCTCTTAAAATAAGGGAGAATCCTGGGGAAAACGGGATACTTGACAGCACTGGCGGGGCGGCAAAAATGCAGATTCCAAAGACTACGCAAAAAGGACAGAAACTCTTTAGGACCTCAGGGATTCCTCCTTCATGGTGTCCAAACAACTTTCTCATCATTCACAGCTCGGACCACACATTGGTTAAAAATGCTGTCGGGTGAGAACCAAAAGATTATTTCACAGACGCGCTTAAAAGGGTCCTTGCATGTTTCGCTTCATGGCTTTGTAGGAGGGCTAGACTTGCACACAAACACGCATATAAAAATGAGGGCCCTAGTGGGCAGCGCATGGACAACTCCTGCACTTAACAGCGTGGTGAGAATACAGGTAGTTTTTCACATGATGCCAGAAATGTCACCCTATCAAATGGATTACCAGTAAATTAAGGACTGGCCACAGAAATGATTTCCACAAGACTTTGTAATGTCCGCCAACTCCAGATAGCTTTAGAGAAGTCTTCTGAAGTCACTGAAAAAGAACCAGATCTTTGCTGCAGATTTTTGTGGGGGGAAATTTTGGTAGAAATGGAGAACATGCAATAGTTTGTTAGTGCTCTTTACACGTCAAAGGTCACATTGTTCCTTTAGGAATATAAAATGTGTAATGTCTAATTTGGTTTGCCATTAATTTATGTTTAGTATATTAAAAGTTCAGTTTGTGTTCAAACAATAATTACAAATTTACTGTGCATTTTGAAATGTTTACGATCTTTGTTACAAGACTGTAAACTGCAAGCTGATGAACTGTAAGAAACCTCTTTGACCATACGAGTTTACAGGTATGAGCAGGCAAAAGCAATCAAATGGGAGGACTCAGCTGCATTATAGTTTTAAAAAGAGGAAATTATTGTTCAAAACTCCCATTGTTCTAGGTGCATTTTGCGACAGGAAATTTCATTAGTGCAATCAGTTTCTGAGCTCTGGGTGCAGCACGGCACCTAAGATTTCAGATTAAAACTGCAGAGTTGAAGGAAAGGAGGGCCTTTTCCAGCCTCCCCACTTCCAGCTACTCTCTGGAGAAGACACCTTTAAAATATTAGGGCAGGGGAAGGACTAGACCACGTGAATAACGAACGTAATATTTTAGCTGCAGTTGATTCATTTTCCTGTTATAAAAAAGCACGCCTAGACATTCCGTTGTTGCACCCATAGCCTCGGTTTAAGGTGCGATTTAGCTCCTAGCTTTCATATCTCTTGTTTCCAACAATGTCCACCATTGTGATGCAGTCACTTACTTCCATAAAGAGAGCTGAGCAAAGCAGGATTGGGGGAGAACCAAGCGGAAATAAAAACCAGATGACATGTCACCAGCCTATTTCTACCTGTCTCTGTTGCTTCTGGTCATTCATGTTTATCTTCAACTTCTAAAAAGTGAAGTTTTTGCCTAGATTGGAAAGAGTCTCTAACACTCCTTTGCACCACAGGCCAAAATAATTGGGGGCAAATGCAAGAGTTTTTGGAAAACAAAAAAGGGAGGGTGGCTGGACGGTTTGAAAGGCTGGGATAAGAAAGCCAGCAGCGGCCTCAAGAGGAAGGAGACCTCCGTGCTCTGCTCTTTCCTGCAGCAGCAAGACTGCAGATGCATTGCCATTAGTGATCACTGGGCCCAGCTCTTGCTTTGGCTCCAACTAGAAGGGAGGAGTGTTTGTAAATCATGGGATCTGCAACAGAAATGAGGGTATGTCGGTGTGGCTTCTGGCCCCTTCTTAATACCCACCCACCCCCCTTGCATGAGCTTTTCAATTTGAACCTCCAGCAGATGGCAGTCCTGAACAAGTCACTCCCCATTGTTGGAAGGTTTTTGCAGTAGCTCTTCCCTCTTGGCTTAGGATCCAGGGAAAACAAGCCCCCCCCCCCTTTTTTGCTAGGATTCTAATGTGATAAAACAATTTTAAAATCTTCCAAGTTCTTTGCAATTATGTATTATGTGTAATCCACTATTTTGGAAGTTAGCAGTAATTGCATAATTAACATTGGTACCTGGCACTCTTTGCAATATTCCATTCCCACAGAATTTGCTTTTCACAATTCCACCCCGAATAACACATAATGCATGTGATGCAGTGAACTGTAGCCCATAGACGTTCACACCATAAACACAGTGGTTCCCAGTTGGTAGGCCACCCAGGGGACCCGTGGCACCAGTCATGTAACAAAAACCACCATGAATATCAAAATTTTCAAAAGTTGGGGGTCCATGGCTTGGCTTTTTTTTAAAAAAAAGGGGTCCGCAGAACTTAGCTAATTGGAACCACTGCCATAATAAATATGGAAGGTTTTTTTAATTAAAAGATTTTCTTGATTTACAAAAGTGTGTGCAACGTCTCTCGTATTGTTTCCAGGTAACATTTTTACAAATCAGTTTCATTTGTTGAGACATTAGGAAGAAAGGGGGGAAAGATAGGTGGGGTCGGGTGACCATGTTTCTATTTTACTTAATATATGTAGAAGAGTTTGGATTTGATATCCCACTTTATCACTACCCGAAGGAGTCTCAAAGCGGCTCACATTCTCCTTTCCCTTGCCATGGTGGATCTCACCAATAGAAGCCATTGCCAGGAAAAATTAAATACAAAAAAAATTTGGCCGACATATAGACAATTAATAGAAGATCAGGAAGGCAAATATAAAATAAAACCATTTGAGGAATTAAGGAGATATGGAATTGATAAGTGGCAGGTTTCTCAAAAGAAATTTCTAAATTCTGAAGAGTGGTGATACAAAATAATAAAAAAGTAATATCTGGAGCGTATAATGGAGGATGGAGGAGGAAGTAAAAGAGACAATGTTAAGGTGGTCCATACAATATATGTGGATCAATGGGATAAATTTTGGGGAAAGGATATTAAATTTACGGCTTCATATAATATTAAGAATTTTTTAAAGATGCATTATAGGTGGCATTTAACTCCTGTGAAACTTGCGAGCATATACAAATTAAAGTCCAAACTTTGTTGGAGATGTAGGAAAGAAGTGGGGACGCTATTGCATATGAGGTGGCTATGCGAGGATATAAAAAAGTTTTGGTTAATGGTACATACAGAAATGACAAAAATGGTGAAAAAATCAATAGTCAAGAAACCAGAGGCATATTTGCTAGGCTTACTAGATGAGCAAATACCTAGTGGAAAAAGAGTGTATTTTTGTATGCTAGCACGGCCGCCAGAATGGTGATAGCAGCTCAATGGAAAACACAAAAGGTCCCAACAAAGTATGAGTGGATAGGCAAGTTAAACGAATATTTGTTAATGGCAAAACTGACAGCAGCAATAAACCAAACAAATCAAAATTTGAAGGAACAATGGAAGTGTTATGAGGAGTATATGGAGAAACGTTGCTCAAAGAAAGAAGTGCTAATTTGCTTGGAGTAAGAGATATGACTTTGTTTTGGAAGCGGTGTATTATTAATTAATATTCTTGCACAAAGGACTCTTCTGGGGGGAAGAAATGGTCTTTCTGCTAACCTCCCCATCTCTCTTCACAGGTGCGGACACCAGACATGGGCGGCTACTCCACATCCCATGACTTCACACGTGCCGTTATCACAGCTCTGACGGAGTAGGGCTTGTCAAGAAACGCATGGGGGAGGAATTCAGAGATTAATTATGACGCTTTCTGCTTCTGCCAATTTATTTATTGTGAGCTTAGCTCAGTGTTGCACAAATAAAGTGAATGTGGCCACTCCCATGAGTTGTATGCATGAAATACTCCGAGCAGACCTTCAGGGGAAGTGAGCGGCAGTCGAGTTCAGCTCCCTCTGACAAGTGAAAAGCAGCTCTACGCAAAGAACCGAAGTCTGCAAATCTTGCACTCAGTCAGCGGAGCACCAGCTGTCCAGAACCGTATACCTCCCTCATCAAACTTCTTTATTCAAGCTGCATCTGCAACAGCTGCAAACCTCGTTTTTGTTGTGCTGCACCCCCTCCTGGGTCTCATCTAACAGAATACCCAGAGGCAAAGCTGCTATAAAAAGACAGTCATTTTATTGTTAGCTGGTTAAGTACATGAAATGTCCAGGTGGAACTTGCTGAACGGACGTCTCCCAAGAGGGGCCTCGGCTGCAAGCCACAGAGCACCCTCCCCTCCTTCCCCTTCCAGGAGAAGCCAGCCTGGCCCCCCTCTCCTCCCACTCAGAGCTCTAAGCCCTTGTGCCGGATCCTGGGGCTGCCATTCTGCCCATGGGAGGCCCAACCGTGGCTACATTCAGTTGTCACAAACTTGCTGGGTAGAGAGCAAAAAGCCAGTTTTTAAAGAAACCCTCAGTGGACCTTAAGTCTCAGGCTGGCCACGTTGGACGGGATTTTGCCACTTATCCTGCCCACTAGTCCTCCTCCTCGTCATCCTCCTCCTCCATTCTGGCCTTTTTCTTCTTTGCCTTTTTCCCCTTTGTGTGGGGCGTCTCCACAAGGCCCAGCTTCTTCTTCTTCTTTTTAGGGGAGGCCTCTTCCTCCTCCAGGCCATTCTCAGATGGCTCCAAGTCCTCCTCTTCCTGGTGCTTTCGTTTTTTCTTTTTCTTGGGTGTGACATCATTTTCCTGAGATCAATTGATAGGGGAGGGGGAGAGAGAGAGAAGAGAATGGAGGATGCACACAACTGTGTCTATCGCAGACCCTCAGCTCCTGCTCTACCCAATCCCCCAACCAACCGCTGACTCCCCAAAGGGGCTCCTCACCTCTGCCGTCATCTCGAGCGCAGAGTTCTCCATTTCCTCTGCGGCCTCCAGGGCTTCCAGCCGCTTCTTCTCTCGCTTCTTTTTCTTCTTCTCTTTCTTCTCCAGCTTCTTCTTCATTTCAGCAGCCACCTCTGTGGCCTGTGAATGTGGAGAGAGAAATCGGTCAGCACCAGTCCACCCACCCTTAGTTGTTTGAAGCAGCAGCAACAGGCCGGATCAGACTCATTAAATCAGTTTTTGCCTCCACCGGGATAGGTCAGGCTCAGGTCATGTCATCACATCCAGCAACTGCAGAGGGGCAGCCCCTCTCCCCCCATTGCCCACCTCCTTCATGACGTCAAGGTTCTTGCGTGGAGGCTCCCCCGTCTCATAGAAGGCCAGCCGCTCCTCCACCTGCTCTCGAAGCTTGTCTCCAAAGACACAGGTTGGGGTCTCTGCAAAAAAACACAGACAGGAATGTGCGAGTCTGCGGGCACCTGCTCTACATGGCCAGAATCCAGAGAAAGATGACAGCATGTTTCCCACTCACCCCTCCCCTCCACCCCACGGCCACACCCAGCAAGCTTTGCTCAGCCTTGATGCGTCACCATTCACTGGGTGAAATGCTGTTGACGAAAAATGTAACCATCATAGCAAAGCTGCTCGGCCGCCTGTCCAGCTTCATACAGACAGGCCAGGCCCCGAGTCCTCACCTGAGAAGCAGTCAATGCGAGATGCAATCGTGCATTTGTTGGCCAGGTAGCGGGAGATGCGGCCCTTGTTCTTGGCAGCTGCTCGGCCAATGAAAGTGGAGTGGAAGATCAAGCCATATTTGGGGGTGTTTCCCCGAGTCTTCAAGGCCCTGCGGGAAAGAGGGGGCAAGGTTCACCAAGACAATGCATTCTGGCAGACCCACAAATTAAGCCCCCAACACTCCAACCGCAGCTTGTCTCCCTCCTCCCAGCTGTCCAGCCATCCCAGGCCAAGCCTGAAATAGCTAACCTACCGGATGGAGGGGAAAGGAAATGGCCCAGGTGACCGCTCAGAGGCTGGGGGCCAGCCCATCACACATGCGGCCAACGGGACTTGACCAGCACATCAAGCCCAGCACCCCAGGAGCCTGCCATCACTGCGGCCGCCCTGCAGCTGTACCTGAAGAGAGCCTTCTCTGCACCCAGGATCTGCACTGTGGAAGCTGGATACTTGGCCAGGTTGGTCAGGCTGCCAGCGTGGGAGATGAGGCGGGCGCCCACCTGCGGGGAAAGGAGACAGGCAAAGCAATCATGCCACACAGCCGCCTCAGAGAGCAGCAGCTGGACCCACAATTGTGCCCAGGAGACAAAAGTCTGAAGCATCAATCCATGGGAGCTGCCCTAGGCCTTGCTCAGCAGCCGGCTAACGTTGCATATGCAAAACGTTATTATGCTTAAAACTCCACTCTACAGACGGCCTCTGCCCCCCCCCTTTCCTCTGGCTGGCACAGATCAGCAGTGAGAGAGTGTCAGCACGAGAGCTCAGTGGATTGACAGATTCACATTGTACATCATATCTGTAGCCAGTGGGAATTGGGGGGCAGGGGGCTCCCCTCTACACACACGCCTGTCACTTACCACTTCTCCAATCAGAGCGGAGAGGCTGGGAGCCACCTGGCTCATCTTGGAGCGGAGATACTCCTGCAGGCCTTTGCGGTACTCGGAGAGAGAGATGACACGGCTGGAGAAGCTCTCGATGTTGATGAGGTCAATGGGAGAGATATCCATCCCTGCAGGCGGGAGAGGGGCACATCAGAACACAGAGGAGGCAAAAAGGAGAACATGGCCACACCCCTAACCCCCCCCCAGTGCAGCCTCTCTTAAAAACTGGCCCTTGTTAACAGCAGCCGAAAAAGGATCTGGATGAAATTATCACAAATTGTTGCATGAGTCAAATTTAAAACAACGGAACTGAAAACAGACATTAGCGCCAGAAAGACTCAAACCAAGCACATGAGCTGCTTGAAACCAAAGACCTGTGCAACAGCCGTGGTTTGGCACTGTGTTCACCTGGCATACCCAAGGCCTCCCTCACACCCCGCCCCTTGCCCACATTACCACTGACCCATGGATGAGCGCGAGGCCTCCAGGATAGCCTGAGCCTTGGCACTGTCCATGACGATTTCTTCCAAGGCCTCCAGGCTCTCCTCACTCAGTTCCTTCCGGTTCCCAATGAGCTTGGTGAGGCGGCAGTAGGTGTAGTTGTCACTCACAATCTTGATCAGCTCAGGGAAATGATATCCGTACCACTCTCTGCGAGGAGGAAGAGAAGGCAGTCAGGACAGAGCAGCCTCTCCAAGAGCAGGGTTACGCGGCTCCAAGTTTAGAAAGGGCTCAAGGATCTTGGGTGTGTGTGTGTGTGTTTTGTACCCATACTAACAATACAGCTCAGGGGAAAGTTGGCCTGGCTGTGGTGTATACGCAGGGCTATTGATTCTCTATCTCCCGTTTCTATACAGTCAGCATCCATGGTGAAACTGCCTGTGGTAAGCATAGGGAGAAGGAAGGATCCACTTTCGCCAGGACGTCTCTCAAAAGCACCAGAGATCAGCTCACCTGACCCGCATGGAGAAGGTGTTAATGTCCTTGTCTAGCTGATCCAAGAGGCTGATGGACTGGATGATCATGTTATCCACCCTGTTCACGTTGAACTTCACTTTGGCCCGAGAGTAGCTATGCCCAAGTCCCAGCTGAGCCTTGGAGGCAGACTGTGCTGACAGACCTTTGATCAAACTGTGAAAATGCAACCGGATACCTGGGCGGGGGGGGGGGGGGGAGAATAAAAAAGGAGAAAGTAGGTTCAGCCCTGTCAAGTGTTGGCAGAAAAACACTCTTAAGACCTCATCCTCCTACAAAAAACAATTCTTCCCACTCCAGTTGCCCTTTTCACAGACTTACCTCGGGTGATCTCAGCCACGACGCCTCCAGCCTGGCACTGGAAGCCCAGCTCTTCCTGAATGGCAGCCCCAATTTTGGCATCACTGACCCCCACAATAACCTTCTTCTTTTTGGCAGGCAAGTTTGTCTCAAGGAGAAGACGGAGATCCTCATGGAGGATCCCTGGACCAGGCAAGAGAAAGAGAAGACCCAATGGGATAACAGGTCGTTGCCCTTACGGAAAAGAGCCAAATCAGAGCAGCAAGGAAGGAATCTGGGTGTTGCTCACCTTCTGAGATAGCATTGATGTTTTCCAAGGCACTCTGGGCAGACTTGAATGGGGAAAAGGCTACGAGTTTGACCACAGTGAGGAATTTGCCCAGATTCAGGACGCTCTCCTCCACCTGCAGAAGCGCCAACAGCACGTGTCCTGATTTCACTTAGACAAGCGTTTTGCCCTACACAGAATCAATCTACAATGCCTCCTCCCCCCAAAAGACAAAGATGGCAACCAGATGCTTTGTGAGGGTGGAATTTTGTTGTTGGGGACGAGATCGCTTTAATCTCCTCCTGCACAAATTTATGCCATAACCTACGGAATATTCCTCTTTACTGGCGCAATGAACAAAAAGGGGCATCTAACAAAGCGGTATGGGGGGGGGGAAACCTACTGAAACCCACAACCGCGCGGCCCTCCCTTTGATCCCAACGGGCCTGCTCGCGAGTTGTTCTACCGTGGCCATAAAGGCCTCCGCTGGGGCCCTGGCGAAGAGCACGTGGTCCGGGCGCAACACGTGTCTTTCTTTCCCGCGGGGGGGGGAGGGAAGCCGGGCGCTCAGAATCCACACGTGGCATCATCCGAGTCAGAGGATTGACAGATTCCGACGAGGATCATCAGGGCGCCCGAGGGCAGCGGGGTGTGTGCGTGCGGGAGGCTGGATGCGGGCCAGCGAGGGCCCGGCCTGGCCCCACGTGCGCCCCCCCCCGCCGCGGCCAACCCCCGGGAGGTCCCCCAGCGCCCCTCCCCCGGCGGAGCTCACCTGGGGCAGCAGCAGGGCCACCTCCTCCACCTGCCGGAGGGCGAAGAGCGCGTAGCCGGCCGCGTGCTCGAAGAGGACGTGAAGGAGGACCTGCGCGGGGGGGGGGGGGGAGAGAGAGAGAGAGAGAAAGGAAGGAGGCGCGCGGTTATTAAGCAGGCCGCCCGCCCAACCCCGAGGAAGCCCCGCGCCCCTCGCTCCCTCGCTCCCCGCTCCTCACCATGGCGGCGGCGCCTCCGCTCCTCGCGCCTCGCTCGCTCTCGCCCGACTGGGCCGCGCAGGCCTCGCGCTCAGGAAGGACGTCGAGGGCCGACCGGAAGCGCTCCCCCCCGCCCCTCAGCCAACGGCAGGGCAGGTTTCCGGCCCCGCCCCTTCCGCTTCAACCCCCGCGAGGCCCGCGCGCTCACGACGTCTCGCCAATGGGAAGGCGAGGAGGCGGTGGCTGTCGTACTCTCGGCCAATGGGAGGCGGTGGCGGCGGCGGCAGCTCCCGCCCCTTCCTCTCAAGGGCGGCCTCCTGGACGTCCATCATTCCAAGAGGGGGAAATCACACTTCAGCCTCCCAGGACATTCTATAAAAGATCTCAAAGTAGCTGCCTTAATACAAAGGAGTTTCAGAGAAGTCGCTGAATTGCAACTAATCACCAAACTTAAAACCATGGAGACACCTGCTCTGAACAAAGACATTGGATTCTTATCTCATTATACATGACCAAGCTGCTATCTTTAACCATCAAACCCCTTGCTTTTTCCTGTAAGACCAATTGCAGTCGTTAACAGTCGTCAACAGGTTTTCCACACCTATCAGCTGATCACCCATTCCCACCCCCCCTTCGGAGTAATACCCCTCCCCCTTCTCTCTCTATATATAAGGGTCTGGTGACTTCTGTTTCAGTGCATCTGAAGAAGTGTGCATGCACACAAAAGCTCATACCAAGAACAAACTTAGTTGGTCTCTACTGGAAGGATTTTTTGATTTTGTTTTGTCCAAGAGGGGGAGTGGGAGGTTCGGAATCGGCGCAGGCGTGGCAGAAGGCTCCGCCCACAGGGATGTCTAAGGGCGGGGCTTCTGCCTCCTGGGAGGCTGCATTGGAAGGGCCCCCCAAAGGTCATCTAGCCCAACCCCCTCCAAGGCGGGGGTCGCAACCAGCGCAAGGAGGGAGCCCCGAAGCACGCGAAGGATCCCTTGATCCAGCACCCCCTCCTCTCGCCGCCCAACTGGCAGGCGGACTCGGCGCCCTTGCACCCGGGAACGGCTCCCGAAGCCAAGGCGGGTTCAGTGAAGCCGCGTATCTCGAGTCCCTTGGTCTGGATCGCCCTTGCCCCAGAGCAGGGGGCTGGGCCAGGAGGGGCCTGATCCCTGGGGCTCCTCCGAGGGGCTGAATGCACTCGTCCAGAGATGCTTCCTGCTTTGTGCCTGCAGTTGCCAGAGCCGCAACCCTTTTCCGTTGGCAAAGTCCTTGTTCTTTGCAGGTTCTTTGCAACTGCATTCCAGTCATAGGAGGTTAATGGCCAGGCAACCAAAGGGAGCTTTGTGAGCCCTTGTGGCGGCTAAGAGACTCTCCCTGCCATTACATGCGGATCCCCCTTTGGGCACCTGGGAGATTTATATCAAGTTACGTGTTCAATGTAGTATCTGTGCACCAATGGCCACTGTTATTTAGTACTATTTGTACCTTATTATTACTCTTCTTTCCCCCTTTAATTTGATTTCATTTCCCCGTTTTTCCATGTTAAATTTGGAAATAAGTAAGTTATTTTTAAAGGCCCCTCTAACTCATATGAGTAACGATGTCACACAGTGCAAGCTTGGTTAAAGAGTTCAGTTTATTTATCTCAAGAGCTCTGAGGAGTCAACGTGCAAGAAGGTTTCTGCTTTTGGATCTCCAGGCTCCAAATTGCTCCTCACTCCCAGTATCCCAACACCACAGAAGCCCCCACCATGGAGGTCAGCAGAGGACGAGAAGGGCACTTAGGGGCTGTGGCCAGAGGGGTGGAGCTGCAAGATGAAGTGTGCAGAGAGAGAAACCTCCGCCCCCCCCCCTTAACCAAGTGCCCCAGAAAGGCCAGGAAGACCTGGAGGGTAGGGGAAGAGACACCCTCTGCCATGCTTGGGCTGTCTGGGGCTGCCTCCAAGCCAGAGACAGCAGGAAGGAAGCTGAAGGTGCTGATGAAACAGGTAAAGGGCATGGATCTGGCGACGGCATTCCCTCCATCTTCCCCATCTGGCAGGTGGCAAGCAGGGTGCGCCCCCTTCTCCCTTGCTGGCGGGGGAGGGGGGGAGTTGCCTGGGAGGGAAAAGCCACAGCACACGGAGAAGCTCTTGGGGCAGAACGGACTGTATCTGAAATGGGAGGAAAGCCTGGCCTGAGGGCCACGAAGGAGCAGGTGCCCAGTGGCCATCGCTAAGGGAGTGGGTGAGAGCTGGGAAGGAGGACAGTGGTCATGGCGGGCAGAGTTGCCTGCCCAGTTTGAGGAGGGAGGTGCACAGAACAAACACAGGTCATTCAGAGAATCGGCAGTGCCAGGAGAGCCTTGCACAAAATAGAGTCTGCATATTTAGTGTGTATCTTGTAGGAGAGGCAGCAGCAGAAGGGGGCGGGGGGGAGACCCTCTTAGGAGATGAGGCGGGCGTGGAGCTTGTGCAGCTGCTCAGGTGTGAGGACCAGTTTGTGGACCTGGCCGTGGCCCGGCTGGCAGGGGAAGGTCACTTTGCCAATGTAGACGGTGTCGTCCTTCTGCTCTCCTTTGGCCTGGAGGGGAAAGCAGAGCAGGCGGGAGAGTCAGGGGTGCGGCGGCACATCCCTGGAGGGGTGACCCAAGAGGATTCCCCTCCTGCTTCCCTGCCCAAGCCCAAGCGCTCACCTTGAGGAAGGGGGCTGATGGGAAGGTGCCAAAGTCAGTCTGGACGTTGGCTCCGGGCTGCTGGAGGACAGTCTCCTTCATGACTTCATCCTGCAGGAGGGGAAGCGCAGTCAGAGCCGTCCAGCCTGAGCCCCCCCCCCCCCCCCGTATTCCCATCCCGGCTGCTCAGGAGGGGAAGCGACACAGCCCTGGGACAGCCCACCATGCAGTATGCGGAGGCCTCGGGGGGCTCTCACGTCCCCCTGCCCCTCTCTGAGCAACCTCTGGTGTGGCCCCTACCTTTCTTCCAGGGAGCAGGGCCCTGAGCAGCTTATTGCCAGCATGAGAGACGGAGCCTATTCTTGGGCACATTGTCAATGGGCGGAGTCTCTGGTTTGGGCCCCCAGTGCCGCTCCCACCCCCTCCACCGTGAGGGGCTCTTGCCCGGGACAGGAGACGGCCAGAGGCCTCAGTTACCTTCAGTTTGTCAATGGTGTCGCTCAGTGATTTCAGGCGGGCCATTTGCTCCAGGAGCTGGGCTGCTGGGCTGGTTGCTGCGGGGAGGACAGAGAGACGGAAAAGGCATTGCTATTGCTGCCCCCTCCTTGCACTCCAAGGGCACGCTCCGCAGGGATGGAGAGGCGGAGCTCTCCCGCTGCCCCCTCCCAGCCCCCGCCAGGCGCACCTGTCCTCTGCCGCGTGATGTCCACCACCTTGGTGTTGGCGCTCATCTGGTGAAGGGTCTCCAGCAGCTGGCTGGTCTTGCGGTACAGGGAGCTGGAGACCACCTCCTCCCCTTGCCTATCCTTGGCGAGAGAGAGCTTGGGCACCCGCAGTGGGGTCAGCGAGGCCAGCTCCCGCCTCATCTGGGCTCCCTGGAGAGGGGAGGAGAGGAAGGAACAGCAGGGCTCAAGCCAGCCACTTTGCCACACACACACACACTCAAACGAAAAGGGGCACAAGCAACCTCCAGCCACACTGGAGCAGTTGCTCTGGGCAGCTTATTGTATTGATTATTATATGTATTTATATCCTGCCTTTTTCCCAGCCCAGAACTCAAGGTGGCTTACTAATAAAATAAAACAAGCTAAAAACATAGAAAATACATTCATTAAAATAGAACTAAAACACTGACAGAATTAAAATATTATTAAAAGATCCTTTAAAAACAAAGACAATAATAAATATCTCCTTGGATCTCCAGGAACGGTCAGGAACAATCTGTTCCTTGCACGCTTGGCCCCCAAACCAGCCCAGGCATTCCTCACATTCCCTCCACAACAAAGGAGGACAGAACCAGAGATGTGGCAGGTCAAATTGTGCAGGGAGGGGACATGAAGCAACATGCGTGTGGAACGGGAGCTAGGAAGGAAGGAAGGAAGGAAGGAAGGAAGTCTCCCTTTGACAGGTCTTGCTTGGTGCCTGGGATTCCTGCCTGCCATGACATGGGGGGAGTGTTTTGTTTTTATAATTATTTTGTGTTTCTATCTTGTATGTATTTTTATGCTGTGAAGTGCTCAGAGCTCTACAGAGGAAGAGCGGTATACTAATAAATAACAACAACAACAACAACAACAACAACAACAACATAGTGTCCCCAAAGGCGAGGACGGCTCGGGTGCCACAGCCTGCGGAGAGCAAGGAGTGTGGGGCAATGGGGCTCCCTCCCAGAGTCTGCCGATTCTTCTGTCCATTTCAAGGCAGGCATCAGCCTTAGAGACCCACCTCTCTGCTCCTCCCTCCCGCTGCCTGCAGGGCTCCTTCCCTCCGACCAGGGAATGCTGGCTGGAGCTGCAAGCAGGAAAGCCTCCTCCCTGCTCACCTTGAGGCGGTTGTTCTCGTTCTTGAGATGCTTGATGGAAAGCTGCATAGCATCGATCTGCTGGAGGAGGAGAGGGGAGTCCTTCACCTGCACAGGGCCTGACCCTGCCATCATCACCTGGCCAGCACCCACACCTGCAAAGAAAAGAGCAGCACGGTCAGAAGAGAACAGATTTCCAGAAGATGCCCCTGTGCAACGCATGCCTGGACTGCTCTGTGGGGAGCTCGCAACAGGAGCTTCCCATCTGCATTCTGGCACAGGAGGGTTCCCTGTCAAGGGTCAGGGAAAGGCAGGATGTGCCTGCATCAGGGCAGCACACGGTGGAGAAGACTTTAGCTGAGCCCAGGAGGAGACAAGAGCTGAAGGCCCAGGAAAACACACAGGAACATACAGCCAGAGGCAGAAAACGCCCCGGGGAGCAGTTTTGTACAAATATACGCAACGACATGCCAAACACTCTTCAGAAAGAGCCCCCACCTCATGCATGTGGGGGACCCAAGACAGGTCTCCAGCCTCACCGTCCTTCCTTAGGGAGGCTCTCCAATGGGGCTGCCTATGGTCAGACCCCTTGAGGCTCCAGCCCAGCTTACCCAGAGCCTGGCTCATTTCCAAGCACGGGGGGGGACGGGGGGACGGACGAGACATTTGCAGCAGAGGATGGGGGGTGGGCTGGGGAAATGTTCTTTCACACACATGCTAGGCACCCTGGTCTGTGACCTTGCTGTATTCCCCTCCTTCCTTGGCACACAAAAAGCACCTCATGCTGGGAATAGGGGGCAACAACTCTAGCAGCCGCCACAGATTCCCCTCAGCCCCCAAAGGCGGCCTCAGAGTCTCCCTAGTGTCCTTGGGAGATTCCTGGCCCCAGGTGACCCCAGCAGCCCCACCTGGGACATGCCACTGTACCTCTCTGCTGTTCCTCTGCAGCGGAAGCATGGAAGAGACGAGAAGGAGCAGAAATTAGGAGAGGCGGCAGCAAAGACAGCAGCAGCAGTAGCAGCAGCAGCTCCCCTCTGGGTTTGCTTCTCTAGATTACATGGCAAACCTGTTTTTGTGAGCCAGGATGGGCCACCCAGGAGGGTGCCTCTTCTAAAGAGCACTGGGACACCATCTACCCAGAGCCCTGGCCCAAGCAGGCCAGGGGGGCTCCCTTGCTCTGCAGCCCTTTAGGAAAAAACAATAGCCCCCCAGGTTTGGAGGAACCTCACACAGCCCCCCGGACATGTGGGAGAAAAAAAGAGACCCAGAAGCCGCTCGTGTGAATCACTGAACGAAAAGAGGGCAGCCCCAGCACGAGGCAACGCACAACCACGTCCAGCACATTCTGAGCAGATCAGACCTCTCTCAATGGGTACAGATCTCTGAAAGGCAGTGCAGTACGTGAATGTGAGTCCGGTGGCCTCAGCTCAGGGACAGCCACTCCAGTCTGGAACACCCCCTGCAGCAGACTCAGAACTCTGAGATTCACGGTCTAAAAATGAGTTTGGATTTGAGCTTCATCACCAAAGGTGCAGAATTTTGCAGCTCTGGACAAAGGCGGCAAAGTGATCCTCTGTGCATCGCCTCTGCAGCGCTCCATGCAGGAGCCACGGTGGAAAGGGGCTTCTGAAGCCGGCGGCTGTGAGCGCATCAGCACTCAGCAGTGCAAGGCATAGGCCTAGAGCCTCCCTCCCCAAATCCCTGGCACTTTTGGATCAGCAAGAGAAGGGGAAAAGAGGAGGGAGCAGGACCAACTTGGCAGCAAGGAAGGAGTCCAGGAGGTTCCTCCGGCCCCTGCGTCTATCAGCTTCTCTGGAGCTGCTGGCCCTCCAGCACCCCAAGACTCTGGGGGCGTCTCTTCCCTGCAGCCTCCCTGCCCCAACGCATGCGCACACGCTCCAGAGGGCTCACCTCCAGTGATGCCAGAGATGACGGAAGCGACGCCCGAGGGACCGACTCCGCGCAGGCCCTCAATGGTGCGCTTGGACTGGTTGCTGAGCCGCTGCTTCAGCTCCTGCTTCTCGGACTCCAGCTGGTCAATGTCCGCTTGGAGGGCATCCATCGTCTCCTCAAACTCCCTGCGGAGGCAGAGACAGAGGAAGTCAAGCGGGGGCTTCAAGGGCCTACAGCAGCCCCCTCAGTTTCAAGACCCTTCTTCATCTTGGTTCCAGCTTGTCAATGTCCTTCTTAAATTGTGGTGCCCAGAACTAATAATTTTGAAAATAATTTTATTATTGATATGCTGCCTATCTGACTGGGTTGCCATTCTGGGTGGCTTTCAGCAAATAGACACAGCATTCCAGGCAGAAGAGAGTGGAACTCTTCCCTTGACCTGCACACTAGACTTCTGCAGATGCAGCCTAGAAGAGCATTGGCTTATTTTGCTGCTGCCTCACACTGTGGACTCATGTGAAGACCCCGAGGTCCTTTTCACATGCTGAGCCAGACCATTGGTCGAGCTGAACACATCACCTACACTGACTGACAGCTGCTGTCCAGGACTTCAGACAGAGTTCTCTCCCACCTGCCCTGCCTGGAGATGCCACTGGGGACTGAGGCTCCACCACTGAACTATGGGACCCTCCCCACTCTTTGCCAGGAAACAATGCAAATCTGTCCCAAACTTCACTGGGTGTGAGCACACAGCCATGTGTATCTCAATGCCAGAGCTGAGCCGCCAATTCAGTCTGTCTGGGTCCTTCGTGGAAGCCAGCTGGGCCAGAAACCAAACAGCCCCTGTTGACCTTTGGGCAAAAGAGCAGAGCGAAGGGGGCAGAGGAAGGTGGAAGAGGACAAGAAGGGAATGGGGAAGCTGTCTGAAACCAAGCTCCACCATCGCAAGGGATACAGAAAGCGATGGCCAAGGTCTCCAGGATGCCAGATGCTGTGCCAGGGGGCAGATCCAGTCTTGGTCTTGAAATCCCTAGGCACACAGAACCCCCAGAGCCCTGGCTATGCCTGGCAAGACGCAATCTGTGTGTAGGCCACCTCAGAGGACACAAGAGGATGTGAGTTTGGCACAGAAGATGCCAGCCAACGTCTCCTACATCTGTCAATCCTCAGAGGACACCCTTCTCCCTCCTCCTCCTCCTCCTCCAGGCCCTGCCCCCCGCTTACTTCTCCTTCTTCTTCAGCAGAGCCTGGGTCTCGTCCAGCTTGGTCTGGATCTTCTCCACCCGGTCATCTGCGTCCTTGGAGGAGCTGTCCAGTTTCTTCTCCAGGAGGCTCAGGCGCACATTCGCCTCGCTCAGTTCCTCGCCCTGAGCAGCGGGAGGAAGAGCGCTTGTGGGAACGAGGACCCTGGCCAGGCCTCTGGTGACAGAGCACCCGCAGGAGGACCCCAAAAGCCGGCTAGGGCTCTTCTCTGCTGATGCTCCATCTCTTCTGGAGCCAGGCAGCAGGAGCATGGCCACCCACAGCCACCCACCTCTGGAGCAGCCCCCTGGAAGACTGGGCCCCCTCCTCGTGGCAGAGCCTTCCCAGCCCAACCTGCTCATGGGGAGAGGCAGCTCCTTACCCTGTTGGGATGGGGGACTCACCTTGATTTTGAGGGACTTCTTCAGCTCCTTGATGACCGTCTCTCGGTCCTCCAGCTTCAGCCCCAGACCCTCAGCATCTGTGATCTCCGCCCGCAAGGCGGCTGCCCGCAGATCCACTGGAGGAGGAGACTGCAAGAGGAGTCCACGTTGGCTTGCTCAGACATTGACCAGGTTCTGGGAGGCGTCTCGAGATACAGAGCATGCAATGAACCCCTCCCAAGCCCAGGGGAAGGCCCCACACCTTCATTCCTCCTCAAATGATTCAACTGCAAGGAAGGCAGTCCAAGGAAGAGCCCTGAAGCAGCAACTGGATCAGACCAAGGGGGTCCCAGCAACGAGGCCAGCCTCCTCCTTCCCACAGTAGCTGCCCCCCTGTCTCTGAGGCTCCTGCAAGCAGAACCTGAGTGCACAGCAACACCCTCCCCCCACCTGAGCGCCCACCCAACAACTTAAAATGGGGCTGGAAAAGGAGTGGCTTTCATTGGGGCACAGACGCCCTCCCCCAACCAACAGGCTGGCCTCATTAGCCAAGCACCAGCCAGGGGAATCTGCCCACAAGTGCCTGGCTCGTTGCTGGTGGGTGAGGCCAGCTCCTGCCCTCTCTCTGCGCTCTCTCCGCAGGCTCACCTTGGCCTGGGGCTTGTCTGCATCGTACTCGCCCTCCTGCATGGCCGTGGCCATCTTGTTCATGGTGGCAATGAGGATGTTGCACGACTGTCGCAGGCACTCGTGGGGGTTGATGCCTTGCGTGCCGTAGATCTGGAAAAGAAACGGACAGGTCCAGAGGACGCCAATGCACGTCTCTCGGCAGCGCTGATCCTGGATGGAGGTCTGCAGAGAGCTCCCCAGCCCCAATTAGCAGCAATGGAAGAGGAAGGTGCCTGCCTCCCCAGGCCTGGGGAGACCCTGGGAGGAAGGCCAGGCCTGGCCCAGTTGGGAGAGCAGGGGAAGCTTCCAGGATCTCTGTACTGAGGAGGTGCAGAGGGAGGTTCCTTAGCCCAACAGGCACCTGGTCACTGGTGACACCCTCAGCCCCTTTTATTAGTATTTATTGAATTTATATACCACCCTACACCTGGAGGTCTCAGGGCAGTTCACAGGACAAAATCAAAATACTAAACCACAAAATACATAATCAAAATAAAAACAACCCAATAACCCCCCCAATAACACCACATTTAAAAAGGCACCAGATGTCAATCAAATCAATCAAAGGCCTGGCTGAAGATGAACATTTTTGTCGGGCACTTAAAGACATATCATGAAGGCAGCAGCCAAAGTTCTCCAAATGTCCCAGGGGAGAGCATTCCATAGACGGGGAGCCATCGCAGAAAAGGCCCTGTTCTCGCGTTGCCACCCTCTGGACCTCTCGAAGAAGGAGGCACATGAAGAAGGGCCTCAGAAGATGATCTCAGGGTCCGGGCAGGTTCATATGGGAAGAGGCCGTCCTTGAGCAGTTTAAGGCTTCAGAGGTCAAAACCAGCACTTTGAACTGGGCCCAGAAACTAATTGGTAGCCAGTGCAGTCGGACCAGGACCAGTGTAATATGCTCAAACCATCTGGCTCCGGTGAGCAACCTGGCCCCTGAATTCTGCACCAGCTGAAGTTTCCAAACCGTCTTCAGAGGCAGTCCTACATACAATGCAATGCAGTAATCTAACTTTGAGAGCATAGACAACAGTAGTTAGGCTATCCCTGTCCAGATAGGGGCGTAGCTGGGCCACCAGCCGAAGCTCATGGAAGGCACTCCGGGCCACTGAAGCCACCTGAGCCTCGAGCGACAGCAAAGGATCCAGGAGGACCCTCAAGCTACGAACCTGCTCCTTCAGAGGAAGTGTAACCCCATCAAGAGCAAGTGACCTCCCAGCCATCCAGTCTAGGGAACTCCCCACTAACAGTGCCTCCGTCTTATCTGGATTGAGTTTCAGTTTGTTGGCTCTCATCCAGTCCACCACTGAGGCAACTGCTCAAGGGAACCAAGCAGCAATACTATGGAGCTCTTACAAGAGCCAGTGGGGGTGTAGTGGTTAGAGCATGCAGCTAGGACCTGGGAGGCCAGCGAGCAAATCCCTGGGTGACTTCAGGCCAGTCACACACTCCCTCGGCCTACCTCACAGGATCTTTGTGGGGATAAAATGGAGAGGGGGAGAATCATGGACGCCCCCTTGAGCTCTTTGGAGGAAAAGGGGGGGATACAAGTGCAATAATCAATCAATCAATCAATCAATCAATCAGTAGCTGTGTGTGAGCCAGGATTTAACCCTGCCAACCTGCAGCAGCCCCTGCCCCCCTCCATGATGCTGCTCCGCCCACTGACAGACGCAGCCAAATGCAGCAGAGGCCCCTTACCTGCTCGCTGGCCTTGAAGGCCAGGTCTTCCAGCTTCACAGCCTGGAGACCCTCGTTCTCCGTCAGAGGGGCAATCATCTGAGCCCCTGCAGCCGCCACCTCCTGCAGCACAGCCACCACCCACGTCAGGTGCTTGCGGCAGTCCAGCAGCGTGTCTGCGACCTGGGAGGTCAGAGAGGATGCAAAGCAGGATCAAGAGGCAGCCATGCGCTCAGCTTCTGGGAAAGGGGCACGTTACTCCTGCAAGGGGGCTGGAGGCCCAGCTCTCCGTCCCGGGCCGGGCGACCCACCTGTTGCCCAAAGCCGAGCGCTGCGGGGATGCCGGGGGCGTCGGTGCCAGGCATGCGGCGCCGGATCTTCTTGCAGAACTGCCGGATGTCGCTGCAGGAGGTCTCCAGGTCCTTGAGGAGGATGGCCAAGTCGGACACCTCCTGCCCGGTCTACAAGCGGGAAGAAGGGCAACGTCAGGACCCTCGGCTGGGGCAAGCAGCCTCGTCCAGGAGACCCACACCTGGCTGCCACCTGGGGGGGGGGTGGATGGGCTTACCTGCAGGAAGGACCGCAGCCTGCCCACCTCCACGCTCATGCAGTCCAAGGCACTCTGGGTGAACTGCAAGCAAGCAAAGGCACCGTTAGCTGGGCCTGCGCAGGACTGCCTGTTCCTGCTGCAGCCAAGGGCTAGGAAGATGCTGTGGATGTGGCAGATGATGTCAAGCTCCCTGGGGAGGGGAGACTGATTTTGGGGGGGTTTCACTCCATATTTTGTGTGTGTGTTTGTTCTGAAACACACAGAGAGAGAGAGGGGGGGGAGAACTTTCTTCGGGGGGGGAGAACTTTCTTCTGGGGGGATGCAGGGGTATGCATACCCTTAAAACATTTTGTGAATTTAAGTTTGGCCTCATTGAGGGGCAGTATTTCAATATGAGTAGGAAAATGAGAGTATCCCTAAACATTTTTTTAAGAAAAAAGCACTGTGTGTGTGTGTGTGTGTGTGTGAGAGAGAGAGAGAGAGAGAGAGAGAGAGAGAGAGAGAGAGAGAGAGAGAGAGAGACCAGGGTTCGAATCCCCCCACTCAGCCTCGAACACCACCTACTCACCTTGATGTGGTCAGCCAGCTGCATAGTGCAGTCCTCCGCCTGGTCAGCCAGATGGATGCTGTACAGGTGCTGGAAGGGAGAGAAGGAGGAACAGTGGGGGGGGGCACCTCTGCTGCTGAGCTCCAGCTGGCTTTCAATCCACCTCAGCCAAAGCAACCAGCCAAGGCAGCGCAGGAGGGCCTTGCCCCCCCCCCAACATGCCAGCCTTGCCCTCTGTTGATCTTGCCACCACCAGGAGAGCTGCAGCAAACACAAGGGCGCCCACCCTTGAAAGAAACCAGTGCAGCAGCATGGCGGGACCGGACTCTGCAGACAGCCCTCCTGGGAACAAGGCCTGGAGGCCCTGGGCTCATAAAAGAGCCCCAGCCGCTCCACACTCTGTCTTTTCCTGGCACTGGGGAGAGGGGGTTGAATTATGGGGATGGGGAAGAGCCCCCTTAGCTTTTTTGGGGGGAGTGCCTGGCCAAAATTGAGAGAGGGCAGCCAGGAGGTGGGGCTAGAGGATTTCATGGAATGCCCACCCCCCTTTCCCCAGCATATATCAGTGACACGGGCTCCCCTTGCTGTGGTCCTGGGGGGCAGGCCCCCCTCACCTGATAGTACTTGATGGCTTTGGTCAAGGGCTCGACGTTGACAGTCTCATCCAGCTGGTCCTTGTGCAGCAGCTCAATCAGGAAGTCCAGGGACCTCTCATGCACGCTCATTTCGGGGTACAGGGTCCCCACTTTCTTGTAGATCTCCACGCCGCACTTGTTCAAGGCCCTGAGCAAGGGGGTGGGGGGCGAGAGAGGCAGAGGCCATCAGGCTCAGCCAGGAGGGGGCACAGAAGCCACCCACTCAGGGGGACCCCCGGGTGGGAGGACTTACTGCTCATATTTGTGCAGAGTGGCTTGCAGGAGGCTGAGGGAATACACCAGCCCGGCAGCAAAGCTCAGCTGCTCCCCTGGCGCCCCCCGGAGGCCAGCGCGCTCGGCACAGTTCTCGTTCAGCTCAAATTTCTCCTGGGCCTGCTTGCTGATCAGCTCAGCCTGTACCAGAGAGAGAGGGAGGGGAGATGTCAGAGATTCAGTGTGCCCCACCCCACCCCATGGCATTGCTCCAGTATTATCTCGGAAAAGGAAAGCCCCTTTCCACACAGTGCAGACTTAAAACTGCAGAGCTCCCTTCTCACAGGAGGCAGTGATGGCCAACAACTTAAAGGTAAAGGTAAAGGGACCCCTGACTGTTAGGTCCAGTCGTGGACGACTCTGGGGTTGCGGTGCTCATCTCGCTCTATAGGCCGAGGGAGCCAGCGTTTGTCCACAGACAGCTTCCGGGTCATGTGGCCAGCATGACTAAGCCGCTTCTGGTGAACCAGAGCAGTGCACGGAAACGCCATTTACCTTCCCGCCGGAACGGTACCTATTTATCTACTTGCACTTTCGAACTGCTAGGTGGGCAGGAGCAGGGACCAAGCAATGGGAGCTCACCCCGTCACGGGGATTTGAACCGCTGACCTTCTGATCGGCAAGCCCTGGGCTCTGTGGTTTAACCCACAGTGCCACCTGCATCCTGGCCAGCAACTTAAGACGCCTTTAAATGAGGATTCAAGCAATTCATGGAAGAGAGGGCTTTTAGTGGCCACTAGTCTATGCTCTGCCTCCACAGTCAGAGACACAAATCCTGCTGAATAATACCAGTTGCAGGAAACCAAGCCTATTTTGATGTTAGATGATGTAGTAGTATTATTTCGCTTTGTAAAATCTATTGGGTTGGGGGGGGGGAGTAATAGAAATGCTAATTTATCTTTTCCTGCAGGTGGTATAGCCCTGAGTTGAAACTGGAGGGAAAAGTGAGCACCTGGCTGCTGAGAACTTGGGATGTGGCATGTATGGTAAAATTAATTCACCTGTAAGGGAAGGAGGAGAGTTAAATAATAATGTTCTTTTTAGTAAAACTGATGTTGAATTAAGTTTTATTCTGAATAGAGTCCCTTGTCCTAACTTAGTCATGTTTACTAATTTCAACAGGTCTATTCTGAGTCAAACTTAGTTTGAATGCCACTTGATATATTTCTGTAATCTATTGTAATGCGGAGGTTAAAGGTTTTCTTCCACCGTCTCTGTCACCAGGTGGTGTTTGAGGAATTAAAGAAGTATAATGATGATTCAGGTTCAGGTTAGAAACTTCAGACAACATAGCTTTTTCTGTAGGAAACAGATTAGCAAAAAATTGATTATTCACTGACCAAAATCATTTGTGGCCGGCATGTTTCTGTTGAAAAGGCAGATGTGGCAGTGCCCACACACCCCCGTCCAGTCGCTCGCTCGCGGCCTACCTTGCAGATGAGCCGTGGGATGAGCAGCAGCACCAGGACACAGTCGTGGTCCCCGCCGTGACGCAGGAAGCTGTCCGGCATGAAGGAGGTGAGGAGAGAGACGTGCCGGTTGGCCTGGTGCACCTCCATCTGGCGCAGCTCCATCTCGATGGCCTGGAGGGGGGCGGGAGAGAAGCCCACTGAACACCCCCGTTCTCTGGCTCTCAGGGCTGCAAGCGACACATGGGGGCAGCACCAGGAACACCTCCAGGCCCCCCGTGTGGCCAGGCACAGGAGAGCAGGAACCCCACAAAACCCCACGACTCTCCGAGATGTCTCCCGCTGCTGCTACCCTACCGTTTGTGCCAGTAGGGCAGCTTTGCTCTTGACTCCACAAGCACGTATGAGATGAGCCTGACTATGCGGAACCCATATTTTTTTTGTTTCACTGATATCCTGCTGCAACCCAGTATACTATTCTCGAAAATACAAACATAATTCAAGGTTACTATTCTAATCACATAACACCGGTCCTGAGAGATCTGCATTGGCTCCCAGTACGTTTCCGAGCACAGTTCAAAGTGTTGGTGTTGACATTTAAAGCCCTAAACGGCCTCGGTCCTGTATACCTGAAGGGGCGTCTCCACCCCCATCATTCAGCCCGGACACTGAGATCCAGCGCAGAGGGCCTTCTGGTGGTTCCGTCACTGCGAGAAGCAAAGCTACAGGGAACCAGGCAGAGGGCCTTCTCGGTAGTGGCGCCCGCCCTGTGGAACGCCCTCCCATCAGGAGTTAGAGAGATAAACAACTACCTGTCATTTAGAAAATACCTGAAGGCAGCCCTGTTTAGGGAAGTTTTTTAATTGTGACTCTGTATTGTATTTTGGTATTTGTTGGAGGCCGTCCAGAGTGGCTGGGGAGACCCGGCCAGATGGGCGGGGTATAAATAATAAATTATTATTATTATTATTATTATTATTATTATCATCATCATCATCATCATCATCATCATCATCATCATCAGAACTAGTTTCTGAAAAAACATGTCTGAACTTTCAGGTTCCCAGACTTCAGAAAACAGGTCGTCTGTCAGATCTGAAACTATCTGTAACATTATTTCAAAGCTCTGCTTTAAGAATAGCTCAAGAGTGTCTTCCTGGCCCCTCTTCAATTTCTAACCTGGGTTTGGGATGGAAAATCGGGTTCTCCCTCTTCCCCCCCCTCACCCACTGCATGCCAAGTGAAACGGATGGGATGAAGCAGGATTTGGCCCTGCCTATCCCCGCTGCCTCTGCTGGTCTCCAGCTGAGCATACCTTGGCGTGAGCTTTGGTCTCCGCAAATTTAATCTTGAAGTCAAACATTTCAGGCGGAGGCTGCTGCTGCCTCTCCACAGAGGCCTCTTGCTGGTTCATCAATTCCCGGTTAACATCCTGGAAGATGGAGAACAGGAGTGAGGCATGCTGGGAAGACAGTGCCGAAGGAGGAGGAGGAGGAGAAGGAGGAGCGCATGGCTCAAGGGGGAACCAGGAGAAGCCCCAGAAACCCAAAGGGCACCTGAGGGGGCTAAACGGGAACCGAAGAGGGAGAGAGCACATATAGGCGCATAGAGATTTCGCGGCACCTTATCGCCTCCTGGCCCCAGTGCAGGAGATGTTGGGCCTGAGGGGCAGCCTGAAAAGAGGAGACCCACGTGCGGCCTCTCCAGTTCCTGTTCCACACAAGGCTCCTTGCGCTGATGCTCGCCTATCCCTCTCATGCACTTGGAAACAAAGCCTTGCCCTTGCACAGACATTTTCCCTGGGGGAGGAGGCCTGGTGCTCTCCAAACGGGGCAGGAGCCCGTCATTCCTCCCCCAAGGGGTTTGGGTTTTCCATCACCTGCTCTGAGCCCCGCCTTCCTCCCCCCCCCCAACCCATAGCAGGTACCTGCAAGTGCGCAGTCAGCTCCCGATACTTCTTGATGGTCTGCTGGTAGTCGGCCACCGTCTCCTGAGCCGCCTCCACGCGCTTCTCCGCCTCTCGCACCCGGGCAGTCGCCATGTCCAGCTGCTCTCGCAGCTCCAGCTCTGTCTCCCTGGCGTTCTCCTGCAGCTCATCGTTCATCTCGTTTATGGCTTCCTGGAAAGGGGAAAGGGCGTGGGGGTGAACAGGGAGGGTGCAACAGCATGAGGCCCTTGGTGGCCAAAGACTGACCGACCATCAGCAGCGACAAGGGTGAGGACTGGAGGGCACCCCACAGCCTGCCGGCAGCATCTGGGGAGAGACCCCCCCTCCCTCTCGCCCCGAGGCAGATCGAACAAAAGCCAGCCGGCTCCCCTCCCCTCCCCTCCCTGCTCCTCTGCCCCCTCACTCTCACCAGGTCTGAAACCGTCTCGCGAAGCTCCCGGACCTTCTCCTCCAGATCCAGGTTCCTCTCGGTCAGCGTCTCCACCATCTCCTCAGCCCCCAGAGCAGCATCCACCTGGGAGAAAGGCACACAGGGTTGGGCCCAGACCTGGAACCATCTGGGCGCAGGCTCCCCATCCCAGCACCTGCCCAGCCCCAGAAACCAAGGCTGAGCCTCTGACCATTGTCATCGTGACTTCCTTATTCTTTGTTATGCTTGTTAGTCAACTTTCCTTGCAGAGTGAAGCAAGGCAGCTGGCACTTAAAAGCAACTAAGGACAACCAAGACCAAACAACCGACTGAAATGGATCTTAAAAAGAGCAAAGCCTCTATACTCAAACTGCTCCTCTGTGAGCATCCCTAACCCTCCAGAGCCGGCGCGCTGAGGGGGCTTTTCCCAGCAAGCAAGGCAGAGAGCGTAAAAGCTTTAACTGACGGAAGTTCAACCAGTCGGCCTGCAACCGCGTATGGTTGAAACGGCAGGTGTTGAATGCTCCCGAGGTGCCATCGCACTCTACTTCCATGTTTGGGAAGGAGGTGTGGGATTCTGGCCAGGGGTGGAAGCTGCCCACCAGGCCTCCAGCCCACCCACTTCTCCCCAGAGACACCCAAGCGCAGCTGAGGAGGAGAAGTCAAGGTGGGGCTGCCTGGCCCTGGGCACACATGCCTGCTCCTTCAGCTCGTCGATGGTCCTCTCCGCCTGCTTCAGCTCCTCCTGGAGCTTCTCCTTCTGCTGCCGCAGGGTCTCCAGCTCCGTGTTCTTCTTCTCCATGTGCTTCTGGAGCTTGACATGCTCCTGCTTCTCGGAGGCAGACAGGTCCCGCATCCTTCCGAGGCCAGGGGGAGAGGGAGGGAGGCTCAGAGTCACGTACAAGGCCCACTGGGATGGGAGGGCAGCAGAGCCATCTCCCAACTCAGGACAGAAGGCCCTCCCAAGCCAGACAGGGGAGGAAGGAGCATGACACTGGCATGGAGAAAGAGGGGAAGGCACGTGCTAGAAAAGGCTTCTCCCCACCCCCAGAATATCCTCAGACAAGCCTGGGCCCAGTTCAAGAGAGAGAAGCTTCTCTGGGAGTGGGTCACCTTCCTTGTGCAACAGAAACAGCTGACGCCACAGACCCAGGAAGGGTGGGACAGGATCCTGCCTTAAGAGGCTGCAGGAACCAGGACACCAGGTGGTGCATGCATGATGTGGAGGTGTGTGTCGGGGTGTGTGTGTGTTGCATGCTTGTGTTCTTACCGCACCAGCGCCTCCTTCAGCCGGCCATTCTGCTCTTCCAGCTGCTTGACGTGGTAACTGGAGGCAGCGCCGTCAGATCCTAGAGAGGTGGGCAGGAGCATGTGAAAGCCCTGCCGGATGCAGCTGGCGCAACTGACTCACTGGCAAGCAACATGGTGCGTGGGAAGCCGGGCCGGCCTCTGGCTCAGCAGGCAGCCGCCCCACCCAGTCTATGGGAAGAGGGGCATCTCAGCTGCCTTCCTGCTAGGAGGGCACCCAGTGTCCCTGCTGCTGTGGGGGATCCAGGCCCTGCTCAGGAGCGTGGAGCCTCTCCCAAGGATACAGCCAGGGTGATGATGCCATGGGAGAAATCAACCCTTCCACTGCTTGGAGAGTTTTTTCTCCCTGAAAGAAAGTGCAGGGCAGGCTGGCCCCACCCACCCATCAAGTGAGAAGCCAGTGTTCCTGCCACCCTCCCGGAGCCCCCACCGCTCTCACCCTTCTCCTCGATCTCGTGCTTCAGGATCTCCAGGTCCATGGTGAGGAACTCCACCTTCTCCTTCAGGGAGTCCACCTCCTGCTGCAGGGACTCTGCCCGCTCCTCGGCCATCTCCTTGTCCAGAGTGGCCATCTCGATGGCGTCAGCCGTGTCGGCCATCTCCTCCATGTAGCGCTCTTTGGCCTCCAAGGCCTCTTTGGCTTCCTGGGAGGAGAGGAGGCAGCTGTGCCTGGCCGGTCGTGCAGCTCCCACCCTGAAGCCACCCCAGGTGCCCGGCCCACCCCAAGAGACTTCTGCCTGGCAGCCACCAGCTGAAACCAAGCCGGCATCTCAGGCTAACGGGCCAAGTCTTGGGAAAGGCCCTCTGAAGAACAAACAGCAGGGGAAGGACCAAGCAGAGCAGCCTCGGAGGAAGCCCAAATCTGAGGGATGCTGGGGGAACCAGGGTATGTGCACTGCTTGGAAGGGTGGAATATTTCGATGGGCTAGGAGGAAAAGGCTTCCCCTGAAAGGAGACCCTCTGAGACAGGGAACTTCCAAGGCCTGGCATGGACCAAGCCCTGTGCTGCTGGATGCCCCCCTCCCAGCTAAAGCTCCTCAGTTCCCAGCATTCTTTGCAGCCTGCCCATTTGTGCTCAACGCCCCCCCCCTACTATCTCACCTTTTTCGCTTCCTTCAGGCGCTTCTGGAGCTCAGCCTGTTGCTCCTGCATTTTGCTCTTCCACTCCTGGACTTGCTCCAGCTGGATCTTGTACTTCTCCAGCTCCTTCAGCTTGGCCTTGTCCTCGTTCCGCTTCATCTTGAGGGTCTCCAGCTTCTCCTCCAGGTCTCGCACCTGGCTACGCAAGTTCTCCTCCTCCTGCAAGGCAAGGAGGGTCCCACAATGAGAAGCCGCTAGCTTCCAGGGGGCAGACATGGCACACCCTGCGCAGTCGGGCCTGGAGCTCCAAGCAGGAAAGAGCCACCTGGCTGGCACCAGGGGAGACCTCCTGCCACATCGCTGCTATCTGAAGTTTAAAAAAAGAACCTGCGGTATCCATCTGCATAACATGACCTGGATAGCTCGGCTGGTTAGAGCGTGGTGCTGCTAATGCCAAGGTTGCAGGTTTAATCCCCGTATGGGGCAGCTGCATATTCCTGCAATGCAGGGGGTTGGACTAGACGATCCTCAGGGTCCCTCCCAAGTCTGTGATTCTTTGCAGTTTTGCCCTCCAAAGGCAATTCTCACAGAAGGGCTGCAATGCCACCTCCTCTCCACCGGGGGCACTTCCTTCCGCCTCCAGGGTCTCTCACAGGCAGGGATTTTCCTGCTTTGATCACAATCCCTGCTGTAATACAGAAGCACCACGGAGCATGAAACACTCGCAAAGAATTAGCACAATGAATGCGCTTTCTTTTGAAATGCGATGCTCCACCTTTCCTTTCCAGGCTTACAAATAGTTATCACTTTCAAAGTCTGTGTCAAGAACCGTAACACCCAGACAATGTCATGTGGTGCAGAGAAGCCACCCAGACGTCAAAGAAGGAAGAGGAGGTTTGGTCCCCAGAGCAGGGAGGGGGAACTTGTAGTCTGGCCAAATCTGGAGGGCACCACCATTATCCCCTGCTGTGAAATAGGGGTCAGCAAACTTTTTCAGCAGGGGGCCGGTCCACTGTCCCTCAGACCTTGTGGGGGGCCAGACTATATTGGGGGGGGGGGAACTGAACAAATTCCTATGTGGGCCGGACTGAGAAGGCGATTGGGCCAGATCCAGCCCCCAGGCCTTAGTTTCCCTACTCATGGAGACTCTCCACTTAGCTCAGCCTGGTGCTAATAATTCCAAGGATGCAGGTACAACCCCCCTATGGGCCACCTGCCTATTCCTACATTGCAGGAGGTTGTACTAGATGACCCTTGGGATCCCTTCCAACTCTACAATTCTGTGGTTCTCCTTTTGAAATCTCCTTGGCTGAGGACCAGAGTAGCCCACAGGAGGGAGAGAGAGAGAAGAATGAACACAGGGCCGTCTCATCATAGGGGCTGGGTGGCGCGGTGCACCAGGGCGCAAGGCCCCCAGAGGCACCCCCGTGAGCCCACCAGCATACCAGGCGCCCCCTCCCCAACCCGCACCCGCCCCCATGGGCGGGCGGGCGTTCGTGCACCGGCAGGCGAGCTGCAAGCCAGCTGCCCTCCGGAGCCCCAGCTGGAGCGCTGGGGAGGGCGCACAAAGCCCCGCGCCGCTCCAGTGCCACGCCCCTCCTCCCCCACTCGCCCACCTCCCTCCCACGCTGGCCGCCCCTCCGGGGATGAGGGGCGTGGCGCTGGAGCGGCGCGGGGCTTTGCGCGCCCTTCCCAGCGCTCCAGCTGGGGCTCCGGAGGGCGGCCGGCTTGCAGCGCCACGCCCCTCATCTCCCGCTCGCCCACCCCCCCTCCCTAGGGGCGGCCAGTATGGGAGGGAGGTGGGCGGAGAGGCGGCCCACCGGGGGCGCCGAGGGATCGTCGCGCCAGGGCGGCCGATCCCTTTAAGACGGCCCTGAATGAACACATTCATTGCTTAGTCCCAGCTGTCCCATCTGTTAAGCAGGAATAATATTTCTCCACTCAAAGGGTTGCTGAGAGAGAGCACGTCAAAACTGAACAGCACTTTCGATATCTGTAACAGCGCACGAAAGCTTGGGAACTCTGTGGACAGGTTCTGGGCCCACCGGACACCTTTGCAATTTCCCGCTTTCAGGAGATGCCAACAAGGGAGCTGCAGATTTCCACGCTACGAGGGCTGCCTCTGATGAACTTGTGCACACAAGGAGGGCTGTCAGAGGCTCTCGGCTTCAAGGCCAATGGGATCCTAAAGCTCACCCTCCCCGCTCATCCCACAAGCCCCAAGTTGTAAATGGAGGGAAGGCTCAGCAGAGCCAATGCAGCCTCCCCGGAAGCCAACCAGAGGCCCAGGGGCCCATTTACCTTGGTGGGTGACAGGATTGAGGGCGGAGCCACGGGAGAAGTCAGCGACGGAGTGGGAACCATGGGAGCAGCCAGAGGCGTCTGCGCAGGGGTGCTTGGCTCACTGCTGCTCATCTCGCCGGCCGAGGCAGAAGCTGAGCCCGAGAGCCCCGCTGTGCCGCTGGACGCTGCTGAGCTGGCCGTCCGGGTGGGCTGCAAGTCCGCCATTGAGGTGGAGAAGGAGAAGAAGGAGGAAAAGCATGTTAGAAGGACACTGGCTTTGCTGAGCCCATGGGGCACTGGCGTGGCACAACCAAAATGGCAGATCTCACACAGCTTCTGCAAGAAACACACAGGGACTGATGAATCCAAGAATTGCAGGCGTTGGAGTAGATTCTGACACTTAAGGGCAATGCAGACGAGAGGGTGTGTGTGTGTAAAAAAAAAATGCTACTTTGACAGCAAACCTCCCAATGGGCCGTTTTTTTTCTGGAAGCCCTGGTCGACTCATAGGGACTGGCTGTCGTGAAGGTGAAAGCACTCTGTACCAGCTCTGGGCTACTCTCTTAGCCATTCCTATTTGTGTCCCAAGGATGAAACTTGGCCTTAAAATCAAGACACCCCCCTGGTTCAAATGGAAGTCTGACACCGTCAAGGGAAGGGTTATTCCAAGTGACCCTTGGAGAAGGCGCTGGGCTGCGCTCACCCCTGAGAGCTCTGCAGCCTGGAGTCTGGAGTCCTGCTCAGCCAGGCTCCCCTGCAGCAGGATGCCCGTCTTTTATTTATTTCATAAAATTGATAAACCACTTTATTGTAAACAAAAAAAGGGGGCCTCAAAGAGGTTTAGAAAAAAAGATAAATCAAGAAAAATACACTTTAAAACACAAAACACCCCAAAATTAGAATACTTTCAACTTTTAAAATTACAGTCATAACTTGAGTTGCGTACGCTCCATGTTGCGTACGTTCGACTTACAGACCTCCGCGACCCGGAAGTCCTCCAAGGAGCGCATGCAATGCACGGGTGCGCACTTCGCGCATGTGCAGAAGCACAAAAACGTGCGAACTTCCGGGTTCCCCCCCCGGGGGGCGTTTGTGTTATGCACGCCCGTGTTACGTAGCGCGATCTGGAACGGATTGCGTGCGTAACACGGAGTACCACTGTACCCCAACTTTCTAAGCATCTGGGTAACTTGTCTAAACAAGAATGGTTTTAGCAGGTGGCGAAAAGGGTATTGTGAAGGCATCTGCTGAGCTCAACCGGTAGGGAGTTCCAAAGTGCTTGTACTGCCACACTAAATAGTGATGTTCTGGCAAGAGCAGAACAGGCATTTATGTGGCACCTGCAGTGGTGCCACTTCTGCCCATCAAAGCGGCCGATGGGGCAGATATCGGGTTTTGTGGGATCTGTTCCCACGCCTGCCTCCAGACAGGCCTGCTCTGCATTTGCCCAGTTGGCTTCTCTGGGCCCAGGATGGTGATATTGCTGCACATTCCTGCTCACATTTTAAGAATCTGCCTGGGAGAGCCCCTGAAGGCCACATCAGAGGGAGGCGGAAACGGGGAAGTTGAAAATTAACCAAGTCACTGTGTCCAGATAGCATACATCAGAGAGCCCTCAAAATGTGAAATTACCTTCTATCAAACTATGCCTCTTGTCACTAAAATTGGCCTCCTTGCTAGAAGACTAAGAAGACTCATGCCTTGCCATGTCATATTTTTTATTAATTTGCATTATCCCATGTTTCTCCAGGAAGCATCCGTGGTTCTCCTGCCCATTTAATCCCCACAGCAACCATGGAGGTAGGTGAGGCTGAGATATAGAGATGCCCTCCCTACCCCGCCACAGAGGAGAGAGGTTGTAGCAAGAGTCAGCTCAGAGGAGCCTCAGACCCTTCAGCAGCAGAGAGCGTTCAAAAGAGCTGCGCAAAGCCCACCATTTCTCACCTTGGGCCTCCTGGTGGTGGTCTGGAGGCCGGCAGGAGCAGAAGGCAGAGGAGGAGGAGGAGACAGGCAGACAGGCAGGGGAAGACAGGAACAGGGAGACACAGAGACACAGCGGCAGCAGGACAGAACAAAGTGAGGGGGGAAGAAGAGAGACAGGAGAGTGGTTAGTGCGCGCGCCATCAGCTCCATGAGTCTGGCACCCCGACACCCACCAACCCACCCCCCCGCAAGCCAAGCTCCTGCTCATGCAGTCCAGGTGGGCTCCTCCCAATGCTGCGAGGCTGGACGCCCGAAGCAGCCTGGTCTCCTCTTCCTGGACAAGGGACAGACCTCCCTGCTTTTGAAGTCAAGGTGGCAAGGGGGCCCTTACCACAGCAAAAGGACTGACACTGACGAATTGGGGAAAAAAATGCGGCTCCCTTCTATGATTGGATTGAAGACTTGTACAAACTTGCAACGTATCAACAACTTGCATATAAACACAGGCTTGCCATGGACAAATTCAATGTTATTTGGAATCCATTCTTACAAATACTATAACGGGTTAAGATCTTGTGAAGTACAACAGCAACGTTGTAAAGTACAGTCATACCTTGGAAGTCAAACGGAATCTGTTTGGAAGACCCTTCGACTTCCAAAATGTTCGGAAACCAGAGCGCGGCTTCTGATTGGCTGCAGGAAGCTCCTGCAGCCAATCGGAAGCCCCGTCGGACGTTCAGCTTCCAAAAATAGTTTGCAAACCAGAACTCTCACTTCCAGGTTTGAGGCATTCAGGAGCCAAAACATTTGAGAACTAAGCTGTTCAAAAACCAAGGTACGACTGTATACAGTTTTGGGTTTCTCCCTCCCCCCCTTTATTTTCCCTTCTACACGGGTGCTGTTTCTCTTTTTCTTTTTCTCTCTCTCGTTTGCATCTCATCATGTTTAGTGCACATATAATTATGTACTTTTTGAACTTTCAATTAAAAAGAAAAGGTGGCAGACCAAAAACCAGGATGGATATCCATTAAGTGACAGAGCACTGCAAGCAGAGGAGGCTGCAAACTTTACAGCAGCCAACCCTCGCTTCAGAGGCGGGGGGGAAGTCAGAGAAAGCTTGAAGGGAACCTGCAACAGGGCCAAAGCTTGGAGCTGACCCCCCACCTCCAGCCCTCTCTTCCCCAAGATCAAGGCCTGACCCTCCCCAGGGCCATCAAGGCACTTGGGAGCTCTGGGGGTCAAAGGCCACCCTGACTTCCCAGAGGATAAGAGAGAGGGGGACAGGGGACTGATCCTGCAGAGGACTCAGCATCTCCATCCACATGAAGGAGCTCCCCTGGCAGAGGGGAATCCCTCCCAGCCCCAGCTGGAGATGCCAGGACCAGAAGCTGGAAATCCCTGCTCTGCTATTAAGGTCTGGGTAGGCTGATGACAGCTACAAGGCCCCAATCCAGGAGACGCTTCCAAGATTAAGGAGGAGGCAGCCCCCCTTCCCATCGTGCTGTCAGCCACGGACAGCACATGGCAGTGCAGAACTATCCTCGGGGTTCTAGATTTAGGTAGGTAGCTGTGTTGGCCTGACGCAGTAGAAATATATTAAAAAGTAAAAAAAAATCCTTCCAGTAGCACCTTAGAGACCAACTAAGTTTGTTCTTGGTATGAGCTTTCACGTATCTGAAGAAGTTTGCATGCACACGAAAACTCGTACCAAGAACAAACTTAGTTGGTCTCTAAGTTGCTACTGGACATTTTTTTTTTATTTTTTATACATTTCTATCCTCGGGGTGCAGCTCTGAGAGGGCTGCAGGACGGTGCCCCCACTGCTCTGCCACCACTGGGGGCTTTCAGTTGCTCTTTTGGCAGCTGCCGACCTCCTTGCTCTGCCCTCCTCTCCTGGAGCTCCAGGCCCCACCCTGCCAGCCGCCTGTGCCCAGAGGCCTTGCTGACAGCCAACGCTGGCGCCTCCGGGCAAAAGAGGAAGCCGACAAAGTCTCCATTGTCAGGGGAGGGAGGCGGCCCCAGGCATTGTCCCTTCTCCCCTGCTGCTAAGATGGAGCATCCATGCCAGGCGTGCCAAGGCCAGCCTCTGAAGCGCCCCTTGTTCTCCCTGCAGAACAAACTTCCTAAGAACAAAGTGCTTAGCTGGAACTTGGGGCTGGGGGGGGGGAGCAGGGGGGAACTGGTAACCCACTTTCTGCCTTTGGGGTCTGGTGCACAGCTCAGGCCCTTTCCATTCCCAGCTCTTGCCTGTGGGCCTGCAGAGTCAGGCCAGGTGTGGTCTGCATCTCTGAGAACGGCAAATCCGAACTTCAAGGCTGCTTTCTCCACAGCTGCCCTCGCATATCCTTTGCCCTGTGCAGTTTGTGTAGGGTTTTTTGGACCATCTAACGGACAGTCACTGGGCTAAATGCCCCTCTTGCTGGAGGGAGGCTTCCTGGGGGGAGAGCCTCTGCTTCAGCAAGATCCCTGAAGTGTGGTGAGACCAACCTAAGGAAGTGCCTTCTTGGAAGTCAGGCCATGGGTCCAGCAACTGGCAGAAGCTCTCCAGTTCCAGGCCAACCTGGAGAAGCAGGGCACTGAACCAGGGACATTAGGCATGCAAAGCAGATCTTCCGCCACGAAGCCACAGTCCTTCCTGGCTGGTGAACGCAGTCAGAGGGGGCTTGGCCAAGTGGGTAAGGAGAGCAGTCCATGTCTCGGAGGACTGTCTACTTCCCTCCAACCCTACGGTGGCCATTGTGAGAACATCACTGGAATCCCACTGGGTTGTTTTTAACGGTTGCAATCCAGCCAGAATAAATGCACCAGAAGGGCAGAGCTTAAGTTTTGTTCATATACAGTTGGCATCCTTCGGGAGACAGCGGAGGAGGGAGCCTTGGGGAGTCAAGTCCAACCACGGGAGAGTTACAGCTCCTGCGGTGACTGGAGAGACATGCTTTCTGGCAGGTGAGGCAGGTGAAAGCATCTGGTTTTGCTGCTTCAGGTGCACCACATTAATATACATATATAAAAAATACAGTACACGCCCCCCGAATGTGCCAGTGCCTTGCCTGCCTCATCGTGGCTTTGCAGCTCCTACAGGAGCAGGACCAAACAGCCTAACTGTGTGCCAAGGACAAGCCAAAGGTTGCAGCCAGCAGGAATGATGTGCAATATACAAGTGGAGCGCCAGAATCCGAATACCTGATGCTGTTGTGCAAATTTTCCTCCACCTAAAAGCCTCTCTGCCCCAGGCTCCAAGGGGGGAATGCCTCTTCGGAAGAGGAGATGCCCAGCAGCCACAGCAGAGGCCTGCCCTGTCCCAGACTGGAGGCAATGCTGCTCAGGACAAGGCGCCCTCCCCGTCTGCCTCTCACCCGCCGCAGCAACACACTCTCCAGCCCCACCCTAGGCAGGCGCTCTCCCCATCCAGAGCGGATGATTTCAGCCCACCTGTTTTGCTTATGGAAAGGCCAGCTGCAGCCACGCTCCAACTCACGGACAACAACGGCTTCGTGCCCTTTTCGCCCACCTCATCCTGCCCTCCACGAGGCATTCAGTCCATGAACTATGAAGTCCATGAATATCAGCCACCCATTAAACCCAAGGGGCAATCTCAGGCTCTCGTGATGCAGGCAGCAAGCCGTGGTTCACGTTCCTTGCATAGTTCTGGAGTGGGAAACTTTTGGGGGGCAAAACAGTCTTCTTCAAGACACATGAAGGAATAAACACATTTTAAAAGAGAGAGATGGATGAAGTGATGCATTTCAATCTGAATGGGCATGAGTTTTCCAGCCCAGGAGTGACTTCCCAAGCTTGCGCTCCAGGAAGGAGCCCACTGGTTCCTTTTATCAGCTGGCCAGTTGGCATGCCAAGGCTAAATTAGGATCATCTACACCAGCCATCTTGCCCTGCCTTTAAAAGCAAGAGCCCTGCCACAAAAGCAGACAAGGCCACCAACTGGCCTTCAGTCTCTATGGTCCTGCATTTGAGCAGAGTCCCAATACCACTCCCCCCCCCCAAAAAAAAAGAATTGCCCAAGGAGCAACATGTCCCTTTTGCGGAAGGGTTAATTCAGGACTGCTTTCATGTACACAGCTTCAGGCTACTTCCTTCCTTAGACTGGGGGCGGGCAGAAATCCCAGCTGGGGTGCCAGGAACTCCAAGTCAGTAGAGCAGACACCAAGAAGCCACGTGGGGACTCTGCCAACCCCTTGTGCATTTCTCCCCCACACACCCCGTGCCTTTTCTGTCTGCATACAGGGGAAGGGGCTGTCAAGAGAAGCCTCAGGGCAGAGATGGGTGACTGGCAGCCTGGCTCTGCCTGGTCTCCTTGTCCATGTGCCACAGGCTGCCAGGTCCAGACGGAAGGTGTATCCTAGCATTTGCACATGCTGGAAGCAAAGCTGATTGTGCTTCCCTGTGCCACCTGACAAGATCCTAACTCCTTCCTTCCTTCCTTCTTTCCTGCAGTATTATTGCCTACCATGGCTCCAGGACCACCCTCAAGTCCGCAACTGGGGACAAACCTGCTGGAATCAACTTTCTGCTGCTTTCCAACAACTGAGCTGCATGCTTGCCCCTACAATGACAGCTGTCCACCAAGCCTCCTGTCTAGTTCAGTAACCCTCCACCGAAGGACCACGGGAAGAAGCCAAGGGAGCCTGAGGCATGCAACGTCTCCCACGGCGAGGTCATCACACCCCAAAAGGGCATTTGCCAGGAAACAAATCCTGTCACTGCAGCCCTGCAAAGCCTCCTTATTCCAAAGCAGGACAGGGGAGGATTAAAGAGGCCCCCGCAAATGCCAGAAGGGCATTGATTTATTGGGATCTATTTCTATACCGCCTTAAATAAATAACATCTCTCGGCAGTGTAGCACAAGATGGATGAAAACCAAAACTAACCAAAATAGGGGCGAAGGGCAGGAGCAAGGGCATCAAAGCAGTGGCATCATTGCCCCAAGGCCTGAACAGCCAGGCATCTGAAAGCCAGCAATGTGGGCACCAGAAGAATCCCAGGCATGACCGGGGGCACCGAGCAGGACTTCAAGAGCTGGCCTCTGCCCAGGATTCCCTTCTGCTGGATTTTAAAGGCATCTCTCAAAATAGCCAACAGGCACCAGCACCTCACCACAGTCTGGCCAGCCAAATGGTCCAGAATTGGGCACTGGGCACACTTCCCGTCACGTAAGCCAGGCTACGCAGCATCCCTGCTGCGGCAGGAAACTTGCACATTTGCCTCTAAACTGCTCACACGCTTAGCCTTGCATGCAGAAGACCCCAGCGATGGCATGGGCAAAACTGAGGGGACAGACTGTGCAGTCCAAAGAGCAATGGGGAGGGCAAGCTCCTAACAGCGAAGACTGTCAAATTAGCCAGAAGTGTGAGAAGCCGAGGAAAATGGCTGATCCGGCGGAGAAGAAGACAAGAGAGAGCAGTTCACGGGCAACTTTCCCAGAGCAGGCAACCCCCTCTGCCCCGACCCCGGGCAGCAGCAGCAGCAGCAACACTGGCCCTCCAGGCTGCTTGGAGGTAAAAAAAAATATATATGCTGCATGCAACACCAAGGAGATGAAGAGGGAGGGGAACTGAAACTCAGGAAGACAGGTAATGAAATGCAAGCACATCGCGCCTTAGATCCAAACATGTCCCGTCTCCAACCCCCTTCCAGCGGCTCCACACCCCTCATCCCCATGGCCCGCATGAAGGAGACAAACTCAAAATGACACCCACCCCCCCAAAAAAATCGTTTCAGTAAACAAAATGGTTTAGAAGCAGCAGCAGCAGCAGCAGCAGCAGCAGCATATCCGTTAGACTGTACCTTCCGTGCAGTTGCGGCCTGCTTCATGGTTGCAGGAGATAAGAGGCAGAGACAGAGAAGAGGAAGGCAGAGACAGAGGGAGAGAGAAAGAGGCAGGCAGAATATTAGACCATTCAATCACAACAATGCAGCACTCCCAAGCAGCACAGCCTGTCCAGGAGATCTTGCAAATGGCTGCAGCTCTGTCGTCTTTCCTCCGCTGTCCTCCGACCCGGCAGTCCAGCCCCGGTGGCTTCTCTCAGACCTCGGGGCGATTACAGGGGCTTGGGAGCCCTGGAGCACCCCAGCAGCCAGCACCGTGGGCCGCACATCCTTTCGCCACTGGCCTCCAACCACCGCCCCAGCTGCTCATTACATCACCACTCCTGGATCATCCCCTCCCTCCCCCGAGTTCCTAGCAGGCAGATCTCTGATCCAGACGAGCCGTTGCTGCGACTGCAGAACCGGAGAAGGAGAGGCTCTTCGGCAAAGTGAGAAGAGGAGGGAAGAGAAAGGGATGCTCCTCTCGGGGACAGGCGAGGGGCTCCTTGTCACTTAGCAACGCTGTCTCCCCGGCTAATTAAAAGGCTTCTTGGTGCTTCCCTCCCTCTCCCTTCTCCCTGGGAAAGCAAAGGGGCCGGGCTTAGTCTCCGCGCCCAGCAGAGCCCGGGGAGCTCCCTCCTCCTCCGTTCCACAACTCGCTTAGCTCCTCGCTTCAGGGATCTCGCGGAGGACAGTATCTCATTCGCCAGGACTTGGGCACAACTGCGCCCGCCACCCCGCCATCATCAAAGGATTCATCAGTCAAGCCAAGTCCTTTGCTCACCATTGCAGGCAGAAAAACAAAGAGGGCACACACACGTGCAGCACAGGAACACAAAATCCAACGTTAAGAATGGATGGCTTTAGGAAGACACTACATGACTTGAACCTGGACCCATGGAGGAGTCCGGTCTGCTTGTGAGGAAGGTCCCATGCCATGGGCAAGCTGACCATCAGGGTCTCTAGGACACAGGAGAAGACGGGCGCAGCACAGATGCCTCTGGAGGACTGTGGAATATGTATGAAATATCGGGTGCCAAGGAAGCCTAGCCCTGATTTCAGCAATTGTACCAACCTGAGCATCACAGAGTAGATGATCTCATGCTGAGAATTATTGTACGAACCAAACTAAATGACAGCTGTCACTCAGACACTTCACCACAGGCAGAGGCCTGTGTTACTTGATGCTGCTCATGTCATAACGGGATATAATGCAAACTTCCTCTCGGTTGCTCTTCTGGAAGCATCTCCAGGGCAGCCCCCTCCCTCCTTTTCGCCTGCTCCATTTGTTCTCCATCTCACTAATGCCCAAGAAACTTGTCCACAGGGATGCCTGCTCTCTGAACCTCATGTCACTATGTCAAGCAGGCTGGAGGCTCAGAGTCTTTAGTATTTCCTTCCAGATTTAACCACCTTTCTGCCTGACAGGAGATGGCGCCTGACAGTGGGCTGGAGGTTCCCCATTCGGACTTTGGGATGTGTGAAAGGGACTGATGCTTTCCAGATCAACTATGGGATTAAAGGGGGAAAGCAGCAAAAATGACCAGAAGCCCAAAGAATTGGGCAGAAGTCTGGACTTGTGAACTTTTTCAGTGGCATTGTCACTGAAGACCCTCTTTTGGTTTCAGGGATTTCCCTTGTTTCGCTCTCTCATACTTTCTCAAACTGGCCTTTTGCATAAAATGGAAAGAGAACTCAGAATCCTTAATTTTTCTACCATGAATAAAAATTATTCACAAAACATTAAGAGGCTTTTCGGCAGCTATGAATAAAGACACCAAGCTCTTTCTTATTTGTCACTTGGTTTGCAAAGTGTCCATGTTGTCTTCCCAAAACAAGCTCAGCTTCAGGACCAACCTATCCATTCCTATCGTCACCTATCAGAGCCCACAATCACAGCGACTGGACTGAATGAGAACGGAAGCAGAAGCTTGTGAGCACTTGCCCCACAATAGGACAATGGGGCCAATAGGTCCAAGCAATGCAAAAAGTGCATACATTGGGAAGAAATGACATTTAGGATCCATCCTCTAAGAAGAACAATGCACATTGGTTGCAATAGGACATCTGCACTGGCTCATAGCTTGCCCTTGTGATCAGCCCAGAGGGGTTTGGGCAAGGCGGCTAGAGAAGCCGCTTCTCATTCTCCCAGAGGGAGCAGAGCCAAGCAGACCAGGATGCTGGTCACCCAAACAGTGAGTTTTCACCGTTAAGAACCATGGACAGCTATAGGCCGCCAGCTGAGCCCCTCTTCCTTGGGGAGAGGACAGCTGCAACTGGCACAAGGGGTTGGGGAGTATTTGTGGCAAGCTGGCGGCGGTAACACTTCATTGAAACTGCCTCCTCATCTCAACTTCTGCTTGAAGAGCAGCAGCCCCAAAGACCGAACTTTGGGAGGATCGGAAGGGCTGCAGCTCAGTGCTGGAGCAACTGCTTGGTATGCAGAATGTCTCAGGTTCAATCCCCAGCATTTCCTGGTAGGGCTGAGAGGGGCTACGGTATGGAGGGCCACTGCCAGTCAGTGTAGACAGTACTGAGCTAGATGGATCAGTGGTCTGACTTGGTAAAGAGCAGCTTCCTCTGGTCCTATCTCCCTCGCGGAAATGGGTTGGGGGGGCTTCCAAGCGGGCATAGACAAGGCAGAGTTGTGGACTGCCTTTACTGCCAAGGAAGCTGGCTGGGGAATGAGGCCAGGCCACAGGATCCCCACACTCTGCAGAGAGCTGGGCTTGGTGACCTGGAGCCATGAGAATGCTCAGCAACTTCCAGGTGTTTGGAAAGGGCTACTGTGGTGCCACGCAGATGTGGGACTTCTGCTGAAGCTCATAGCCTATGCCAGGAGCACCAGGAGAAACAGGATGCCACAGAGGCTTCACTGAAGCCTCATAAGCTGGCAGCATGTTTCACCTGGAATCTACTCCGGGCCAGACATCACAATGCTGTAAGCACAATGCTAACAGAAAGACCACATTGTATTCGACAAAGCTGCTCTGTTCACAGGACTTCCACTTGCACAACAGAACTTTCCTTCCTTCTCAGCTCCACGTGTGTGTCCCACCCAAAAAATCTTTTCTGTAGCAGACCTGGGGAGGGGACAAGGAGAGGGAGGATGAGAAGTTCTGTTGCTCAGAGAGAAGTCCTTGCACAAATAAGATTCTGCTGGATACCAGCCCCTGCCTTTCCTCTGCCCCACCAACTGCCGGGCAGAACAGCTCCCTTGACAAGATCTCTGACTCAAAAGTGAGCTTGCAGCGTGGCAATGAGGATGCCCTGGCAGAGCAGCCATTAAGGCGCCGGGAAGCTGCAATCAGTGCTGACCTGATAAAAGGAGCTCAGAAGAGCAAAGCTCTGCAAGATGACACCAAGTCCCAAAGGCCCACACAAGGCGCTGGAACAACAGCAGGAGAGCACCCCAGAGAGGAGGCCGCTGCTGGCTGCATGGAGACAAGGCCCTTCGCTTTCAGCAGCCAACGGGGGGGGGGGGCAGCTGGGACAAAGAGGGAAACAGTCTGTGCCAGCAAACTAAGGAAACAAAGCGCCGGGCAGAAGAGAATCACGCAGAGGGCTGCCTTAACACCAAGCCAGGCTATGTGTATCCGTCCAGCACAGGGCAGGCTGCTCTCATTGGCAGAAACAGCTCTCCAGGGTCTCTTGCAAAAAAAAGTTTTCTTCCCTACCTCCTGATAATTCTAAACTGGGGGGTGCTGGGCACTGATCCAGGGACCTTCTGTGTGCAGAGAATGGCCCATTGCCCACTGAGTCAGGATCCCTACACCAAAAGGGCTATATGCATTCTGCACTCCTGGCCAGCTCAATCTTACAACCTGTATAGAGTTGCCTATTTTATTTTTCATAATTCCATCCCCTCCTCTGCTGATCTTAGGTAAGAGTTAAGAGGTGCTTGTATGTGATTATAGGTTGTTCTTATATCCAACTAATAAAATATTAGAAAAAAGAGCTAAGAGGTACACAAGGCACTGGGGCCGCATTCTGAAGACCCCACACAGCCCCTTCTGGCTTCCCAAAATAACAGGGTCAGGATGCAAAACACCCTCCAGGTCCTGCACAAGCATCCCAGGGAACAGGCTCTCCAACCTAGGACAACTACCACAGAGAGCTGCTCACTGCTCACTGCCAGTCTGTGGTGGTGGTGGAGGAGTGATCGCCTGGATGCCAGAGTGCATTTCAGAGACACCCCAGCGGGGGACGAGGATGGCGGAAAAGCTTTTGGGTGCATAACTGGCTTCCTGCAACTCCACCAACTTGCACCTATCATTCACTGACCACCATCTTACCTAAGCAGGAGTTTCCCCCAGTCCAGTTTGGCGCCACCTGTCTGCCCCCCAGCGGGAAGGGGAGCGTTGGATGCATTTTGGGGATGGAAGCAGAAGCAGAGAATGCCACTGTGGTCAGAGACCCACTCCTCCCCAGGAGGAGAGAAGCAATGTAAGGCTGCTACTAGAAGGCCCCTGAGGCTGTCCAAATGTTCTTTCTAGCATTCACTCAGCAGTCCTTTTGCAGGTCCTTTACTGCCCAGGCCCCGCCCTGCCCCCCTTGGTCCTTCAGCCTCACCTGCCGAGCACAGGCAGGGCTGGAGAGGGCCCTGCTGCGCTAGCGACTAGGCAGCCTGCCCTGCTGCTCCCTGTCACCAGGGAGAGGCCACCATGCCTAGAAGGCCAACACCAGGAGCAGAGAGGCACACACTCTTTCCGGTTGGGGAGACAGATGGCAGGGCTGGGGGAGGGGAGGGTTAATAGGTTGGGGCACGGAGGGAGGGAAGGGGGCTCTCCGGGGGCTCTCCCACGGGGACCATCTGTCACTAAAAAAGCACAGCCAGAGGGAGCCAGTAACCCGATTAGCAACACAGAGAGAGCTGTGCTGCAAAGAGCCCCCTAATCTCATCAACTGGGATTTACCTGCTGCCACCTTCGGTTGTTCTGAACCCAGCTCTGTTTTTAAGAGACAGACACGAGTTTCCAAAAGGGGGCTGAGAGAGATTTTAGCGCTCTGAAATGTCATGAGTGTACATATATACTTGGGGGGTGCCAGCTGGAGAAGGAACCTGCCCCCACCCCCAGGGCAAAGGGGCAAGCGGCTCCAGGGACAAGACACAAGGCAGCCCCATCTTCTCATTCTCTTCCAGGCTGCTGAGCCGTTTCATCATGAGGAAGGGGAGCCCCCGTGGGACAAGAGGAGTCCCCCGGCACCGCCTTCCGACTCACAAGCAATCCAGGCAAGCCGAGACCTGCCGCCAGGAGCCCAAGAGAAAGGAGAGTCGCTCAGCTGGACGTCAGTTGCTCTCTGTGTGCTTTGAAGGATGGGAGGACAGGCAGAGCTGGGGCCAGGCTGGGGCCTCATGCAAAGTGTTGGCAGCAAGGGGACGGTTCTGCAAGCAGCAGCAGCAGCAGCAAGAGGGGGAGGGAGGGAGGACAGAGCCCATGCAGGTCAGGAAGCCTGAGGCACATGCAACAGCAGCAGCAGCAGCAGCGGTGGAGGAAGAAAGGGATCCCTGCCAGAGTTGGAAAGGGGCCCTCAAAGCCAGGCCAGGAAAGGTTCTCCCACTCAGAGGTCATTTCCACCACATCGCCTGGAGGCCAAGGACAACCCACCTCTACTGAGAAGCCAAAAGGTAGGACTCCTCCCTCTGGGGTGCAATGCTCAGAGTGCCTGCGGGCCAAGGCACAGGGGAGGTGCTCATTCCATGATCAGATCTCATTCACAACAATAATAACCGATAGTAGCAGGAGGACCTTAAAGCAATCGTGGGGATTCAGGTTCTGACCGCAACAGCCACTTGGGCCTGGGGCAGAGGGTGTTGACCCCCCTCCCCCCCCCTTCATTTTCCAAATCTGACCACCACCACCCCACAGAAGCTGCCACTAGACTAATCGTAGGAAGAATAAGCATGCAAAGCGGCAGCTTTGGGCTTTCTTGTTCTGATGAGTGCTTCTGCCGCACTTCCCTTGATTCTGCCTTGGGAAAAGCTGGTGCTTGAAGACCCAAGACCAAGGGCTGCACAAAGCCCCTCCCCATGTACCAGGAGGAGTGGGGGGGTCACTGTCCTTCTCTCCCAAAGGGGAAACGAGCCCTTCATTGCTGCAATGAATACCTCAGGGGTGGCTTATGTTAGGGAGAGCGAGAGGCAGGATAGGTCAGCTTTGTGCTCTTCTCAAAGGCACACGGCTGCTAGTTCTTGGCCAGGCCTGCTCACCCGGGATGCCAGCAGTGTGTCTTTGAATTCAAGCTTTTCTGTGTCCTGCCAGAAACTAACAGGAGAAACCAAGATGGAAAGGAAGCAATCAACAGCAGCTGTGCTAGCGTGAGAACCCCCAGCCAGGCTCACCCGGGCAAAAAGCAGCTGGCAGCACCCTTTCGGAGCCCACCAAGTTTGTGACTTGGAGGTGATGCTGGCGGGGGGGCAAGGGAGCCCCGGAACAGCCCAGCTCAGGGGCCGCCAGCTGCCTAGTACCCAAGTCTTGGCTGATGTTATACTGATGCTTCTTGCAGATTTCGTTCTTGTACCTTGTATACCACCTCAGTATATTCTGATGAAAGTGTGGCTTATAAATATGTGAATTATGTAAAGCAGTGGTTCACAATTTGCTAATTACAGAGGACCCCCTATTTTTCAAAAGCCAAGCCATGGACCCCCTAATGTTGATAACTCTGCAAAGCAATTTTTTGAACATGTGGGGGTAGCCCCTAATAAGCAAAGGATTTCAGATATACTTAAAAACAGACAAGGGCTGTGTGATATCTGGTTGTCAACATTGTGATTTATCAGTGGCTAAACATTGTGATATTCCAATATGCCACCATGTCTGAATTTGGAGGTCAGGTGTGGGGATGAGGGAAGGAGCAGTCACAGAAATCAGGCAAGTGGGGGGGGGGAGGAGAGGAAGCGGAGTCACCCCCACCGCACAGTTTGAGTGGAAGGGGATGGGGGGCACATCAAGTCACCATCCGCCTTAGTGCCAGGGGAAACTAGTGCCACGGTGCCTTGACGTGAGGGCAATCAGGAGTCCTGGTCTCCCTCAGCGTGAGGGAAGGCAGCTCAGATCAGCAGAGTTATTGGCTGAGATCATCATGCGATATCAGCGGTGCCTTGAAATCAGCTGCCCTGCTCTCCCTTGCTGCGTATTGCCGGGTCAAAATCGTTATCGCGGTGTGATTTCAGAACCAGTTTTGGCCAATATATTGAAAAATCATACAGCGCTAAAACAGACATTAAATTTGTGATATTACCATGCAAAAATGACCCTTAAAAAAGTTGTGGGGGGGAGGCAAGGGATGGGGCCGCGGACCCCAACTGGGAACCACTGATGCAAAGCACTCAAAGCCAACTCATCAGGTGCCAGCCAAGGGAGCAGACATGCAAGGAGGGCACATGCACTTGTGCACAATGGGGGGGGGCGCACAGCAGCCCCTGCCGAAACGGTTTCATGCGCGGGTGGGACTCTGTCAAGAGAAAAAAGAGGCACCACCTTTTTAGGTTTCACTCCACGCTGCATGGAAAGAGGATAAAAGATTAGATGTTAGAAAGATACAGGCTGTTACGCACCAAAGGCAAGTGGGGACCAGACAGCAGCCTGGTTGCTGCCATAGTGGAAAAAACCTCTCTCAGGGCAAGCATCTTGGTTAGCCTCAGTTCGCCAGCACACACAACCCTCCTCCTCCTCCTCCTTCTCACAGCCTTGTTAGCCTCCCAGACAGAAAAGCAATCTTGAGAAAAGAGGACGGGGTTGGCCTTCCCCTCCTGGGACTCCTTGGGCTCCGGATGGAAGGTGGTTCACACAGCAGTAGCAGAGGCGGGAGGGAAATTATATAATGCCACAACTCAGTCGTAGTGCTGATGCATGGAAGCAGGACTTAACATTTCTATCCTGCCTTTCCATTAAAAGCAGAAGGGCAATAGGTGAAAAGTCTCAACAGCAGACCAAACACAGGACAGTCCAAACCATGTTGCCTTTGAAGTAAGCAATATGGAATAATCCACTGAGGAACCCCTCAAGCTTACAAGCCCATTGAGGACTGCAGCCAGTTTGCTTCATGGAACCATGTTTGTATGCAAAAGGAGAACAGGGTTCTCCTCACAGTCGGTTCCACTGGTGTCAGTTTGGGAACCCCGGAGACACCCTGAACGACTGTGGAGCAAAAGACCATTCCCCTCAAAGAAAGAAACCAATTTCAAAATGGCCTCCTCTTCAGTCATGATTATCTACAAACAGAGAACTATTTGCAAGTCACTGAGATGAACATGATACTACAATGCAATACAAGCAGATACTGTAGTCTGCATAACCCTCAAAGGAGACACTCTCTCCAAATACCGTCCTTCCGCCCATTAGACAGCCAAGGACTCTTTTGCAACAGCAGCTCCTCAGATCTCCTGGCTCTGCTGACATCTAGTGGAGCAACAAAGAACTGCTGCCCACAGCTCCCAAATCCAGCTTGGAAGAAGGGACGCAGCCAGACGCCCTTCTGGAAAGGACAGAGGAAAGTGGCCCCGAGATTCAATTTCCTCATTCTTCTTAGAAAGAAGCCATGGGCCCAGCCTTAGGCACAGGACTGGGAAGCAAAAAGAAGTCAAGGGAGGAGGCGACCCTCCAAAACAGCAGAGGGTGGGCAAGTTTTATGGAAATGAGGACAGAGATGAAGGCAGGGAGGCCACAGCTTGGATGGGTGACCTGTTCACTAATGGGGTTTTCAGCTGACATTATTAACATTACTGGCAGCTGATGTTATTACAGAGTCCGTACCCTTCCACAAGGCTTGTGGCTAAGAAAATGTCATTTAAGGGGACAGGATGAAGTCCAGGACAGGGCCATAGTCCCCAGCTTGAGTCCCGGGGAGCATCTCCTGGTATAACTGGGAAAGAGCCTTCCACGCTGGGAGATCCTGGAGAGAGTAAGTCCCCTCTTCCTCACCTTTTCTCCAAACTAAAACGTGGTGGACGGATTTCATCAGGGGGCACAACCTGGCCAGAGTGGTGAGCAATGTTGGGGGCAGAGTTCTGGATGGAGCTGAGGTGGCCAAGCTGTGCTGGCAGGAGGCCAGCGAGGAAAAGGTTGCAGAAGTCAGGGGGAGAGACGGCATCAGAGTTTTCAGTGAGTGAGTGGAGAGGAGGGGTTGCTTTTTATGATGGACTGAATAGGCAGAATGAACGAGAAAGAAATTAAGAAACAAAGCCAGTTGCAGATGAGATGGCAGCATTGTGAATGACAATGGAGAGTGAACAGAGAGACAGAGAGAAATGAGAAACCCAGGACATCAATCACGTTTATTTAACTAGAAGACCACAAGATTTTTGGATGCATGTGAAAAGTTAGCAGGGGGAGGCAGTCAACTAAGTTTTACTCAGGGTAGACCCACTGAAAATTAATGAGCATGACTAACTGAGGTCCGTTAATTTCAGTGGGTGTGCTCCAAGTAAAGCTTAGCTGAATATCACCAAGCAACCACCGGTAAGTTGCTTGGATGTTAGGCTGGTTAACACAAGCTATTTTTTGCGGCCGCGGTGGGTATGTTAATGTTGGCAGGCACATTAAGATTATTCCACAATGTTTTTTATTTAAAAAGACTGATTAGCCTCAACTGGGCAACTTAGGCCAGCCACCAGGGGCAAATCCCGGTAGGCCATCTTGGAAATCAGAAAGGTTGGGACTGGGGTGAGCATCTTCCTCCCCAACCCTCCCATCTCTTCCCACCCAATGTTTTAACAACTCAGAAACCAGGAAAGTGGGCACTGGAGGAAGAGCAGCCTCTGTTGTTGCTGCTGCCCAGCTGGTGCCGTGTGAGAAGCGCCTGCAAAGCCCAGGACCGCAAACCATCTGCTTCACGCTCCACGCTGCCAGCATCTGTTGGGGCAGGTGGTGCCTTTGGAAGCACTTTGCTCACTGGGCACGGTGCCCCCCCCACCCCCACAAGGCTGGCAGTAGGAAGAGCCATACCTGATGCAGAGCCTCTTGTGCCCTTGCTCTAAAGAGCTGCCCAGAGGGGCTGGGGCAACCCAGACAGGTGGGTGGGGTCCAAATAATAAAATCACTATTATTATTTATTTAAGAGAGCCAGGAAGTTTGGGGGTAGCAGCACCAATTTATGAGACACCCACCCACCCACTCGCCTGCCTCCTTCCTGAGTCAGTCACTGCCCCCCCCCCGGCAGAGCTGCCCCTTCAGCACAACTGGCTTCCACCCCGCCCCTCCGCCTTCATCCTCCTCCCTTGTTCCTGGGGCTCAGCAAGGTGTGGGGGGGGGCGTAATCTTCCCACTGAACCACCACATAACGTAGAAACTGAATGCGGGGGCTTGCAAAACTGAAAGTGAAGCAAATGTTTGGCAACAGACACACTTCTGCCCCACATGAAGGGGAACCCAAGGAAAGGCACCACCAGCCAGAGGGCTGCAGCTAACTGCGTATGTCCTCTCCATCGGCCTAGAGGAGAGGCAAGCAAGGGGCTGGATTTGGGAACTTCTGATCTCCACAGAGCGCAGGATCATGAGCAACGTGAGTCAGCGCTAGTTCACACCACCACAGCTCTTGGGTCCGCATCTCTGGCTGCAGGCTGCTGTGCTCCACTGTGGCCATGAGAGCATCCGGGAGGAAAAGGAACCAGGCCCTCCCTTGCAGCTGCAAGTGCCGTGTGCTCCGTGACGCACCGCTCGGAACCAGCAACTGAGCAAGCAGCTTGAACCCACTTGGACCGAGTCATCTGATCAGCCAATGGGGCAGCTGAGATGGGCGCATGGTTCCGCGTTGAAGACGGGACAACACCCCCACTCCCTGATCATGCAAGCCAACTCATCCCTGTGGCCTGGTGCAGCCTGTAACATCTTCCCAGCAAGGCGCCCTGGCCTGCAAGTTTGCATGAGCAGCTCCAAGTCCAGGGGTCAGAACTAAGAAGCACGCCTAGGCCTTTTGTGACCCAGGGTGTGAGGAGGCCAGGAAGCCCGGTGGCTGTGAGAGACCCCTCGATTCAGTGCATGTGCAATAAATAAGCAAACCTCTGGACACGCAGCGTCACAAGCTTTGGCACCCCTGGCAGACAGAGCTGGCTTGCTCCAGCAGACACCCATTTCAGTAAGCGGTTGCAGGACTTTGTGCTCCCATCCTCTTCTTTTTCGTTCATAAAGCGATTGCTGCCTTTGCAATGGGTGTGATGTGTGCTCTGAGTCTCCCAGCCCAGCCCTTGCACACGTTGAGAGCTAAGCCATAAAACATTCAAGCAGAGCTTGGGTGGCCGCCTGTCATGTATGACCTAGGAGAGAATCCTGCACTGGAGGGGGATGGACCAGACGGCCCTCAAGATCCATTCCAACAACAATTCTATGATTCCATGAACCCAAAGTCTCAAGCGTCTGGGCAAAATTTCCCCCTCTTCAAACCAAAAGATAGACATGGATGGAATGAACTGTTTGCCCATCCCAAGAATAAAGTACTCACCAGCTTGCTGGCTTTGGGACCTTCCGAAGAATCTGGAGAAGAGAAAAGGAAGAGAAACAAAGCACTCAGAAGAGACTTTGGAAAATGGATTACTCTCCCCCCACCTGTCAAGGCATCAGCAGCAAGTTCCTAAGGGAGGATCTGGATTCCTGAATTTCAGCAGGAAGGCAGCTCCTATTTTATGTGAGGCAGAGGGGGAAACTCAGGTTCCAAGCACATGCATACCAGGGTCCACTGAGGCAACAAAGTTAATAATAATAATAATAATACAGTGGACGCTCAGGTTGCAAATGCGATCTGTACGGAAGGTGCGTCCGCAACCTGCAGTGCCGCGTCTGTGCACGTGCGGGTTGCGATTCGGCGCTTCTGCGCATGTGCAAAGCATGATTTAGCGCTTCTGCACAAGCACAAGCACTGAAACCCAGAAGTAACCTGTTCCGGTACTTCTGGGTTTGGTGTGGAGCACAACCCGAAAACACGTAACCCGCAGCATTCGCAACATGAGGCATGACTGTAATAATAATAATAATAATAATAATAATAATAATAGCTGTTATTAAACTTAATGAAACCCACAATAACTAATAAAGCACACCCAGTATCCTTCACATGGTTTGCGATGCCCTCTCTCTGCACAGCAATGAAGCTGGCAAAACTCCTAGGAGTCCCCTTTCATTCCTGATACTGTCCCGTAGTTCACTTGCCACTGGATGTATTCTGTGATACCGGCTGCCTTATTGTGAATGTTAAAAGCTACTTTGGAGAAGATAAGATGCTTTAATGGCGAACTCAGATGGCCCTTGCCAATCATTTTGAAGGTGAAACAGTGCCACCCACAAAGAAAACAAAAGGTTTTAGCCTACCAGGAGGAACCCCAAGATACAAATCAAATACCCCAAAGGAGCAAAACAGAATACTTAAAAAAGAAGCAGGCTGCTTACTGCAGATGCATGCAGTGAAACCGATGTTAATGGCACTCTGGACTTGTGGAGAAGGGACACAAAGTTGGAGTGCAGGGTTTCTAGCAAACCAGCCAGCCAGCCCTGGCATGCCCTCCCAGGGAGAGAGGGGTAGAGGGTGCTGCAAATCTCAGACCAATTCACCCAGCATGGGACACATCAGCCCATGTCCCTCCAGGGTTATAGGGAGCTCTGAGCTCTGTTGTAGCCCGAATGCTAAGGAAGCCAGAGGCCCCTGGAAAAAAGAGAGAGCTACAGCCAAGCAGAGCCCATCGTGTCCTTTCCATCTGTTTCACGCCTGCGAAAGCTGAAAAGGCCTGCACCAAACGTTGCAGCAGCCACCAGTTTCCATGGAAACCCTCTGGCAAAAAGCCATGCCGCTCAGAGTTCCATGGAGAAAACATTAAGGCCAAGTCCAGAAACTTGGACACTTCTCACCTGCCAGCCTCACTCTTGCATCCCAACCTTGTAAGACTAACCCAGCCACTTCCTACATCCTATGCCCTGGTCCTTAACCCAGGACAATCGTCACCTCCCTTCTCTGCCTGGTGAAGCTGGCTGGTTTCTCTTTCCCCTCTCATCTCCACCTGCCTATCTGGCTTTGCTGACCCTGTGGAATCCTCTCTCTCTCCACAGAACTCCCTGCTGTTCAAATTCAGCTGCCAGAGAAAACAAGGTGCTCCAGCAGGAACCTTGCAAAATCCTGCTTGTCCCTACTATAATTACATGCACAGGCTAGTCCAGGACCACTGCTGCTTCTCCTGGAGGCAAAGAGTCAGGAAGCCCCTACCTCTCTTGGGGACCTTTGAAGCGGAAGACTCCGGCGTTTCCGGGGACGTTGTTTCTGCGCCATCGTCAAAAACCTGGATCTGATCAGATTCAACATTTTATATCAATTATTTATTGAAATACTTTTAGGTCACATTTCAGGGTAAGCACCCTCAGCGAGGCAGCTTACAATATATATTAAATGCAAAGTGACATACACCAAATGAAATCAAAATGCAGATTTTAAAACATGGATTGGAAGCAGATAAAATCATATCATTACAGCTCAGCTTAACATAATTGCAACAACAGCACCATAAATCCATAAAAAAAGGAAGTTGAAATAGATGGTTTGTTAAAAACCAGAACTGACAGGGGCTCTCACACTTCAGCAAGTGAAGAGTTTTATTGATTTTTATTTGAAGATTTATGTGCCGCCTTTAAAAATAAATAACCTCAAGGTGGCGCCCAATATAAAAACACTGATAATGCACACAGATATATTAGCACAGATCAAACAAGCATATCACCAGTACTAAGAGCATCAAAGCCCCAAAAGTAACCCCCTTTGAAACAAAGTCAGCAGGAAACACTGAAAAGCCTACAGTGCTTCCCTCATAAGGTTCTGGTTCCTGAAGAGCCTGCATGTGATGTGTGGGTTCAAATCCAGTTACGGGCTTGGTAAGTGGCCCCCTGGAACCCAGTTGCTGCTTTCGAAATCAAAACCAACATGCCTGGGTTTTACAGACATGCTCTTGATCAGAAGATCTAAGTTCAGTTGGGGTTCTTCATCTAAAACACACACCCCTTTTAGCACCCCAGAACTGCCTGTGGAAAAAGGCTTGAGAATAAAATAGCCACCATACCTGCTGCAATAGCGCAGCTTCCCCATCTCTCGGGGGCCCTTGTCTAATGGCAGCAGAGAGGAAACACCTCCCAATTCACACCCATTGCGTCCCCCTTCCTGGGCTGCTGAAAGTCTTTACCAGGCCTCCATGCCCAGTGGCTCTTTGCCCCGCATGCTAAGTACATCAAGCACACACGACTAGTGGATTCTCTTCCCTCGGCCAACACCAGCACCACTCCAGAATTTTACAGGTATAAGAATGGGTATTATTCCTTCTGAAATTTGTCCTCTACTGAGCCCTGAGTCTTGTAAGTAAGCTTAGGATTTCCCTTTAAAATTGTCTGGTATAGATTATTTAGGGAGCAAACTCTTGTGGTTGGTTTTTCCTTTTCTACTGCTACATATCTGACTTCTCCCTTATCCATAGTCTTAATAGTCTGGAACTTTGGGTTTGGCTATATAATTCGGGCATCTCAAAGACACTGGCGGAGGAAGGGGGTGCGGTGGGTACGGACCGCCCCGGGTGTCATCCCTGAGAGGGGGTGACATCCCCGTGCCGCCCCCCTGGGACGCTTGACCCACCCCCACAAGCAGCTAGCCCCACCCCCAGGTGCCAGAGCAGCTAGCTCTGCCTCTGCCCAAAGATTCTCCCTGTTTGTGCCAGTCAGCTCTTTCTGTGTAGGCAACACCCTTTGAGCAAGGGGAGTGGAAGGGAAAAAAATTATCTCCGTGATTACTGGGGAGTGAGCTGGCTATTTCCCCAAGTTTAATATTAACCCACCGTTCTTGGGAAACACACTCATTCAGGAGCAAAGGGGCACGGAGAGGCGGAGGCAGCAATGGGGAAGGGGAAGTGTTTCAGGCTGGCCCCTCCCTTTGTTCAACCTGCTAGTGCTGACCCCCTCCTGCAAGTGCAGCAAGGGTAGAAAAGGGGGTCCTTATCCAAGGACTGAAGACCTTGGATAAGTGGTGTAGTTCAGCCCTGCACATTGGGGCAAACTCCCTCCCCCCCCCACCTCTTGCCAAAACACACAGAGCAGGGAACACCGCAAAGGCCTGGCCAACTGCCCCAGCCTTCCTGTTCACCCTCACTGGTTAATTCGTGCCCAAGAGCATGTGCAGATGATGCCACACGAGGCAGCTTCCAAATAGATGCCCAGCATTTGGTTCACCCTGTGGAACCTGTCAACTTGACAACTAACTGGGGCACGGAGGAATGCGAAGGTGGGAGCAACCTAACCCAGCCAGAGCCACATCTTGCTGCATCCTCACTTCCCATCACCAGGAAGAAGCTGGACCTGAAGCAGCAGCAGCAGCAGCAACCAGCTCCAGCTGCCAACAAGATTGCCATAGCAACAGATCTGTCAAGCAGCACCAGAAAATTCAGTGAAGAAATGGGAGAGAGGAAGGCCCAGCAGCCAGGCCTCCAAAAGGAAGGCCCAACGTCCAGCTGGAGGCTGCTCCAGGCAGAGAGTTTGGGCACAACTAAGGGCAGGAGAACAGGTGCCTCAAGGAGCACCATCTTCTGCACAACACACACCAAAATGGGCACGAGCTGCAATGGGGGGATTGTGCCCCACATCACTTGCCATCTGAGTTTCCCAGCTCAAGCACGAAACCATCTTGGGCTATCAGGACTGAAGTCAACCAGGACCAGACGGCACTGGGACAGAATCCTTAACACATCAGCCAAGGCCAGCAGAAGAATAGAGGAGCCAGGATACCTCAAGCTCCCTAACTATGAACCCCACACAACTCCCCTATCTGACCTGTGGGTGCATCAGGACTCTGCAGCAAGTGCCACGGGCATGCCCCACTCTGCTCACTTCCTCTTCCCATGAGAGGAAGGGTGTGCATGACAGAGCCAGCAGAATTAATCTGAGCTTGAAAAGCACATGGTGCTAAAATAGCAGGAAAGAATAATATTATTCTAAGTTCTGCTCTATATAACCACACTTAGTGCCTCAGGACCAAGGGGGCAGTGAGTGGGGTGGGAAGGGGTGGGCTACAGAAGCTTTGTGGGCACCAAGGGAAGACCTGAAGGGCACCAAGTTGGTGCCTCCTATTTTAGGAGACTCACGAGGGCACCAGAAAGGTTAAAACCACAGGATGCTTGGAAACGGCTGATGCACCTTAAGGGGGGGGAGACACTCTCCCTATCAAGCGTGTTGAGCAGAACTTCTTTCCTGACCTACACAAGCACTGACTGATATCGGTAACACCCAGCCTTGCCACCAGGCAGCCGCTCAAGAGGAAGCTTACCTGCGACTGTCGCACGAAGATGCCGTGGTTCTCCTCGCAGGTGAAGTACTTTCTGCCCTGCACCATGCCATCGTTCTTGCCTTTCGCTTCATCCAGGATGACGCCCACCCACTTCCCAGTGGCAAACAGTGTGGCGCCCACATAGGCCACCGTCCCACGGTACCCTTTCCCGATGACTTCCACTCGAGAGCCCACTTTCAGGGGCTTGCCGCTCACTTCCACGCTCATCCTGGCGCTGGCGCTCGACGCCTGGGGAAACAAAGAGGGAGAAGCCAAGGGTCAGTCGCTTCTCTCTGACAACTGCAACGAAGCTCTTCTAGGCGAATCTGGACCCAAAGCATTGTTCAGTGCCACAAAGGAGAAATCCTCCTCCTCTCTACACATGCGAAGACAAGGCGGTGTTGAACAAAGGAGGCTAGTCATAGAGTTTCTTCATAGATTTGAAATAAATGTTGAAGAGGGCAAGGGTTTGCTTAGTGGATTCTCTTACAATAGGACAAGAAACAATGGAGATGAGCTGCTGGAAAACAGATTCCAGCAAATATGGGGGAGGACTTCTGAAATCCTCCACAGTGGGATGCGCTGCTAAGGGGAGCTGCACATTCTGGCTCCTTGCGGGCTTTCAAGAGAAGACTGCATAGGACTACGACGCACAGGCGTGGACCCTCCCCCCCATATTTTTTCTTTAAAAGCCTCAAGTAGAAGGGGGCCTAGCCACATGAGTCTGCTGAATGTTTCTAGTTCTAGGGAAGCGGACTGACTGGCAGCCCAAAAGAAAGCCAGAGGAGTTAAAGGGAGGCAATTGCAAGAATCTTCAAAATGCTTCCAACTTCTGCCAGAGCAAAATGAAGATGGGAAGCAGCCTCACAAGCAATGCCTGGTCCTTTTGCTCGAAATGCAGCATGTGGCCCAGTCTCTCTCTCTTTGGGACCCAGAGCATTCCAAGAACTGCTGCCAGCCACCCTCTGTCTGGGCCGGAGCTCTTACATATCTCAGAGAGTTTACACACCGCTTGATGGGAGAAAACCTCAAAGCAGTTTACAATAAAGATAAAACAATAAAATCATCAATAAAGAAATTCACGACAATACTTTAAAGCACAGAAAAATTAAAATCTACAATATAAGGCTTGACGAAACAAAAATGTTTTCAGCAGGTGCTGAAAAGAGTACAGCAAAGGTGCCTTCCTGATATCAATAGGCAGGGAGTTCCAAAGTGCAGGTGCTGCCACACTAAGAGATCCATTTCCTACAACTGTGGAATGGACATTATGTGGCACCTATAACAGTGCCAGTTCCACAGATCAAAGCAGTTGAGTTGGCATATATAGGGGGCAAGGTGATCTTGCAGGTAAACTGGTCCCAAATTGTTAAGGATTTCATATACAGATAGAAACACCCTGAACCTGGCCCAGGAGCAAATTGGCAACCAATCTCTTGCCTTTTAAGGCTTTCCTGCCACCTGAAGAACATCCTTCTCCTCCTCCAATAAGGCTACCTCCAGGATGAGAAGGTTGTGGCCTCTCCAGGCAGAAAGGCTCAGTCTAGGATATGAAAGTCTGATGGTTTGAGCATCCGTAAAAAGGAAAAGCTCTGCAAATTGCTAGGCATGGGATCAGTCTTTAAGAGACCAAGTGCCTGGATCTGTGTCTTTCAGAATGTGAAAGGAGCTCTTCCTCTCCCTCCTGCTGAGAAACATCTACAGCTTTGGCTATCCATCAGTACCATTTCTCAAGTCTAAACTATGTGCCAACCAACCTGTTTTGCCAGCATGGAACCCTATTGGGGATGGTGTGTTCACAATGAAAGTACAGCAAGTCTGAAGAGGCGACTATCACCTGCAGCACTGCCCCAGGAACAGAATAATAGCACACAGCCAGGAATCCCATGGCTTGACACCTGGACGCAGATCTTGTAACAGTCTCACTCCCTTCCCAGTCCACTCCCCTTGTATATTATTTTTTAAAAAAAAACCTTTTAATTAAATCCTCCCAGATGTGCTTCTCCCCAGAATCACAGGAAGGTGTTTTCTTCTAACGCATGCAGTGTATGGTTGCCGCAGCTCAACAAATCCACTGGACAAACTGCCATAGGACCAGCCCTGAATCCACACACCAGAACAACCCACAGACATAGCTCAGCTACCGAGAACAGAGCTAACCTGTCCTTGCACATCTATTCCACAACTATTGCCTCTGCAGCTGCAATTCTAGTCATGCCCACTTGCTCAGCTTGCTGGCCAAGGTTCGATGGCCCAGCCTGCCCAATTCCTGGTCAACATGACATGGCCACATTGCACTTGGAGAAGGAGCCAGAGATCCTGGGCCAACAGTTTGAAGTACTTCACCTAGGACTCTCATCTTCATGAAGCACCAAAATGCAAGCTGCAGTTTTTGCAACAGACATGCAAACGGACATGCGAAGTCAGCCAGTCAGGGAAGTGGCAGCCCAAGTGCTCTGTTTGCCTGTTAAGGAAGGCCTCGTCGCCTTCCCAGAACAGCTGCCCCCAACACAGTTTCGCCTCCAATAGGCCACCCCTGACAAGACGTGGGATTTCTGGTTTGCCTGCCTAGGTTAAATTCACAGTCGGCCTGACAAATGCAGGGGCAGACCTGCAAATGACTCAGTCTAGGGCACCAGGAAGTTTCCTGCACAAAATGGGAGCAATGCAAGGACAGCACACAAACAATGGAAAACATGACCAAGTGAAGGCTGGCTTAAAAAAAAACACCTCTTCACAGATGAGTAAGAATTTTATGTTTTTTAAGGGTGGGTTGCAGAAAAGAGAACACTACTTACATAACGTTTTGGAAGACAATGAGTGTAAAATAAAAAACTTGGTGAAGAGGGGAAACTTGTTGAAACTTGTTTTAAAAATGCAGCAATGCAGTTGCCCTGTTAAAGGCTCACTTCCAAACTATGGGTTCGTGAGCCGAAAGCTTTAAAAAGAAAGAAATTAGTCCACTTAAAATCAATAACTACTTTCCCGAGGCAGACAACTGCAGACACCCAGCACATGCCCCACAACAGGCCCCAAGAGGGGAGGGCCACAGTTGTTCTCCCTCCTTAAAATGGGGGGGGGGCTGGCTCTGCAGAGTGATGGGTCTGGCAGCAGCTTGGCTAAGATGGAAATGCAATTGCACCAGGGCAGGGAGACCTGCTCTTCCCACCAGGTAGTGTGATGGAAGGTACACTTAAAGGATTACATGCTGGGCAGAAGAAAGAAAAAGCCATCCTCTCCTTACAGGCTCAAACAAAGAGGAGAGGAGGGTCTTTCTTGCCTTTTAAGTGAATTCCCACCACTGCTCTCTGCTCACCAGGACACTTAGTTCCAGGGCACCTGTACTGGAATTGTTTTAAGATGCGGTTATTGTTTTATCTTTTGTGCTTGCTGCTGCGGGCTCCTTTGGGAGAAGCTTGGAATATACATTTATTTATTTTATTTAACAAAATGTATATGCCGCTTGATTGAAAGAAAACTACAAATATGAAATAAAACATTGAAATCATCTGTAAAAACAGTCTAAACCATTCCAAAGAAGATTAAATTCATCGTAGCTAAAAAGAGATTAAATACATGTCCTGATAACAGCACCGCCAGCACCTTGGGTGTTCTGGCCAAGGAATGCCATCGTCCCTGCAGCCTAGTGAGGGAACGGCTGTGGGCAAGGCATCCTTCGCCTGAGATTCTTAAAGAAGTTAGCTAACTGGCTATGGTGACACACACACGTCTTAGTTGCCTCATGGCTGATCTATTGCCGTGTTCTTTCTGCCTGGGGCTGCTTTTGAGAAGTATCTGTAAACTTCAGCTTCTCCGGGATGCTATGGCAAAGCTTTCCGTTTTGGGGAGCATCGGACTCTCTGACCAAACAGCCTCATTGGCAGGCCCAATTCAACGGACCTCATCTGCTTGGAACCAGGATGCACAAAGGGCTGCCTTTTCACACTTTCCCTCTTCATTATGGTATGTGGCCACATATGAGCTTCTTTGCCCTCTAAGCTCTTCCCACCAATGGCTGAGCTGTGTTTGGTTGGGATGCAGAAGAGGTCCTCTGCTATGGAACTGTTCCCATGGAGGCCTATCCTGATGCCTCTCCATCACAGGAGCAGGAATTCAACAGGGCAATCTGCTAAGTTTTAATTTCCCTGGCATTTTAGTCTGCACTGCTTTGTCCTCCGTATTTGTCATCAATTATTACAAGAAAGAAGATTCTGACTTAACATCAGGAAGAACTTTCTGGTGGTAATAGCTCTTGAACAGTGGTACGGACTCCCTCAGAAGGTGGTGTGGACTCTCCTTCCTTGGAGGCTTTTAAGCAGAGGCTGGGTGGCCATCTGTCAGGGATGCTTTAGTTGCTATTCCTGAATTGCAGGGGGCTGGACTAGATGACCCTTGGGGTGCCTTCCAGCACTACAGTTCTATGATAACTGTATTTCATTACAAGCCCCCTTGAGGATTTTAAATTGAAAAGTGAAGTAATTAATAACAAAATGAGTAATACATTTTGGCAGAATGCAGCTCAGGAGACAAACAAAAGTAAAATAACCGAGCTCTGTAGAAGCAGCTGTGCCTGTGAGAAACGTGAGTGAGCCAGTAAACTATGGCTGCTGCTTCCACCAGTGGGCCCTGGGGCTCCTGGAATAACAGGGAGCAGCTTCTGCCCGACGGGGCCAGTGGAGGATCCTGGGAACACGACTGAAGAGCAGCTCTCTCACAAGGATGCTTTTTATTCCACCAGCCACTAGTAGCACCCACCAGAAAACAAGCAAATTCCAGAAAGGAGGATAATCCAGAAGGCAGGAGGAAAACCAAGAGAGCTGGGCTTGCTAGAGAGAAAAACCCTCAAGACAGCCAAACAAAGGAGAGGAGAGACGGAGGAAGCCCACTTCCACATTCAGACGGACAAAATGAGTTGGACCTCCTCGGGGAATATTATTCAGGTATCATTTTGGATGAGGCAATCCTAGCATCGGCCCAACTTGAAGAGATGCTTGGTAGGGTGAACAAGCTGTCCGGCTCCACCAGCATGTCTTAAGATGCCCCAGAAATTACGGCGGTGTGTTAGGAGGCCAGGCACCACAAACTGCACAGGAGGTAGGGAACTCAATTCGGGAACCCACATAACGTGTCTAGAGAAAACACAAGGATGCCACAAAGCGCATGGCAGTGGATACAATAAGGTGCCCTCCAGCAGTGGGAATGAGAGAGGGGTTCCACAGAACTGCCAGTCACAGGACCTGCCACCTACCACAGAATCAGAGCAGCATCCCTCAGATGTCTAAACAAATCTCCCCTTTTCTGTTGAGCCAGAGAACCCGTCACTAGCCTGCCTGTTCACAGCGGGGTGGGTGGAATTTAGAAAGCAACAGCCACGACCCCAGCTTGGGCTCTAGGTCCCCTCTACCTGGCAAGTTACACTCATGTTTTCAAGGAACAGTCTTCTCACTGGTTGCCCCGGTTTAAAGGAATGAGCTTCTGGAGGAGGTATGTTCCCGGCTCTCCCTCCTGGGCTTTTGAGGCACCTCTTTCAGGCTCACTTGTTCACAACAGCCTTTGGGCAGGTGGCAGAAAGCTATTTGTTTTTTATTTAAATCATCTCTATGCCACTTCAGTTTACAACCCGTCATTAATAAACAGGACATTGCAAGCACTATAGGTACAAATGCAATAATAAACTATATTTAAAGCAGCATGATTAACAGAAAAACATGATAATCTCTCAAAGAAAAACACGACAAACGAAAATCAGGTACAAAAATACAATAGAAATTCCATATATAAAGATCATTAACGAAATAAATTCAGTACAACAGAAGTTGCACCAACAGCTCCTTTCCCCCAAAAAGCCCCCTATAACATGTTTTATGCTGCCATACTTGCTATTTAACTTTCAGAGGGATTTAAGCTTTTTGCATTTTTAATACTGGTATATAAATTTAATCTCACCCTAGCCTTTTCCACAAGTGTTCAAGGCAACTGAACACATGTGAAAAAGACAGAAAGTCCGTATATAAATACATAAAAATGAATGGGACTCCAGCTCTGTGGAGCTGAAATCTGGAAGATTCTGGCCTTGACTCTTGGCAAAATCCTGATGCTTGACTCACAGCGAGTCCCTGTCCTTGGCTGAAGAAGCTCCCTGCCCTCTCCACTTCAGAGCGGGGTTCCTTCTCTTGGGCTGTCAATGCAGACACTTCCCCACACATGCAAATCACATGCGTATTTCTGAAAGACGCAGGCTCCAGCCTCTGCCACTAAAGTTCATTCTCACGGAAGACTGTGAAAAATAACTATCTTCCACACCAATTGGGCATCGCCTGCTTTGCTTGAAGGTAACGGGGCTGTAGCTGCCGTGTTGGTTCATTATCACAGGCTTCCTTCTTCCTCACTCCCAGAAACTGGAGTTCCGTTTCTGACACCACAACAGCTCAAACACCAGAGGAGAAGGCTATTTGTAGCCTCCTCCAAGAGTCTCTTTGAAGT